>NC_054387.1:55893884-56214821 GCF_017654675.1 Xenopus laevis
AGAGAGAGATCAACAAGAGTTCTGTAATTGGGGAAAAATAACACCAGTTGATGCAGGGCAGTGTTGGGGAGCCTGGCTGGTGAGTCTCGGCGTGACTGGGACAGCCGCAGTTGAGGGCAGCAAATGGATGGCTTGGCACTTGCTTCCTCTCGTGGATGGTTTTGCGACTGGGTGCCGTTTTTTGGCAGGGTGGGATTGACCACCTTTTGGACCGTTATCACCATAGCCGCGCGCTCTACCAACTGAGCTATTCAAGCAGGCTCTTTCGGTGGGCCTCGGTTGGTATTGACTTTTTAGGCAGAGTTGTTCCAGCCCTGCCGGTCAAGCTTGCGAGCACACAGGACAAAGGGTTTATTACAGTCATCCAGAACCAACCACGAAAGGTCTAGTTTCCTGTGGTGTATGGTTAAAGCGTGCCGGTTTCTGCCGTGGGTTTGGGTTCATCCCGCGTGGGTGACTTTTCAGGTTTCTTTATGCCTGTACAGAACCCTTTATTCTATGCAGATCTGCAATCTGCAATCAAGAGCGTACTCTACTCTCTTTTCGGCAGAATCGCACCAAAGCTGCACTCGCTAGTCAGCTTCTCAATGCCTGTTTTTTTTAAGCTTGGCACAGAACACTGTCCTCATTAAGCAATTTGCCAAGGTCAACTTCAGGCTGAATGCTAGGCAAAACCCCAAAAAGAGGTTCTGTATGGGGAAAAAATACCCAAGTTGATGCAAAGGGCAAGGTGCTAGATGGGGAAGCCCTGGCCTGAAGTAGAAGTACATAGTGGCGTAGCTTAGAAGGACAGCCCCAGTTGGAAAAAAGGGGCAGCCAAATGATGGACTACTGGCACTTGCCCTTCCATCACTCTCGTGAGATGGTTTATTCACAGCAGACTGGAGCTGCATTTTTGGCAGAGGTGGGAATTGAACCCACAACCTTTTGGACCAGGTTATCAACCATAGCCGCGCGCTCTACCAACTGAGCTATTCAAGCAGGCTCTTTCAGGAAAGGGCCTCAGGTTGGTATTGACTTTATTAGGCAGAAGATTGACTTCCAGCCCTGCCGGTCAATGCAGAGGCACAAGGGGACAAAGGGTTATTACAGTCATCCAGAACCAACCACAGAAGGTCTAGTTTCCTGTGGTGTAATGGTTAAAGTGCCGGTTTCTGCCCGTGGGGTCTTGAGTTCAAATCCCGCGTGGGTGACTTTTCAGGTTTCTTTATGCCTGTACAGAACCCTTTATTCTATGCAGATCTGCAATCTGCAATCAAGAGCGTACTCTACTCTCTTTTCGGCAGAATCGCACCAAAGCTGCACTCGCTAGTCAGCTTCTCAAATGCCTGTTTTTTTTAAGCTTGGCACAGAACACTGTCCTCATTAAGCAATTTGCAAGGTCAACTTCAGGCTGATGCTAGGCAAACCCCAAATAGAGTTCTGTATGGGGAAAAAATACCCAAGTTGATGCAAAGGGCAAGGTGCTAGATGGGGAAGCCCTGGCCTGAAGTAGAAGTACATAGCGGCGTAGCTTAGAAGGACAGCCCCAGTTGGAAAAATGGGCAGCCAAATGATGGACTACTGGCACTTGCCCTTCCATCACTCTCATGAGATGGTTTATTCACAGCAGACTGGAGCTGCGTTTTTGGCAGAGGTGGGAATTGAACCCACAACCTTTTGGACCAGGTTATCAACCATAGCCGCGCGCTCTACCAACTGAGCTATTCAAGCAGGCTCTTTCAGGAAGGGGCCTCAGGTTGGTATTGACTTTATTAGGCAGAAGATTGACTTCCAGCCCTGCCGGTCAATGCAGAGGCACAAGGGGACAAAGGGTTATTACAGTCACCCAGAACCAACCACACAAGGTCTAGTTTCCTGTGGTGTAATGGTTAAAGCGCCGGTTTCTGCCCGTGGGGTCTTGAGTTCAAATCCCGCGTGGGTGACTTTTCAGGTTTCTTTATGCCTGTACAGAACCCTTTATTCTATGCAGATCTGCAATCTGCAATCAAGAGCGTACTCTACTCTCTTTTCGGCAGAATCGCACCAAAGCTGCACTCGCTAGTCAGCTTCTCAAATGCTTGTTTTTTTAAAGCTTGGCACAGAACACTGTCCTCATTAAGCAATTTGCCACGGTCAACTTCAGGCTGATGCTAGGCAAACCCAAAAAAGAGTTCTGTATGGGGAAAAAATACCCAAGTTGATGCAAAGGGCAAGGTGCTAGATGGGGAAGCCCTGGCCTGAAGTAGAAGTACATAGCGGTGTAGCTTAGAAGAACAGCCCCAGTTGGAAAAAAGGGCAGCCAAATGATGGACTACTGGCACTTGCCTTCCATCACTCTCGTGAGATGGTTTATTCACAGCAGACTGGAGCTGCGTTTTTGGAAGGGGTGGGAATTGAACCCACAACCTTTTGGACCAGGTTATCAACCATAGTCGCGCGCTCTACCAACTGAGCTTATTCAAGCAGGCTCTTTCAGGAAGGGGCCTGCAGGTTGGTATTGACTTTATTAGGCAGAAGATTGACTTCCAGCCCTGCCGGTCAATGCAGAGGCACAAGGGGACAAAGGGTTATTACAGTCCATCCAGAACCAACCACAGAAGGTCTAGTTTCCTGTGGTGTAATGGTTAAAGCACCAGTTTCTGCCCGTGGGGTCTTGAGTTCAAATCCCGCGTGGGTGACTTTTCAGGTTTCTTTATGCCTGTACAGAACCCTTTATTCTATGCAGATCTGCAATCAAGAGCGTACTCTACTCTCTTTTCGGCAGAATCGCACCAAAGCTACACTCGCTAGTCCGCTTCTCAAATGCTTGTTTTTTTTAAGCTTGGCACAGAACACTGTCCTCATTAAGCAATTTTGCCAAGGTCAACTTCAGGCTGATGCTAGGCAAACCCAAAAAGAGTTCTGTATGGGGAAAAAATACCCAAGTTGATGCAAAGGGCAAGGTGCTAGATGGGGAAGCCCTGGCCTGAAGTAGAAGTACATAGCGGCGTAGCTTAGAAGGACAGCCCCAGTTGGAAAAAAGGGCAGCCAAATGATGGACTACTGGCACTTGCCCTTTCATCACTCTCGTGAGATGGTTTATTCACAGCAGACTGGAGCTGCGTTTTTGGCAGAGGTGGGAATTGAACCACCAACCTTTTGGACAAGGTTATCAACCATAGCCGCGCGCTCTACCAACTGAGCTATTCAAGAATGCTCTTTCAGGAATGGGCCTCAGGTTAGTATTGACTTTATTAGGCAGAAGATTGACTTCCAGCCCTGCCGGTCAATGCAGAGGCACAAGGGGACAAAGGGTTATTACAGTCATCCAGAACCAACCACAGAAGGTCTAGTTTCCTGTGGTGTAATGGTTAAAGCGCAGTTTTCTGCCCGTGGGGTCTTGAGTTCAAATCCCGCGTGGGTGACTTTTCAGGTTTCTTTATGCCTGTACAGAACCCTTTATTCTATGCAGATCTGCAATCTGCAATCAAGAGCGTACTCTACTCTCTTTTCGGCAGAATCGCACCAAAGCTGCACTCGCTAGTCAGCTTCTCAAATGCTTGTTTTTTTTAAGCTTGGCACAGAACACTGTCCTCATTAAGCAATTTTTCCAAGGTCAACTTCAGGCTGATGCTAGGCAAACCCCAAAAAGAGTTCTGTATGGGGAAAAAATACCCAAGTTGATGCAAAGGGCAAGGTGCTAGATGGGGAAGCCCTGGCCTGAAGTAGAAGTACATAGCAGCGTAGCTTAGAAGGACAGCCCCAGTTGGAAAAAAGGGCAGCCAAATGATGGACTACTGGCACTTTCCCTTCCATCACTCTCGTGAGATGGTTTATTCACAGCAGACTGGAGCTGCATTTTTGGCAGAGGTGGGAATTGAACCCACAACCTTTTGGACAAGGTTATCAACCATAGCCGCGCGCTCTACCAACTGAGCTATTCAAGCAGGCTCTTTCAGGAATGGGCCTCAGGTTGGTATTGACTTTATTAGGTAGAAGATTGACTTCCAGCCCTGCCGGTCAATGCAGAGGCACAAGGGGACAAAGGGTTATTACAGTCATCCAGAACCAACCACAGAAGGTCTAGTTTCCTGTGGTGTAATGGTTAAAGCGCCGGTTTCTGCCCGTGGGGTCTTGAGTTCAAATCCCGCGTGGGTGACTTTTCAGGTTTCTTTATGCCTGTACAGAACCCTTTATTCTATGCAGATCTGCAATCTGCAATCAAGAGCGTACTCTACTCTCTTTTCGGCAGAATCGCACCAAAGCTGCACTCGCTAGTCAGCTTCTCAAATGCCTGTTTTTTTTAAGCTTGGCACAGAACACTGTCCTCATTAAGCAATTTGCCAAGGTCAACTTCAGGCTGATGCTAGGCAAACCCCAAAAAGAGTTCTGTATGGGGAAAAAATACCCAAGTTGATGCAAAGGGCAAGGTGCTAGATGGGGAAGCCCTGGCCTGAAGTAGAAGTACATAGCGGCGTAGCTTAGAAGGACAGCCCCAGTTGGAAAAAAGGGCAGCCAAATGATGGACTACTGGCACTTGCCCTTCCATCACTCTCGTGAGATGGTTTATTCACAGCAGACTGGAGCTGCGTTTTTGGCAGAGGTGGGAATTGAACCCACAACCTTTTGGACCAGGTTATCAACCATAGCCGCGCGCCTCTACCAACTGAGCTATTCAAGCAGGCTCTTTCAGGAATGGGCCTCAGGTTGGTATTGACTTTATTAGGCAGAAGATTGACTTCCAGCCCTGCCGGTCAATGCAGAGGCACAAGGGGACAAAGGGTTATTACAGTCATCCAGAACCAACCACAGAAGGTCTAGTTTCCTGTGGTGTAATGGTTAAAGCGCCGGTTTCTGCCCGTGGGGTCTTGAGTTCAAATCCCGCGTGGGTGACTTTTCAGGTTTCTTTATGCCTGTACAGAACCCTTTATTCTATGCAGATCTGCAATCTGCAATCAAGAGCGTACTCTACTCTCTTTTCGGCAGAATCGCACCAAAGCTGCACTCGCTAGTCAGCTTCTCAAATGCCTGTTTTTTTTTAAGCTTGGCACAGAACACTGTCCTCATTAAGCAATTTGCCAAGGTCAACTTCAGGCTGATGCTAGGCAAACCCCAAAAAGAGTTCTGTATGGGGAAAAAATACCCAAGTTTGATGCAAAGGGCAAGGTGCTAGATGGGGAAGCCCTGGCCTGAAGTAGAAGTACATAGCGGCGTAGCTTAGAAGGACAGCCCCAGTTGGAAAAATGGGCAGCCAAATGATGGACTACTGGCACTTGCCCTTCCATCACTCTCGTGAGATGGTTTATTCACAGCAGACTGGAGCTGCGTTTTTGGCAGAGGTGGGAATTGAACCACAACCTTTTGGACCAGGTTATCAACCATAGCCGCGCGCTCTACCAACTGAGCTATTCAAGCAGGCTCTTTCAGGAAGGGGCCTCAGGTTGGTATTGACTTTATTAGGCAGAAGATTGACTTCCAGCCCTGCCGGTCAATGCAGAGGCACAGGGGACAAAGGGTTATTACAGTCATCCAGAACCAACCACAGAAGGTCTAGTTTCCTGTGGTGTAATGGTTAAAGCGCCGGTTTCTGCCCGTGGGGTCTTGAGTTCAAATCCCGCGTGGGTGCCTTTTCAGGTTTCTTTATGCCTGTACAGAACCCTTTATTCTATGCAGATCTGCAATCTGCAATCAAGAGCGTACTCTACTCTCTTTTCGGCAGAATCGCACCAAAGCTGCACTCGCTAGTCAGCTTCTCAAATGCTTGTTTTTTTAAAGCTTGGCACAGAACACTGTCCTCATTAAGCAATTTGCCACGGTCAACTTCAGGCTGATGCTAGGCAAACCCCAAAAAGAGTTCTGTATGGGGAAAAAATACCCAAATTGATGCAAAGGGCAAGGTGCTAGATGGGGAAGCCCTGGCCTGAAGTAGAAGTACATAGCGGTGTAGCTTAGAAGAACAGCCCCAGTTGGAAAAAAGGGCAGCCAAATGATAGACTACTGGCACTTGCCCTTCCATCACTCTCGTGAGATGGTTTATTCACAGCAGACTGGAGCTGCGTTTTTGGAAGGGGTGGGAATTGAACCCACAACCTTTTGGACCAGGTTATCAACCATAGTCGCGCGCTCTACCAACTGAGCTATTCAAGCAGGCTCTTTCAGGAATGGGCCTCAGGTTGGTATTGACTTTATTAGGCAGAAGATTGACTTCCAGCCCTGCCGGTCAATGCAGAGGCACAAGGGGACAAAGGGTTATTACAGTCATCCAGAACCAACCACAGAAGGTCTAGTTTCCTGTGGTGTAATGGTTAAAGCACCAGTTTCTGCCCGTGGGGTCTTGAGTTCAAATCCCGCGTGGGTGACTTTTCAGGTTTCTTTATGCCTGTACAGAACCCTTTATTCTATGCAGATCTGCAATCAAGAGCGTACTCTACTCTCTTTTCGGCAGAATCGCACCAAAGCTACACTCGCTAGTCAGCTTCTCAAATGCTTGTTTTTTTTAAGCTTGGCACAGAACACTGTCCTCATTAAGCAATTTGCCAAGGTCAACTTCAGGCTGATGCTAGGCAAACCCCAAAAAGAGTTCTGTATGGGGAAAAAATACCCAAGTTGATGCAAAGGGCAAGGTGCTAGATGGGGAAGCCCTGGCCTGAAGTAGAAGTACATAGCGGCGTAGCTTAGAAGGACAGCCCCAGTTGGAAAAAAGGGCAGCCAAATGATGGACTACTGGCACTTGCCCTTTCATCACTCTCGTGAGATGGTTTATTCACAGCAGACTGGAGCTGCGTTTTTGGCAGAGGTGGGAATTGAACCCACAACCTTTTGGACAAGGTTATCAACCATAGCCGCGCGCTCTACCAACTGAGCTATTCAAGAATGCTCTTTCAGGAATGGGCCTCAGGTTGGTATTGACTTTATTAGGCAGAAGATTGACATCCAGCCCTGCCGGTCAATGCAGAGGCACAAGGGGACAAAGGGTTATTACAGTCATCCAGAACCAACCGCAGAAGGTCTAGTTTTCTGTGGTGTAATGGTTAAAGCGCAGGTTTCTGCCCGTGGGGTCTTGAGTTCAAATCCCGCGTGGCTGACTTTTCAGGTTTCTTTATGCCTGTACAGAACCCTTTATTCTATGCAGATCTGCAATCTGCAATCAAGAGCGTACTCTACTCTCTTTTCGGCAGAATCGCACCAAAGCTGCACTCGCTAGTCAGCTTCTCAAATGCTTGTTTTTTTTAAGCTTGGCACAGAACACTGTCCTCATTAAGCAATTTTTCCAAGGTCAACTTCAGGCTGATGCTAGGCAAACCCCAAAAAGAGTTCTGTATGGGGAAAAAATACCCAAGTTGATGCAAAGGGCAAGGTGCTAGATGGGGAAGCCCTGGCCTGAAGTAGAAGTACATTGCGGCGTAGCTTAGAATGACAGCTCCAGTTGGAAAAAGAGGCAGCCAAATGATGGACTACTGGCACTTGCCCTTCCATCACTCTCGTGAGATGGTTTATTCACAGCAGACTGGAGCTGCGTTTTTGGCAGAGGTGGGAATTGAACCCACAACCTTTTGGAGCAGGTTATCAACCATAGCCGCACGCTCTACCAACTGAGCTATTCAAGCAGACTCTTTGAGGAAGGGGCCTCAGGTTGGTATTGACTTTATTAGGCAGAAGATTGACTTCCAGCCCTGCCGGTCAATGCAGAGGCAGAAGGGGACAATGGGTTATTACAGTCATCCAGAACCAATAGTAGAAGGTCAAGTTTCCTTTTGTGTAATGGTTAAAGCGCCTGTTTCTGCCCGTGGGGTCTTCAGTTCAAATCCCGGGTGGGTGACTTTTCAGGTTTCTTTATGCCTGTACAGAACCCTTTATTCTATGTAGCTAGTCAGCTTCTCAAATGCTTGTTTTTTTTAAGCTTGGCACAGAACACTGTCCTCATTAATCAATTTGCCAAGGTCAACTTCAGGCTGATGCTAGGCAAACCCCAAAAAGAGTTCTGTATGGGGAAAAAATACCCAAGTTGATGCAAAGGGAAAGGTGCTAGATGGGGAAGCCCTGGCCTGAAGTAGAAGTACATTGCGGCGTAGCTTAGAAGGACAGCCCCAGTTGGAAAAAGGGGCAGCCAAATGGAAGGGGGATGATGGACTTCTGGCACTTGCATCACTCTCGTGAGATGGTTTAGGCACAGCAGACTGGAGCTGGGTTTCTGGCAGAAGTGGGCATTGAACCCACAACCTTTTGAACCAGGTTATCAACCATAGCCACGCGCTCTACCAACTGAGCTACTCAAGCAGGCTCTTTAAGGATCAGGCCTCAGGTTGGTATTGACTTTATTAGGCAGAAGATTGACTTCCAGCCCTGCAGGTCAATGCAGAGGCACAAGGGGACAATGGGTTATTACAGACATCCAGAACCAATAGCAGAAGGTCTAGTTTCCTGTGGTGTAATGGTTAAAGCGCCGGTTTCTGCCCGTGGGGTCTTGAGTTAAAATCCTGCGTGGGTGACTTTTCAGGTTTCTTTATGCCTGTACAGAACCCTTAATTCTATGCAGGCTCGCCAATGGCATTTTCTTCATGCTGCATTCAAGAGCGACTGCTACTTTGGAGATGGCAAAATCAGCACCCCCACATGGCTGTTCTATGGAGCATGCAGCAAATCACCTGCTTTCATTTCCCAAAGGGCCCAGTGTGCGAGTCCCATGGGTGCATTTCAGGGAAAGTTGCCTTTTCTTCGGCTGCATTAATTAGTAACCAATATTTCACATTTGTTAAAGCACCAAAACTTTCTTCGCTAATCAGCTTCTCAAATGCTTTCTTTCAAGAAGGTTCATCTGTGCCATCTTCTGCATGCTGCATTCAAGAGCGACCTCTACTTTCTTTTCGGCAGAAACCGCAAAGCTGCCCTCGCTTGTCAGCTTCTCAAATGCTGTTTTTTTATTAAGCTTGGTACAGAACACTGTCCTCATTAAGCAATTTGCCATGGTCAACTTCAGGCTGATGCTAGGCAAAGCCCAAAAAGGGTTCTGTATGGGGAAAAAATACCCTAGTTAATGCAAAGGTAAGGGCAAGGTGCTAGATGGGGAACCCCTGGGCTGATGTAGAAGTACATACCGGCGTAGCTTAGAAGGTCAACCCCAGTTGGAAAAAGGGGCAGCCAAATGGAAGGCGGATGATGGACTTCTGGCACTTACCCTTCCATCACTATTGAGAGTTGGTTAAAGCACAGTGAACAAGAATTGCTCTGGAGCGTTGTTTCTGGCAGAGGTTGGCATCAAACCCGCAACCGTTTGGACCAGGTTATTGATCTCAGCCGTACGCTCTACCGACTGAGCTATTTAGGCAGGCTTTTTTGGAAGGGGGCCTCAGGTGGGTTTTGACTTTATTAGGCAGAAGATGGATTTCCAGCCCTCCAGTCAATGCAGAGGCACTAGGGGACAATGGATTCTTACAGTCATCTGGAACGTGACATATCATGTCATGGTACCTGTGGTGTAATGGTTAAAGCACCTTTTTCTGCCCGTGTGGTCCAGAGTTCAAATCCCGGCATTGGTGTATTTTCAGATTTCTTTATGCCTGTACAGACCCCTTTATTCTATGCATGCTCGCCGATGGCATTTTCTTCATGCTGCATTCAGGAGCGACTGCTACTTTGGAGACGGCAAAATCAGCACCCCCACATGGCTGTTCTATGGCGCATGCAGCAAATCACCTGCTTTCATTTCCCAAAGGGCCCAGCGTGCGAGTCCCATGGGTGCATTTCAGGGAAAGGTGCATTTTCTTCGGGTTGCATTAATTAGTAACCAATATTTCACATTTGTTAAAGCACCAAAACTTCCTTCGCTAATCAGCTTCTCAAATGCTTTCTTTCAAGAAGGTTCATCTGTGCCATCTTCAGCATGCTGCATTCAAGAGCGACCTCTACTTTTTTTTCGGCAGAATCGCAGCAAAGCTGCCCTCGCTTGTCAGCTTCTCAAATGCTTTTTTTTATTAAGCTTGGTACAGAACACTGTCCTCATTAAGCAATTTACCAAGGTCAACTTCAGGCTGATGCTAGGCAAAGCCCAAAAAGGGTTCTGTATGGGGAAAAAATACCCAAGTTGATGTTTGTAGGAATATGCTTAAAATCATTATTCTTATGCCTTCACCTTTAAATTCTTATATTACATGGTTAGTTGCTTGTAACTGCAATTGCAAGGTACAGTTAAAATACAGGATCAATATTATCTCTACAACTTGTAGAAGCTGCATACTGTTACTGAAATATATGTAGCTTCAGCTGTTGCACTTTAGTTATTTCAGTAACTTTGACATTTCAGTAACTTTGACATTTCTGTAACTTTGACATTTTGCCTCCCCCACCCTATGTAACTTTGTTTGTGTCTTCTAAATATAACACATGCTCAATTTGTGTTATTCTGTAAACTATGCTAAATGTTTCTCTCTGTCCTTTTATGTTCTTGAAGGGGGAGCTATAGGGAGCATGCAAAAGTATAAGAGCTCATTCTGTATGTTAATAAACAGACTAGCTTTGCATCATATCTTGTGTGGTGTACTGCTTGTCTCCCGGAGATCTCTGGATCCTAAGTGAGGAGCTCCAAGGGCATGGCAGGTGGAAGGGCGGTCAAGGACCGAAAACCCTACAGTTTCTGGTGTCAGAAGGGGATGCTCAGCTTTCGGTGAGTACATTCCTTTTGAAAGTCTCACCGTGTCTGTTGCATCGATAAGTAAAATTGACAATCGTACTCAGGACCGCCATCAGAAATCGCAGGGCCCCATACGACAGAATTTCCTGGGCCCCCTGGGCTGTGCCCACCGCAAGCCCCACCTACAGGTCCACCTTCCCCACCCCACAGGTCCGCCCCCCACCACACAGTAAAAAAACAAAAAAAATATTGGTGGCTAGGGTTCCCACATGTTAATAAAAAATAAAAAGATATTGGTGGTCAGGGCCCCCCATAAAAACATTTGTGTCCAGGGCCCCCTCATTAAAAAATATCGGTGGCTAGGACCCCACATGAGAAAAAAAATTGGTGGCCAAAATTGGTGGCCAGGGCCCCTTAAACGTCTTTAACATGCCCCTTAAACATGCCTTCCTGAAGTCATCAGCTCTCAGAAAGATGGGGGGCCCGGATAATCAAGTAAGTGTGGCGTGGCCGGGCCCCCCTTACCCTCAGGGCCCCCTACAACTCTCCCCCCTGTCCCCCCCTGATGGCTGCCCTGATCGTACTACTAGGTAGTGTCACAGTGGCGTGTCCCGTTTTAATATAAGGAAAAGGAGTGTCTGTGTGGAAGCTAGGCTCCACAGCCTCGGGGACAGGGTTGAGGGTTAGATCCCCTCTCCCGGCTTTATGCCCGCCTGACACAAGGTGTCCACGTGACGAGATTGGTCAAATTTTTTTCCTCCGCCCAGGAGTTCCTCACGAGGGATACCTATCTGTTTGTTTCTCAATATATGTATATGTACTGCTAAGCTTTTGCATGCTGTTGTATGAATGAGAGATTGAAAGGCTGAGTGATTGGGAGTTGCGGGGGTAGTGGCCGTATCCCCAAAGAAGGCCGTAAGGGCGCAGGGCCGACAGAACGTTTTGGTAAGCGGCTGGTCTAACACACCAGACGGGCTCGAGAGATAATCAATGAGAGCACATCCGTGAGCACTGTTCTGTCACGCGTTACAACTCCAATAACACCTGATATTACTAATACAATCTAGACAATCATACTAGGCAGTACACCATGGGGAATGTCGAAGGTAAGCGGCTCCCCCCAGACCAACAGAAACCACATGTAATTAAGTATAAGAGTCATAGTGATGTTCCAAAAACAGCAGCTAGAAGGAGCCCCCGGTCTATTTCATCCAAACCATTGCCAAATGAAACTCCTAAGCAGTACGTTGAACGTACTTCTGGAGCCTTTTATGTGGATCCCTTTGTAGATAATGTGGCAGGGTGGACAGAGGGAATGGAAGATAATAGTCCTTTTCCAAGGGAAGGGTCATTTAGCGAGTATCACATAAATATGTTAAAGGGGCTTTGTCTAGGAGACAGAAAGGCATGGAAGGAGTACCCCCGTGACCCAGAGTGGGATATGAAATATATGCCCAAATGTGCCAAAGTTTGGGTCCAGTTAGCCCCCCTTTATTCAGGTCCAACAGCCCCAGTTCACTGACGAAGAGGCTGTTTTAGCAGCCTGGAGGTCAGTATTTAGTCCCCATAGTGATTCTGATGAGGCTAAAGCAGAGGAATCCGACACGTCCGATGAGGATGACTTGTCCTCTAAGGAATGCAAGACCACCCCTAATGACTCAAATAAATCACAATCAAAAGATACCACAGAAGTAATATCAAAACTTCCAAAAAGGGTCATTAAACCACCAACAAAATTTCAAGCACCTTTCATGACAGTTGGGGATCAAATGATAATCAAGCCCTTAGATGCTACATCCCTCAATGCCATCCTCGCTAATTGCCCCAATCCGCGACGAAATCCATGTGCAGCTGTAAATTACCTTAAGAGAATGTCCAAGGGATGTGCACTTACAGTGGAAGACGTAAGGCTAATAATAGATGCGCCATTAGGGAATGATCCCAACTCTGGTTTCAATTATGACAACGTCAGGAGTCTTAGGATTCCTGATGCAAGAACTCCGGCCCAGTCCTACCCCCTGCGCACTCAGGACGCATTGAATGAGATGTGGGCTGAAGTCCTCACTGAACTCAAGCGCCTGTTTGGAGATAGAAAGTCTTTACCCATAGCCATGGCATGTAAACAGAAAATAGGGGAGACAGTGTCCGACTTCATAATCAGGTTCAGAAAAAACTGGCAGGAGGAAGCCGGACTTAATTTTGCCGGTGACCTAGGAATAGTATACATCCAAACAGCAATGGGCAACCTTCTACCCGATACACAAGTCGTTGCTAAACGAATTGTTGATGAGTGGCTAACCAACGACCCTAGGGACTTTGATAACGCTCTTATCTCAAAGGACACTGCAGGGTGCTTCGATTCACCCAATTCAAAAACTCCCCCTAAGCCACACATGCAAGCCCTGCATTATAGTCAGCCCAAGAATAATTATATAAGCAAGTTCCGTTATGGAAGACAGCCCCAAAATGACCGCAACCAGGGCCAATGTTACCGATGTGGCAGGAACGGTCATTGGTATAAGGAGTGTCGAATGCGTTCACCCCAGCCAGACCGCCCCGCCCCTTCAACCCAAGCCCCTGCCCCACCCAAATATCCCATCAGGTGGGGGGATAAAACACAATAGGGCTGCCTAGAGGGGACCCCAGTGGCCTGGTGTCATATAACCGATTTTTCTTCAGATCAGCCCTTTGTTTCAATCACTCTTACTTTAAATGAAGTGCAGCGCCCAGTTTGGTTCCTTGTTGATACGGGCGCCACTTCTTCAATTCTTACTGCTGATCTGTACTCGGGGCCCACCACACCAGGCACTCCCTCTATTGGAATAAATGGGGTTTCCACTCCCAGCGCACGCACCGAGCCCATCCCAGTTCACTCTCCTGAGGGTCACATTATTTTGTACCACAGGTTCACAGTTGTTCATTCATGCCCCGTCAATTTATTGGGAAGGGATCTCATGGGGACACTTAACATCTCAATTTACATTTCCCCTAAAGGAGGGATGTCCGTCCATTCACCCCCTCTATACCTGTACCAGGACAAGGGCATCCCTGAACACTTAATCCCTCCCGAGGTATGGACTACATCGAAGTTAGATACAGGACTCATTGACTGCACTCCTTATGAAGCAGTGTTAAAATCACAAGATCCTGTCTATCAAAAACAGTACCCCCTTTCACAAGAAAAAATTGAGGGCATCCGTCCCATGATAAAGGAGTTTCTTAAAGCAGGTATCTTAGTCCCCGCCATATCACCATACAACACGCCCATCAACCCTGTCAAGAAAGCAGATGGCACTTACAGATTTACACAGGACCTCCGCGCGATTAACAAACTCGTCCAGCCCATGGCCCCCATAGTCCCCGACATTAATTCATTATTAACGTCCATTCCACAGACTCTGCAGCCTACAGTGTAATCGGTTTATGTAATGCCTACTTCAGTGTAAAAGTGGCTGAGAAAACAAGGCCTTTGTTTGCCTTTACCTTAGAGGGGCGTAGTCTCTGTTGGGCACGTCTTCCCCAGGGCTACGCCCACGCACCAGCAATCTACAGCCATGTCCTCCATGAATCTTTAAAGGGTTGGGTCCCCCAGGCAGGGTCAACTCTCTTGCAATATGTAGATGACCTTTTGTTATGCAGCCCAGACTCTGAGGCCTGTCACATTGATACAGTTTCACTGTTGAAATACCTTTTTGAAGAAGGACACAAAGTATCACGTCACAAGGTCCAATTCTGCCAGCCATCCGTACACTACCTCGGTTTCCTGCTTTCTTGAGGCCAAAGACTTCTCAATCCTGAATGTGTACAAGCAATAACGAACCTTGCCCAGCCCACAAACAAAGAACAATTGATAAGCTTCCTGGGCATGGTTGGGTTTTGTAGACAATGGATACCAGACTGTTCATACTATGATAGCATTTTGAGGGGGATGCTCAAAGACTCTGTCACTAAAACGCTTGCATGGACAGATACTGCCCAAGTTGCGTATAAGGCACTCATTGACGGTCTCTGTTCTGCTCCAGGTCTGGGCCTGCCCAACTATAAGCTGCCATTTGTTTTGTACTGCAGAGAAAATTGTAAGACCATGGCTGCGGTCCTAGCCCAGATTCATGGAAACACTTATCGGCCTGTAGCCTACTTCTCCAAGGCACTACCTTCCACTGTGCAAGGTATGCCAGCGTGCCTTCGGGCACTGGCCGCATGCGCTATGGCTGTTGAGTCTGCATCCACCATCACCCTGTCATACCCAACCACTCTATTTACTACCCATCATGTGCTACATGTCCTTAAGAATATCATGACTCAGCACATGACAGCCCAAAGACTCTCTGGCTATGAGGTCATTCTTACATCTACCACTAACCTTTCTGTTAGGTATGCCTCTGCCACATCTGGCCCCGTCCCGATCTTGCCTGCACTCCTCTCATTGCCCAATACAAGTCCCCCAGACCCTGTGGATGAACATTCATGTATTGACCTCATCCACCAAAACACTTCCCCTAGATGGGACTTGCAGTCTACCCCATTAGATGAGAGCATTGAAATTTTCGTGGACGGATCTTGTTCCCGCCCTAACGATGTCACCTACTTGTCCGGCTATGCCGTTGTTCAGCTTCCTGACATTGTACATGAGGCCCTACCCCTGCTAGCCAAATCTGCCCAAGTAGCTGAACTTCTTGCCTTCACCCGTGCCTGTACCTTATTCGCTGACTCTGACTTAACTATTTTCACGGATAGTAGGTACGCCCATGGGGTGGTTCATGATTTCGGGGTTATTTGGCAAAGAAGGGGTTTTAAATCTGCTGATGGCAAACCAATTTCCCACTCAATCTACATTGATCAACTTCTACATGCCCTTTCCTTGCCCAAAACCCTGGCCATTGTAAAATGTAGGGGCCACTCTATGGCTGATGATCACGTCGCGGCTGGAAATCGCTTTGCAGACACTGTTGCAAAGTGGGCTGCCACTCTCTCTTTGCATGAGCCCCCATCTCTCATGGCTCTATGCCTTGCACAGTGCGAACAACAAGTCCAATTGTCACCCCCCTCCCTTCCCCACGAGGCCTTGCTGTTTGAATTACAGCTCCATGCCTCTCCCGGTGATCGCTCATATTGGCAGTCCCAAGGGTTGTCCATCGACCCTTTGGGTCTCTGGTCAAAAGGAGGGGTGATAGGGTTACCTAAGCATGCTGCCCCAATGTTCATAGCCCAGCTACATGGGGTAGGTCACAACAATCGCAAAACAGTAACACAGGAATTCAACAAAAGGTTCTGTACCCAAGATGCAACGTCCATGATCAATGGCCAACTCGACCACTGTATGACATGTGCCCAAAATAACATCACCCCAGCCACTGCAAAACACCAACACCTCCCGCTCCCTCAGGGCCCATTTCAGTGCATCCAAATAGACTTTTCACACATGCCCAAGACCAAGGGAGGGTTCCAATACCTGTTAGTCATAGTAGACAGGTTCAGCAGGTGGCCAGAGGCATTTGCAACTAGAAAGGAAGATGCCAAAACTGTAGCAAAGATTTTGTGTCACGAAATTATTCCCCGTTGGGGATGTCCAGAAACAATAGACACAGATCAGGGACCAGCATTCACGTCCAAGGTCATAAAAGAATTAGCACAATGGGTAAAAGTTACCTGGAAGCTCCATATCCCATATCACCCACAATCATCCGGCCAAGTGGAACGGATGAATCGAACAATCAAGGATAAAATTCGGAAGTGCACTAATGGCACTTTCACAAATTGGGAACAGCATCTCCCAGCAGTCCTTGCGGAAATCCGCATGGTCCAACATACACGTACAAAACTCTCCCCATTTGAGGTCCTTATGGGACGCCCTTTTCCAACACCATGGACAAGAGGCCCACCGATCTTCCTCACAGGGGATTTAGAGCAGATACAGGAATTATACGTTAGGGAGTTAGTGAAGGTGTTGAATGGTTATTATGGTGATGTCTCCCTGTCTTCTCCTCTTCCCCCACAGGAACCAACCCATCGCTTTCAAACAGGGGATCTGGTTCTCGTCCGACGACTACATCCAAAGAAAGGTGAAACCCCATACGGACAGCCTACAATGGTCCTGGCCATCACACGTACTGCTATGCTGACTACAGAGAGCCACCAATGGATCCACGCCAGTCGTCTAAAGAAGGCACCCCTCCGCCCAGCCCGAAGCGACGTCGACCTCCCTGTTGGCCCTATCCCGTCCTTGCCCCCGGCAATGGAGGAAGAGCGTGCTTCGTTCTCGCTGGATCTTTTATCGGAATGAGCATAATCCTTATGCTTGTTACAGGCGTGTACAAGTTGATCGAAATGTACCAACCAGGGGCAGCTGGCCCTCGCCTCTTCCAACGAGACCTCCATTCTCATCTGATTAACTCTGATGCTTTTGCAGCCAACTCCCTTATCCGGATGCACTTGACTGCCGCAGCAACATTGAACATCTCTAAGTGTTGGATTTGAACTCACTCGCCTACTTCTTCCAAGCATCTTCCTTATATTGCCCAGCCATTGTCTCTTGAGGACATTGTTACTATGCCCAATGGAACCATAACTTCAGACCGTTTCAATAACACACGTACTCGTTTAGAGATTGCTGGTTTTTCACAACCACCAATATTGTGCTACAATAAGTCATATGAGATAGAGGGAGAAATCCCTATCACCGTGTGTGGCACGGGGAGACAACGACACTGTGTTACCCATATGATTGCTACCAACCCAGTTGGTCGCATAGACTGTTCTAAAGCATCCTTCATTTACTCAGTCGACCTTCAACAGGCTCTTAGGCATGACCATCCAAAAGACAGAGAGTCTTTTGTTGATAAAGGAAATAATTCATTATTTAATCAAATGATGAAACTTGATTGTTCTGATCAATCTGTTAACTGTTCTTCCCGTTTTAACATGCTTAAGGCTATAACCTTGTATATCTCTCATGATTATCCTTATACTTTGCCTCCTACTTACTATTATGTGTGCGGAAGATATGCTTATCCATGGTTACCAGTGGCAGCATCGGGAATTTGTACTATAGCTCGCTTAATTCCTCCCACTTGGTACACCAATTCTTCTTCCTTACCAAGCTCCCTGCCTTTTTCCCAGCCTCGCCATAAGCGAGATGTCAGTTCAGGATCTGCCCAGTCCTTATTTGATATTCCCTGGATTAATAGATGTTGCTTAAAGAAAGCCTAAAGTATAAGAGCTCATTCTGTATGTTAATAAACAGACTAGCTTTGCATCATATCTTGTGTGGTGTACTGCTTGTCTCCCGGAGATCTCTGGATCCTAAGTGAGGAGCTCCAAGGGCGTGGCAGGTGGAAGGGCGGTCAAGGACCGAAAACCCTACAATGTTGACCTACTGCCTAATAAAGTCAATACCAACCTGAGGCCCTTTTCTAAAAGATCCTGCCTAAATAGCTCAGTCGGTAGCGCGCACGGCTAAGGTCAATAACCTGGACCAAATGGTTGTGGGTTTGATTCCCACCTTTGCTAGAAACTCAGCTCCAGAGCAGTTCTGCATCACCGTGCTTTAACCAACTCTCAATAGTAATGGAGGGGCAAGTGCCAGAAGTCCATCATCATCCGCTTTCCATTTGGCTGCCCCTTTTTACAACTGGGGTTGTCCTTCTATGCTACGTCGGTATGTACTTCTACATCAGCCCAGGGGTTCCCCATCTAGCACCTTGCCCTTACCTTTGCATCAACTTGGGTATTTTTTCCCCATACAGAACCCTTTTTGGGCTTTGCCTAGCATCAGCCTGAAGTTGACCTTGGCAAATTGCTTGATGAGGACAGTGTTCTGTACCAAGCTTAATAAAAAAAAGCATTTGAGAAGCTGACAAGCGAGGGCAGCTTTGCTGCGATTCTGCGGAAAAGAAAGTAGAGGTCGCTCTTGAATGCAGCATGCAGAAGATGGCACAGATGAACCTTTTTGAAAGGTTTGTTAAAAGGTGCTTTAACAAATGTGAAATATTGGTTACTAATTAATGCAGCCCGAAGAAAAGACATCTTTCCCTGAAATGCACCCATGGGACTCGCACGCTGGGCCCTTTGGGAAATGAAAGCAGGTGATTTGCTGCATGCGCCATTGAACAGCCATGTGGGGGTGCTGATTTTGCCGTTTCCAAAGTAGCAGTGACTCTTGACTGCAGCATGAAGAAAATGCCATCGGCGAGCCTGCATAGAATAAAGGGTTCTGTACAGGCATAAAGAAACCTGAAAAGACATCCACAATGGGATTTGAACTGTAGACCCCATGGGCGGAAACAGGCGGTTTAACCATTAGACCACAGGAAACTTGACCTGATGTGATAGGTTCCAGATGACTGTAAGAATCCATTGTCCCCTTGTGCCTCAGCATTAACTGGCATGGCTGGAAGTCCATCTTCTGCCTAATAAAGTCAATACCAACTTGAGGCAGTTTACTAAAATAACCTACAGAAATAGCACAGTCAATAGAGTACATGGCTAAGGTCAATAACCTGGTCTAAAAGATTTTGGGTTTGATTCCCACCTCTGCTGGAAACTCAGCTCCAGAGCAGTTCTGGTTCACTGTGCTTAAACCAACTCTCAATAGTGTTGGAAGGGCAAGTGCCAGAAGTCCATCATCCTTCTTCCATTTGGCTGCCCCTATTTCCAACTGGGGTTGTCCTTCTAAGCTACTCCGGTATGTACTTCTACATCAACCCAGGGGTTCCCCATCTAGCACCTTGCCCTTACCTTTGCATCAACTTGGGTATTTTTTCCCCATGAAGAACCCTTTTTGGGGTTTGCCTATCATCAGTCTGAAGTTGACCTTGGCAAATTGCTTAATGAGGACAGTGTTCTGTTTGGTGCTTTAACAAATGTGAAATATTGGTTACTAATTAATGCAATCCGAAGAAAAGGCACCTTTCCCTGAAATGCACCCCTGGGACTCGCACGATGGGCCCTTTGGGAAAAGAAAGCAAGTGATTTGCTGGCTGCGCCTATAGAACAGCCATGTGGGGGTGCTGATTTTGCCGTCTCCAAAGTAGCAGTGGCTATTGAATGCAGCATGAAGAAGATGCCATTGGAGATTCTTACAGTCATCCGGAACCGATCACATCATGTCTAGGTTCCTGTGGTGTAATGGTTAAAGTGCCTGTTTCCTCCCGCGTAGAATAAAGGGTTCTGTACAGGCATAAAGAAACCTCACTCCATTTGGCTGCCCCTTTTTCCAAATGGGGTTTTCCTTCTACATCAGCCCAGGTGTTCCACATCTAGCACCTTGCGCTTACCTTTGCATCAACTTGGTTATTTTTTCCCCATACAGAACCCTTTTTGGGGTTCTGTACCAAGCTTAATAAAAAAAGCATTTGAGAATCTGACAAGCGAGGGAAGCTTTGCTGTGATTCTGCCGAAAAGAAAGTAGAGGTCGCTCTTGAATGCAGCATGAAGAAGATGGCACAGATGAATCTTCTTGAAAGAACGGATTAGAGAAGCTGATTAGCGAAGGAAGTTTTCTGCTTTAACAAATGTGAAATATTGGTTACTAATTAATGTAGCCTAAAGGAAAGTGCACCCCTGGGATTCACATGCTGGGCCCTTTGGAGAAAGAAATCTGGTGATTTGCTGCATGCGCCATAGAACAGCCATGTGGGGGTGGAGGTTTTGCCGTCACCAAAGTAGTAGTCGCTCTTGAATGCAGCCTGAAGAAAATGCCACCGGCGAGCCTGCATAGAATAAAGGGTTCTGTACAGGCATAAAGAAACCTGAAAGGTCACCCAGCCTGATTTGAACTTAAGACCCAACAGGTACTTTAACGATTGTGCCACAGAAAGCTGGACCTGCTGGGACCAGTTCCGGATGACTGTAATAATCCATTGTCCCCTTGTGCCTCTTCATTGACCGGCAGGGCTGAAAGTCCATCTTCTGCCTAATAAAGTCAATACCAACCTTAGGCCCTTAACTAATGCAGCCTTCCCAAATAGCTCAGACGGTAGCGCGCATGGCTCTGGTTTATAACGTCATTGAACAGTTTGTGGGTTCAATTCACACCTCTACTAAAAACTCAGCTCCAAAACAGCTCCTGTCCGCTGTGCCTTAACCAACTCTCAAGAGTGATGGAAGGGCAAGTGACAGAAGTTCATGATTTGGGAGCCCCTTTTTCCAACTAGAGTTGTCCTTCTAAGCGATGCCATTATGTACTTCTACTTCAAGCCAAGGCTTCCCCATCTAGCACTTTGCCCTTACCTTTACATCAACTTTTCCCCATACAGAACCCTTTTTGTTGTTTGCCTAGCATAAGCCTGAAGTTGACCTTGGAAATTGCTTAATGAGGACCAAACTTAAAAAAAAAGCATTTGAGAAGCTGACTAGCGATGGCAGCTTTGGTGCAATTCTGCCGAAAAGAAAGTAGAGGTCGCTCTTGAATGCAGCATGCAAAAGATGGCACAGATGAACCTTCTTGAGTAAAGCATTTGAGAAGCTGATTAGTGATGGCAGTTTTGGTGCTTTAACAAATGTGAAATATTGGTTTCTCATTAATGTAGCCTGAAGAAAAGGCACCTTTCCCTGTAATGCACCCCTGGGACTCACATGCTGGGGCCTTTGGGGAAAGAAAGCAGGTGATTTGCTGCATGCGCCATAGAACAGCCATGTGGGGGTGCTGGTTTTGCCGTCTCCAAAGTAGCAGTCACTCTTGAATGCAGCCTGAAGAAAATGCCACCGGCGAGCCTGCATAGAATAAAGGGTTCTGTACAGGCATAAAGAACCCTGAAAGGTCTGAAAAGTCACCCAGCCGGGATTTTAACACAGGACCCAACAGGCAGGAACAGGTGCTTTAACCATTGTGCCACAGGAAACTAGACTTGCTGGCATAGGTTCCGGATGACTGTAATAACCCATTGTTCCCTTGTGCCTCTGCATTGACTGGCAGGGCTGGAAGTCCATCTTCTGCCTTATAAAGTCAATACCAACCTATCGGAAGCTTCTTAAATAGCTCAGTTGGTAGAGTGCAAGGTTTTGGTCAATAAGCTTGTTCAAAATGTTGTGGGTTCAATTTCCATCATTGCTAAAAACTCAACTCCAGAGCAGCTCTGGTCTGCTGTGCTTTAACAAACTCTTGAGAATGATGGAAGGGCAAGTGCCAGACGTCCATCATCTGCCTTCCATTTGGCTGCCCCTTTTTCCAACTGGGGTTGTCCTTCTAAGCTATGCCCTTATGTACTTCTACTTCAGGGCAGAGGTTACCCATCTAGCACCTTGCCCTTATCTTTGCATCAACTTGGGTATTTTTTCCACATACAAAACCCTTTTTCGGGTTTGCCTAGCTTCAGCCTGAAGTTGACGAATTGCTTAATGAGGACAGTGTTCTGTAACAATTTAAAAAAAAAAAAGCAATTGAGAAGCTGACTAGCGAAGGCAGCTTTGGTGCGATTCTGCCCGAAAAGAAAGTAGAGGTCGATCTTGAATGCAGCATGCAGAAGATGGTACAGATGAACCTTCTTGAAAGAAAGCATTTGAGAAGCTTACCTTTGCATCAACTTGGGTCTTTTTTTCCCATACAGAACCCTTTTTCGGGTTTGCCTAGCATCAGCCTGAAGTTTGCACAAATAAAAATATTGCACACAAAGCCTATTAGAAAAAAAGGAACATCGCATGTGAGTGTGAGACATACCCACAATCTAATATCTCTGCTTAAGCAGCAACTTCTGAAGACATTTCCAAATATATTTGGGGAGGTTGGATTTGTGCCAGGATGGATTTAAAATCAATGCTTATGTGGAGCATGCCACTATCACTTCAGTAGGGGAGGAGTTGCTATGTACAGATATACCTGTAACATTGGATTATGCTTCACTAACATCATCTGCAATGACAGATACATGCAGGGGCGATTCTTGCTATAATGCCGCCTGAGGCGGCCTTCTTTCGCCGCCCCCTTCCCTCCTCCCGGCACTAACCTTTATAGCGCCGGAGAGGGCAGGGGCGGTCCGCGACGATTCATGCAGAGAGCGCAATAGCGCTCTCTGCGCTAGAAGAGCCGAATTTCCGGTTTGAAAACTGGAAATTCAGCTCTTAGTTACCAGGAGCGGCATTTTTGCCGCCCCTGGCAACCAGGGGGGCGCTGCCGCCTGAGGCGAGTGTCTCAACTCGCCTCATTGGTGGCGCGCCCCTGGATACATGCAGGGGTGCTCCGCCAATGAGACAAGCTGAGTAACTTGCCTCAGGCAGCAGCGCCCCACTAGGTACCAGGGGCGGCAAAAATGCTGCTCCTGGTACTTTAAGAGCAGAATTTCTGGTTCTCAAACCGGAAATTCAGCTCTTCTATCGAAGAGAGCACAATTATGCACTCTGCGCTAGCATCCTGGCCCTCTCCCTCACCCTTGTAGACCCTTCCGACCAAAAAGGTGAGTGCACCAGGGAAGGGGGGGCGGCAGCAACACCAAGCTGCCTGAGGCGGCTTGGGGCCAGGATCGCCCTGGATACATGGGATGTGTTCATTTGACTCACCCGTAATAAACAGGCAGAAACCGTGCTGTAACTTTGTAAGTTGACTTATTGCCAGCGAGGATAAACAGATGTTTCTCGTGAAAGTTGCTTTCAGCTGCAATAGACACTAGCTGTGATGGGGAAATGTAAATGTAGCCACTGAAAAAAAATAAAAGCAATAAAGTTAGCCACATTACCCATATATAAGCCCACTCGACATGCCTGAACATGGGAGGTTGAGTGATTTAATCAGGTCACAAGGAGCTGCGGGTAATTGAACCAGGTCTCCAACACAAGCTCACACAGGAGTCTAAACGCTCATCCTTTAGGCCAACCCCTCCTCCTACTTGTAATAGTTTCTTTGTTGTATATATGTCTCATCTGCCTGTTGAAGAACAATGGTATGTGGGCAGTCAATCACAGCTCAGCTTTCACACAGGATAGGGCAGACAGCAGTCATATTCATCTAGTTGCTGATTGGCTGTTATACTACAGTGTAAAGTGCTAAGAGCCCAAGAGCTAAGTTGAACAACTGGGTAGAGCTTGACAGGCTTTGGGGACATTTTCAGTTAAACTTAGCATGTCAAGTGATGTTCCTTCTATTCTATAGGACTATGCATGCAGGTGCATCTCCAAAACAATACTGCTTAAAAGTACTTCCATTTTGATGAAAACTCAGGGAGTGTTAGCCCTGCAGCAAGAGCTCATAGGGCTGGATGTAGAATTTAGAGATGGTTTGTCCTTCTATAACACATACAGGGATTGAGCAGGACCACTTTCAGGGTGGTTTAATCATGCTGAAGAAGTTCATATGGCTGGTCAGGGCACTTGATTAACTCAACTGCTGTAACTATAACTCACTGAAGTGGATTAAGCATGCTGCTAGAGTTTATATGGATGGCCATAGTTATTTGAGGTGGGTTAAATGATGCTGCAAGAGATCATAGAAATGGCTGCAATGATTTCACTGGCAAATATTTGCAGGAGTTTTGCAAATTTATTCGCCGGCGGCAAAACGCGGAATTTTACAGCGAATTTGCGCAAGGCAAATTTGTTCGCCCATCACTACAAGTGACTAGCAAAGGAGATAGCAGAGGAGAATTAGAAAGAGAATGGAAGTGCACAAAGGAAAAGATAGGGATGGGGTGGACATAAGTGAACAGAATGTGAGGGAGAGTAAAAGTTGGTAGAGGAGCCCTGAGAGAAGAGCGCAGAAAGATGACAAAGGGAAGGCGGGGGGAATGGGACATGTATGAAGAAGTGGTGTATTAGGGTTAGTTGAAAAAATAAAAGAATATATTTTGGAAGAAAGAAGCACTTAAAGAGAAAATATTTCCCCCCTATTTAACATGAACGCATTTAGTTGGATGATGTAGAATAGGTACAGAAACAGTATCTAAACTCCCGAGATATTAATATAAATGTACTTTTTTTTAACACAAACATACCTAATTCTATAGAAATTTCCCCAGATCACTTATGATAACATTGTAATACAAACTCTCCCTTAACTTGTTCCACTGGGATTTATTGCTGTTTTACTGCCACAGGGATGTTCCTGCAATGAGCAAGATGAAAACCACATGTGGCAGTGCCCTGCAGGTAATAGGGGTGGTAAAAATCCTAAATTCCATTTCTGAAATAGGAACTCTGGCTCTAGTATTGCACTAGTAATTCAGCCCCTCCTCACCCCTGTATGGGCACAAAAAAGATAAACGTGGGGGGTGAGGAGGGAGGCATAGGGAAGTTTGTAATCTAGATTAGAAGTCAGCACTCACCCTTAGGGTATGTTAGACGAGGGCGCAGGTCTGAAGTGGCCACTTCCACTTATTCTGTAAACAAATTCGATGAATAGACAGCACCACACATGAGGTATTTTCTTAAAAGGCCTTTATCCCAAAAGGGCTTATTTCAGGACAGAAAAACAGCAGCGACATTTCAGGCTCACAATTGCCTTTTTTCAAGCTCAAAAAAAAAAAAGGCGATTGTGAGCCTGAAACATCGCTGTTTTTTACATGCATAAAGTAAGTGACTACTACTAGAGGTACGGGGAGTTGCAACTCTGTTTATCATAAATCACCACAAGCTAAATGTGAAATCACTAGCACAATACAGGAATTACAGGTCTATCAAGGGTAATGTGCCAGGTGCTGTCAATGGTTGTTGAGATAGAATGTTCCCAAAACTTCATGTGCTACTAATCTCCTCCTTCGCCTCACTTTTGTGCCAAATTAGGTATCTAACAGGGCATAATGTGATAATTAGTGCTTCCTCATTTTGTAAGCAATGGGACATAGGTGTAGATACTCCTAAGAAGGGGAATGGGATCCCCAACCATTATTACCCCTGAGCCACATTGACATGTAAAAAGAGTTTGGGGCAACACAACCATGAAAAAAAGTTCCTGGGGTATCAAATAAGGGTGTGACTGGCTATGTACTAGCCCCTATGTGGATTGGCAGCCTATGGGTGGCTCTGTTTGGCAATACACTTTTTTATGCAACCAAAACTTGCCTCCAAGCGAGGAATTCAAAAACAAGCCCCTGCTTTGAGACCAATGGGAGCAACATCCAAGTGGTTGGTGAGCAACATGTTGTCCATGAGCCACTGGTTGGAGATTACTACCCTAAAGTAGAAGTCTTATAATAATTTAACTACAGTTACTTGAAGGGGAACTATCAGGAAAAATAAAATTTAATATGTTTAATCATACTGAAATAAGAAACTTTGTAAATACAATCAATCAAATATTCTGCATCAAATTTATGTTCACTACCCCTCTCTCAGCATCTGTTTCTCTTCATTTTGTCTTCATGCATGAGTTGGGTGTCAGTTAGATTGAATATATCGTACAGAGGGGCTTTTTGCATATATTTGAGTGTATTTGAGTGTATTAGAGCTCACTCAACTGATTGCAGTACAAACAAAATCAAACAAAATAGCTGCCTTTTGCACAAATCCTGCATGTAGAGTCATGATGTCTGGTGATTTTAATAGAGTGATCTCTACATACATCTTCTAGGCAAAATGAGTCCCTCTATAAGATATATTGGATCTAACTGTCAATGATTATCCCCAACTTCTGCATGGAGAGAATGAAGAGAAACAGGTGATGAGAGAGGTATAGTGAAGACAAACTTGATTATTTCTGAAACAGTACATCGTTTTTAATTGATTGTATTTAGAAAGTGTCTCATTTCAGTATGCTGAATCATATATAAAATTTTGCGATAGTTCCCCTTTAAGGTCAAAGTTTGACCTTCAAAGAGGCATAGCTCTAGTGCCCATTGGTCTTTATTTAGGTGTCTAGCTTTCACTTAATTCTGTACAAAGCCCACAAAGTTATGCACTTAGACTTTATTCTCATAAGGCAGAAGATTGGGAACAAAAAGTCAGAAAGCAGCTTCCACAGAACCAGAAGAAGGCTGGAGGCAAAAAGTACACAAGAGCCCAGGATGGAGACAGAGTTGTCAAATACAAAAGTTAGTACTAAAGCTGGAGGTCCTTGCAAGATAGGGGTTTTGTAGCAGATTAGTATTAGGGATTTAAGGAACAGTGAGGGTCATTTATCAACACTGGGCAAATTTGCCGATGGGCAGTAACACATAGCAACAAATCAAATTACTGCATTCATTGTTCTACTTGCAGCTGGCTTTAAAAAGCTATTCACTGATTGGTTGCTATGGGTAACTGCCCATGGGCAAATTTGCCCAGTTTTGATAAATGAGTCCCAGTGAGACCATGTCAGAAAGCCCAGCTGGAGGAACATCCACCCACAATGGGACCTCCATTTGAGTAGCTCTGAAGGGGCTGAAGCTTTAATGAATGGCCTGAAACTGGTAGATGAAGAGTAAATGAAGAGTAAATATAAAATACGAAGAGTAAATATAAAATTACTGGAAGATGTCTAAGGAATGTTGTTCATAAAAAGACTCAGAAACTGCTTTTTTTATAATAATTAAATGACTACAGCTCTTCACATGCTATCCATTCGTTCAGCACAAGAGCCATCAGTTGAGAATTTTAACTTGTTGACCCGTGTAGAGACACCTCAAGTAAGGTGGGAGTAAGACCACTGCCTGATTACCTTTCAGACTGAGTTTAAAGGATACTGTGAGCATGGTAAATGTAAAAAAATGATTGTATCCCCAGTGTTTTTGAACCAATGTGGGTGTGATTGGCAGGGCCGCCATCAAGGGGGGCCTAAAGGGCTGCACTTTTTGAAGAGCCGGGCCCCTCATGACAGCTCAGAAGCGGTGCCGCCCGATCGAAGTCCCGAACAGCCAAATGCGGAAGTGACGAACAGACAAAGTCCTGAAGCTGCGGAAAGACCCGAAGTCACGAAAGGAGCCGACACTGAAGTCCTGAAGCGGCGAAAAGACCCAATGTCGCGAAATCAGCTCTAATTGTAGTCCTGAAGCCACTAGTTCAATTCTACTGACACCAATGTGGGCTTTTATTTATTTTTTTTTAATCTCCTGCCCACCAATGTTTTATTTTAATACTCTATAGGCCCCTGGCACCAATTTTTTAAAAAAAATATTTTATGGGGCCCCAATTTTTTATTAACTTGTATGGGGGGCCTTGGCGCCAAAGTTTTTAAAAAATATATTTCCTGCGGCCCCAATAAATTTTTCTTAACTTGTAAGGGGGGCCCTGGCACCAATGTTTTTGTAAAAAAAAATTTTATGGGGGACCTGGTGCCAATGTTTTTTTTAACTTATAGGGGGGCCCTGACCACCAATTATTTTTTTGTAACTTATAGGGGGTCTGACCACCAATGATTTTTTTTAACATGTAGGGGGCTCTGACCACAAATGTTTTTTTTGGGGGTGGGGCTTGGGGGCAGGATCTGGGGTGGGCGGGTACCAGGGGGCCCAGAAATTTTGCCATACTGGGCCTGTGATTTCTGATGGTGGCACTGGTGGTTGGTGCCCCCCTAAAATCCTGCCACTCCAGGCCCGGGCCTAGGTGGCCTTTCCACAAATCTGGGCTTGGACAGGGCCTTCTTGTAGCACTTATGTATCCTGGCAAAATGAGGTGCCGATCCCCAAACGTTGTTCTTGTGGTAAAACAGGATAAAATAAATAAACTGCAAAGAAAGGCAATTGGTTTTACTGCTTTGATCTTCTGTGCTATTTGTAACTTTATGCGTGCTACTGGTACACAGGATATAAGCAAGGGCGAGTATAAGGTTTGCGCCGGTTTGAACACCACTTTCAAAGTCTGAGTAGTGCCCCGCCTATTAAGCGAAGGATCACTATGGCAACCTGTCGTTCAGCCTAACAGTGACATTACCCACACATCCCGCCCATCTTTTTTGACTATCCTATAGAGTTATAGCAGCAGGTCTATGCCTAGGTCTGATTGGCCAGTAGGCCCCAGCGGGTTTGGCTGCAAGTCTCTGTGCTTCTCTCTCTCTCTCTGTTACCCAGGCAGCAGCGCCGCTTTCTCCTGAGCTTCCGGTGCAGGTGAGTCCAGGAGAGGGTGCAGACGTTTTATATAGACGAGAAAGGGGTGTTGGTGCATGACACGTGGGTATTGGGGAGAAGGTGGGGGTATAGGGCATGAGGTTCGTATGGGGCAGAAGGTACAGGGGTATTGGGGCAGTAAAGGCGGGGTAGGAACTATTGCGTTCCGAGTATTACCCCCCCTCCCCACGGCATTTTCCTCTCACATATCAGAGACGTTTCCCAGAGGATTTTGACCATTTTGGTTTTACCTTCATCTCCATGTTTTGCATCTGCTTCCAATGCCACTTTAAAGACTCGGGGTCCCTCCTGGGAGTCCATTTTTCTCCTGAAAATACTGTTAATCACCAGCAAACCCAAAGGGATGGAAATCAGATCACTTATGTTCTGTTTCTTGCAAGTCAGAGTTACCTTGCCCTTCACTTTCCCTTCCTCTGGGGGTAACAGCCTCTGGTACTTTCTGTACAACAGGGAATGTTCTTACTATACATTTGCCTTGCCCCAGGGGCAGTCTATGTGGCCTATAACTAACAGGGGGGTGTTATGCCCATACTATATGCCCCTGGGGGCAGCAGTGGGATTGGGGCAGTTGTGAAACAGGCTCAGTACATACAGGAGGTTCATGGCCTTCACTCAGTCTGTGTTTGGTTTTCTCTCTTATTGCTGCTAAATGGACTAGAACCTGTAAGTGTCATGGCGGCTCGTGAGGAGGTGACAGTGTATGAAGATGAGATCAGGTAACTCAGTGTCACTTATAAAGGTGGGAATGTGTTTGGGACCCCAGATCATGTGATGAAGGGCATTTGTTGTAGTTCTGGGGTAGAAATGAACACTACTCTAGAGCTCAGTCTCTGTACTACTCTCCACGTGCCTTTATCCCTACAGGTACACATAGGGTGCAGCCAGGGCCGCTCCTGCCATGAGGCAAGGTGAGAACTTTGCCTCAGGCATCATGGGGTGGCAAAAAGCCGCCTCTGGTAAATTTAAGAGATGAATTTCCATTTTTTAACACAGAAATTCGGCTCTGCACTAGCGATGCTCCCACCGCTGGACCTGCTAAAAGTTGAAAGTGCAGGGTGGTGGCAGTATCGGGGCTGCTGGGTGCAGGCAATTCATGTACAGGTTTCTATATTATATAGATGGGGCAGGTCCAAACTTAGATTAAAAATGGACACTGGCATTTCCAGTACACACACTGGTCCATTATTAGTGACTATTGACCCTCTGGCATCTGCAGTGCAGCTGGTACCTTGAAAGATGTAGAGTCTCCCTTTTCTATCCTTGTGCTGTATCCCCCCTGCCAGTGTGGCTTCCTATAGCCTAAGGCTCTGAAAGACTAGTATTCGCATTGGAATTCCAAGAGGCTGGGCCAGGGGGATCCAATTGACTAAACAGCAGAAGGGCAGACATATCTGTGAGTGTGATTCTTACCTGCCCGGTGCTTACTCTTGTTTGGCAGCACTATGTGCACTGCTGCTGTTGCCTCCTGTCGTCTGAGCATAATCCCATTAGTGTTGTGCCAAAGCCATTGTTTTACAGTATAATCTCTATCATCCCCTGCCTGTCTTGCTGACATAAACTGGTACTCCTCTTTTTTTCTCCCACCCAGGTCTCACTACGGACGCCTTGAGAAAATGACGGACCTGGTGGCCATGTGGGAAGTCTCCCTTAGTGATGGAATCCATAAGATTGAGTTTGAGCATGGCACAACTTCAGGGAAGCGAGTTGTGTATGTAGATGGGAAGGTAAGGAAGCAGACGCACAAAAATGCCCTATTTTAGGTGAGAAAGTCACTCAGATTATTGGTCCAACTAACTAAGGAGCACTCAGGAAGTCTGTTTGCTGTGCACCTCCATAGGGTAGAGTGGGCAAGTTGGTCCCCACTGGAAATCTTTATATAGGTGCAGTTAGGCCACCTATAAACATGTCAGTATTTCTTTAAGGATGCCCATAGGCACCACAGCTGATATGTTGGCACAGGGCTTTGCTGGCAATCCCATATTTACTTACTGTTTCTATTGGATATAACCCCATACAATCTTTTCTTTCCACTTCCAGGAGATTATCCGGAAGGATTGGATGTTCAAGTTGGTTGGGAAGGAGACATTCCCGGTGGGAGCCTCTCAGACGAAGGCCACCATTAATATTGATGCTGTTAGTGGCTTTGCCTATGAGTACACACTGGATATAAATGGCAAGAGCCTGAAGAAGTACATGGAGAATCGCTCAAAGACCACCAACACATGGGTGCTTCACCTAGACGGAGAGGACTGCCGGGTTGTGCTGGGTAAGGGGGCTGGTTTACGCCTGTCAGTATGTAGTCTTCCGCAACAGCTTGCTGTATCTGCTCTTACAGTGGGGGGGCAGTTTAGGCATTGTCTCATAAAATATTGTGCTGGATCAGAGACAACCTTTTTCTAAAAAGTCGTTCAATTGCAGGGAAACTGTATTCATAATAGCACCCCCATATGGTGTATCTAGCTCAATGTGTTTGAAGGGCAATACACACAGAGAGAAGGCAATTTCTTCTTTAAGACAAAAGGCTATTTTATTTACATCCCTGTGGCTCCCATCAGAGAAAATAAAGGGACTTTATACTTAATTGGAAAATCCTTTTCTAGTAGGCCCGAACTGTCAGTACAAACATGTGGGTTAATGTCATCTCATCTCTGAAGGCAGGACAGAAGAATAAGTCTCTTGACACCTCCTCTAGTATATAAGGTCAGGCCCTCCTGTCAGTGCAAACGTGTGGGGACGTCCAAAAGCTGTCCCGTAATTTAGGGTGGGTAAACAGAAACTTTTTGTAACATTTAAGTTTTACTGTATAATTCAATAAAAACAGTGGTATTTTTACAATGCCAACAATAAAACATTGAAGAAATACTGTTACGGTGTAGTCATTAAACAGTGGAGGCTTTACTGTGCTACTGCAGCCTGTAACACCTTGCAGCCAAACACGAAGTTGAAGCAAAAACATGTAGTTTATAAAACTTTATAAAAGTGTTGGGAGAAGCCCAAATGGCTGCCCTGCACATTCGTTCAGGAGTAGCCAAGTTCTCCAAGGCCAATGAAGTGCCCTATGCGCTAGTAGAGTGAGCCTTGACTTGGAATGCCTTCAGTTTTTAGTTAATTTCGTAAGCAAAATTGACTGTTTCTACTAACCATCTAGCAATGGTTCTTTTGAAAACTCCCTGACCTTTGTAAGTTGTGGAGTATGATATCAACAGAGAGTCTGATTTCCATAACTGCAGTCCGTTTAAGATATATCCGAATTGCTCTCACCACATCTAGTTTGTGCAACTGTTTCTCTTTATCATTAGCTGGTTTTGGGCACAGTGATGGAAAGACTAAAGGTGGCCATATATGCAACAGATAATATCGTACAAAACAAATTTTTGTACGATATTTGGTGCGTGTATGGTGGGAAAAGAGCTGACCGATATAAGCAGAAGACTTGAATATCGGTCGGCTCGTTGATCGGGCTGGACGGAAAATTTGGAGTGTATGCCTTTGAAGGCACCCAAACATCGGTAATTGTTAGTGTTGAATCGTCAGATACAGGTAGAATTCTATTGTTTCTACCTGTATAAAGGAGGTTTCTGTAGCGTGGAGAGTACCAATGGTAAGTCCGAAGGGGGAGTAGGATCTTTAAAGGGTGGCCTGGCATGTAGAACTCCCTGTAAAAAACTTTGTATGGTGGAGTCTTCTGCCCACCGAACATTTGAAAGTGCAGATAAAGCCTAGATTCGAGACTTTAGTGTGTTAAGTGCAAGGCCTCTCGTAAAGACATCTGTAAGGAAATCTGTGATTACCTGTGTTGTACTGTCCGTCCATACCAAATAGTTACATAGTTAAATCTGTTTGAAACAAGACAAGGTCCATCAAGTTCAACCCCTCCAAATGAAAACCCAGCATCTATATACACACCCCTCCATACCTTCACATAAATTATATATACCCATATCTGTACTAAGTATAGAGTTTAGTATCACAATAGCCCTTGATATTTTGTCTGTACAAATGTTTGGCTGAACACAAGGTAAGAAATGTATACCACACTTTGGACCCTGGAAGAGGAGGTCCAGTCGTAGAGGTAGTCACCACATTTGGACACTGGCATGTTGACTAAGTCCGTGCACCATAGTCTGTTTGGCCAGTCAGGCGCAATGAGGATGGTTGTGACTTGTTCCTGCTTTATCTTGGCAATTATTCTGGGAAGGATCTCCAGTGGTGGGAACGCATGCACCTTGTTGAAGGTCCATGGAATTACCAGTGCATTCGTGTATGCTGCTCTCGGATCTCTGGTCCTGGAGCAATAGCAGGGAAGTCTGAAATTGTGTCTGGATGCTAAGATATCTATTTCTGGTACACCCCACTTTTATAGTAGTTGTGTGAATACCTTGTCGTGCAGTGCCCATTCCCCTTGGCGTATTGTCTGTCTGCTGAGAAAGGTTGTGTCCAGCTTCTACCTGAGGACAAATGAGCACAGACTTTCCACCTTGACAAGCTGTCTCTGCTTGTGGGAGCATGGGAATGATCTGTTGAAGATCCTGGTGATTTTTGTTCCAACGTTTGTATGCAAATTGGATGATTTGTAGTACCCATTGGACTGTGTCGTGTGTCTCCCAGTAGAAGAGGAATTGTGTTAGGCGACCTCCTACCCGAGACTCTTGTAGAGGTGAGTCATGAGGACATGGCTTTTGGGGCAGTCGGTTTCCTGGATAGTCTCACTAGTTGCTGCCATTGTGGTCTATTTCTCCATGATCCCTGGTAACCGTTGGTATTGCGAAAGGATGAGGATCGATAATTCCTATGTGGGGTAGACCATGTTTTTTTTTGTTGTTAGAAAACCTATTTGGCTGGTCCAGTCATCCTTTCTTTCACATTGGAAGTTATGTACTCTTACCCCCTGTCACCCCTGTAATTATCTGTCTCAAATCGGATTCCTGGTGGTCTGATGTTTGCAAATCAGACGTATTGCCTAACCCCACCTCCTCTTCTGGAAAAGTGGCTTCGGGTTCAAAGGAGTCTGAAATTATCTCCTGGGCACTCCGCTTCCTAGCATGTGGTGTATGCTGAGGGGAGGGGGTTGAAAAGTGGCTTTTATCCATTCCAAAAAGGTTGTTCTTGTAGGGTTGGAATTGGGCGTACAGTTGACCCTGTAAGGGAGCTGGTAGTACCTTGCTGTAGTCGCGCACGTGACGCAAATGCCGCCAAGAGCTCCAGCAAAAAAGGGCGCCAAAACGAGGTACAATACTTGTTGACCTTAAAAGTAGAAGAGGGACTGATAGAAACTAGTTCTTTTTACCCTCCCCTTATCCAGTTATACTGCATGTGTTGGCCATAAAGAGTAATAATTAGGTATCTCAGCATACCTTACTCCAAGTACTAGTGCTGCTGATTGGTATTGGGCCTACAAACAGCATGTTGTGCACCGATTCCACTTGCTGTAATCTAAGCAAGTAGGGTAATTACTGGCCTTTGTCTGGATGCCTTCCATTCCTTTGTGCAGCATCTAGGGCTGACATGCTTCTGGTTACTCCACTTGCTGCATTCTGCTAGGAAGGAGGGAAAGACGCATACCTTGGGAGACAGCTCTGCATGCCTCCATAATCCATGAATAACTGCCCCAAGCAGTGTGCTTCAGGTGATCCAGCTTGCTGCAAGATACTAGCAAGGAGGGAATAACACCATACTTTGGGAGACAGCTCAGCTTGTTCCCCATCCTTGAAAGTAAAATTCAAAACCTAAGAAGAAGAAAATAAAGTAAGAAGAAATTTTCTGTCCTTCACCTCTGAGGCAGGACAAAGAACTGGCAAGGGGAGGTCTTCTGTCTTGCCTCTAGAGATGAGATGACATTAACCCACACATTTGCACTGACAGGAGGGCCGACTAGAGAAATATATATATATATATATATACAAATCACCAAAGACTGCACTAATTATATGACTAAGCCACCTGACAGCATTATAAATACAGTGGCAGATCCTCCGGGTATTTAAACAATAAATGCAAATTAAGAACCTTATTAGAACGGAGGAATCACCATATTGAGGGCTCCCACAGGTGCATTGTTATCAAAAAAGCTCACTTTATTGTTACAACATTAAAGACATACATATACTTAAAACATCAGAGGAATTCACAACAACTGTAATAACTTTTAAAGTAAAGTGATGTTGCTGGGTTCCCTTACAAAAATATTTTCAGGTCTCCCACTAATGCACCCTCAGCCATACCCAGCCCCCATGTGCAAATACTGTTTTGTGGCAAAACAGTCAGGAAGGAGGGTGCATGGCGGAACCATACAGAGGATTTTCTCTCTCTCTTCTCCCCTGGGCCTTCCTGCTGTCACAGGGCCTTCTGTATGGTAGTCACCCCATCATCTCCCACAGTTATTATGGGTATTCCTAAATTATATTACTGAGTGGCACATGGTTAATTAGGGTTTCAAAAGGCAACTGTCGTGCAGATAACACCTAACAATTACTACAAGATATACGTGGCTTTTGTATTTTATCCATCCCCAGTGCTAATACCTCAACCTAATATCCTTCCCTGGTCTGTAGGTTGTCCAGTTAGAATTGGAGGGGATGTGTATCAGAACCAGATGAACCTGCCCAGAATACTGATGTTTTCTGACCTTTAGGGAGATCTGTAGTGTAGATTTGAAGTAATAACATCAACTCCATAAAGCCCCCATATTAGCGCCAACTCTTTTCTTTGGCTCACATGGCCAAACCCCTGGTTATGTGGGCACCTCCTCAGTCTGCGTGGTGGCCGTTGCACTGGGTTAGAGATTTCATTTTGTTTTCCTCTATGGCTGACTGTTTATTTTGTTTCAGAGAAGGACACCATGGACGTTTGGTGCAACGGCAGAAACATGGAGACAGCGGTAGGTGTCCAACATGGACTCACAAAGTAATTCCACTCTCAGGGGTTTCAGAAGCAAGATTTATTATTTACTAGGTTAGCTAGCAAGGCTTGCTGGGGGCACTGTCATGCAATGCTGGGGGTTGAAAAAAGGAGCATTGATAATTTCATTGCTGGCATGAGGCTGAGAGTGATCTGCGGGTCTTTCACGTATGAGATGCTTGTGTATTTGATGTGCAGCACTACAAGTTTTATGCTGTGCTATACATTTCCTGGTATGAGTCTTACCCACACAGTATGGCCCTAATGCACCCTTGCCTCCTCTTCTTTCCTGCAGGGTGAGTTTGTGGATGATGGCACAGAAACACACTTCAGCATCGGGAATCACGATTGCTGCATCAAAGCTGTGAGTAGCGGGAAGCGAAGGGAAGGAATTATCCACACGCTCATTGTGGATGACCGGGAAATCCCAGAGAGCACAGAGTAACAGACTTTACCCTTGCTGTGTGAGCGGACAGCCAGCAGAGAAATGTGATGAACTGTTTTGCATAATAATGACTGTATCACACCTCTCCCCCAGAATGCCTGTAGTGCTGTGCTTACTGCAGGTACAGGAATGAACTGGATCTATTCAAAGGGAAGTTGCTCAATCAGCCAATAGATAAAGTATGTGAATAAAAGTTCCTCAGTGATCATGTGACATTGTTATTAGGAAATTCAAATATACTGAGATCAACTGGGAGATCATACAATATACCTATAATAAATGTTTTGATTTTGTAGTGAGTCATACTTACTTGCTGAGTCTCAATATTTTAGTAAAAGTTTTAGGCATAATTTACAGTAGTGACTTTGTCTTTCTCATAGTGAACGGAATGGAAACTAAGACACACACTCATATCCTAACAGTGTTATTAGCAAAGAGAGGTCCATCCTCCACAACCACCAATTGTTTAACTGGCATAGTTGCTGGTATTGTAGCTAAACAACATGTGAGGGGCTACAGGTTGGATATTCACAGATTAATCTTGTTAGGCCAATGTCTTTTCACCAATAATGAATAAACCGAAACTAAAAAAGCTGATCTGCTGCTTTCCATTTTCCTAAATGTGTACACTGACAGGCACAGGATCAGCTTATCAGCACCCACACAGTGGATTTCAGCACAGAAACGCTATACTATGCAACAAAATCCACTGTGTGCGCTGATGGTCTGGTCCCGTGTCAGCACCCACATAATCAAGAAGAGGCAGGCACGACCCTTGTGCCATTGGTCTTAAATTTAATGCTAGTCACTTGCAAATCAGAGCCATTATACAATGGAAGATCTAAAGTGAAAGTGCATGGCACTATGTGTGTTATTATAGGTATGGAATCTATTATTAAAAAAGCTCAAAAATACAGGAAGGCATCTCCCATAGTCTTATTTTCAACTAACGATTCTTTTCTGAGTATTTCTGTTTGTCTGTTATAATAAAACAGTACATTGTATTTGATACTAACTGAGCTGCATGAATTCATATTGGGTGTTTAAATGTTTTTTATGTATAGAGTTTCAAATTATGGAAAGACCCCTTATCAGTAAAACGCCAGGCCCGAGCATTCTGCATAATAGATTCCAAAACCTGTAATTTGGCTGTATTTTTTAATGTTACTTTGTTTCTTAACTATACAATTATATTCTCCTTTTTTTATTTTTTTGTCATTTTTAGATAAATAAACATGAAATTTCACAGCTGAGCTAAATGAGCAAGGAGCTTCCTTCAAAGAGTTGTCAGTGTGAGTCGGGACAATGAGAAATAATGTCTCAAACACATTGAAAGATCCCACAAATTCTTGACCTAACTGTGCAATAGTAGAGATGTCAGGGTCATGTTTGATAACACAGTAGGGCCACTAAAAGAACATAGAACAGATTTAATGCAAAACTTGAAATTTACAAACAGCGAGTTTTTGGAAACATTTTCATATGAAAAAGTTTGGGAACCCCTCTTAATTCTTTGGAGTTTTGTTTATCATTGGCTGAGCTTTTAAAGTAGCAACTTCCTTTTAATATATAACATGCCTTATTGAAACAGCAGTAGTTCAGCAGTGACATCAAGTTTATTGGATTAACAGAAAACAAAATTACACAGGTGCATAAATGTGGGAACCCCAACAGAGATATTACATCAATACTTACATCAACATCTAGACGCCTGCTATAGCCTTTGATACTGAACAATCTTTGTTTTCAGAAGTTTTGAGAGTTGCTTTGAGGATCCCATGCTGTCACTCTTCAAAGTATCTTTTATAACCGAGCATTCTGTCAGAAAAGGTTGTCATAGGCTTACAAATTCTCAAATGTCACTTCCTTAAGTAGGCCATACAACAGCAACCTCTACAGCATGGGTGCCCAGACTTTGTTACCCTGGAATCTACTCTCGACACCTGGGCCCCTTCAGGAGATCTACCTAAATAAAAATAGTGGGCTGTCTACTGTACGACAAGCCCATAAAAAGTTATAATACTACCTTCTAAAAAAAATAGCTGTTAATTAATATACTAATACTGTAAAACCCCCATTTTTAAGTTTTTCAGGGGACCGGAAAAAAATGGTGTAAAATCCAGGAAAATGTAAAATCAGGGAAATGTATTATATAGGTGAGACCACTAGAAAACAATGTAGAATGGGGGAAAACTTAAAATCAGAGGATGTAAAATAGAGGTTCCACTGTATTCGTTTTCCATGCTATCTACCATTCCCCTTTGCCTAGTCTAGATGGTTATATCAACGTGGCATCACATGTTGCCTGGTAAATAGAAATCCTGCAAATAAATCTACAGCATGCAAAGAGGTAAACACTGTAGTAATAATTGGGCCACTATTAAAACTTGGACCTATACATCTTATATATTATCGCCAAGTTATTTTTAGGGGGCAATAATATAATAATACTATTGAGCCGAGAATAAAGCCATGAACCATAGGAAGCAGCACTGTGTACACAAGTAGCACTAAGAAATAAGGATTTTTTACTTACCGGAAAATCCTTTTTCATCTTCCAAGTAAGGAACTTGAGTGCACAGGACGCTAAGGGCTCGAAGGGAGGCCCTTGTAGAGCAATTTGTACTGTAGTAAGATCCACAGATGCTTTCTGTGGCGTGGGATCCCTATATGGTTGTCTGACTTTCCCTACTCCCTGTAGGAATTGTATAAGATCAGGTTCTGTTGCCCACTGATGTTGGAGTAGCAGAGAAAGGGCTGAAATTTGGCCCTTTAATGTGGCCAAGGATAGTCCTACATGAAAACCTTGAGTTAAGAATTGACTCTTGACGCCAGGGTACATTGGTGGAATCACACCGCTCTAAAAAATGTTTCTAAAAAATGTTTCCATGTCCTATAATAGACTTTGGTTGTGGATGGTTTTCTGGCCTTTATTAGAATGTCTATAGATCGCTTGGAAAACCCCTTAGAACACCAGAGTTCGAATTCAATAGCCATACCGTCAAATGTAGATGTGGCAAATTGTCATGGTTGATTGGTCCCTGTGTTAGCAAGTCTGCTCGGAGGGGCAGTCGCCATGGTGGAGCTGCCGACATATTTACCAGCTCTGAATACCATGTTCTCCTTGGCCAATGTGGGGCAATGAGGATGGTTAATGTCCCCTCTTGGGAAAGGTGTAAACCTTGTTGAAATTCCAAGGTATGACTAAGGCATCCACGTATGCTGCCCCCGGGTCCTGAGACCTGGCGCAGTATGTAGGTACCTTAAAGTTGTGCTTGGATGCCAGTATGTCTATGTCCGGCCTCCCCCATCTGGCCGCAATCTGTTGTAAGACATCTGGGTGAAGTGCCCACTCCCCTTGGTCTATTCATTGCCAGCTGAGAAAGTCTGCTTCCCAGTTTAGTTTAGTTTTCTCCTGGAATGAAGACTGCGGAGATGGCTGGTACGTGAGTTTCTGCCCAACTGAGTATCTGTGTGACCTCCCTCATTGCTCGGTTGCTGCGAGTACCCCCTTGTTTGTTTAGATATGCCACTGCTATCACATTGTCTGACTGAATTCTGAGGGGTTGGTTTGTCAATTCCTGAGACCAATGTAGTATGGCATCCTTATTGCTCTGATCTACAGAACGTTTATGGGTAGACATGATTCTTCCGGTGACCAGGTTCCCTGGCACGTGCGGGGGGGGGGGAACATCGCTCCCCATCCTGTCAGGCTGGCATCTGTGGTAACCACTGTCCACTTTCCCCGTATCAGGTTGTGTGGTAGGGTCCATCATCACAGTGACCTCTTGACCTGTATGACCGGAATTTGTTGAGTTAGATTTGAGTGGTTCTTGTTCCAGTGGTTTAAGAAATGGTTTTGGAAAACCCGCATGTGAAATCTGCCGAATGGTAGGGCTTCCAGTTGGAGGCACAACTGCTGATTGTTTTCTGTAGGCAAACCTGCTGTGCTGTGGATATAATCTTTTGAATTTTCTCCTTTGTTAGTGATATTGTCTGGAGAGATGAGTTGAACCAGATTCCTAAGAATTGGATGCGTTGTGTTGGTGTGAGTTGGCTTTTCTTGTGAGTGATGAGTGATTGTAATCCCTAGTTGCCCGAGACGTGCGATGAGTGGGCTGAGTATCTTTGTAAACACTCTGGGCGCTGTACAGAGGCCGAAAGGGAGTGCTCTGAATTGATAATGCTTTCTGACAACTGTGAACCTTAGGTACTTTTGAGATTCTTTTCTGATGGGTACATGCAAGTAAGCGTCTTGAAGATCCACCTTTGTCATGTAACAGCTCTCTCTAATAGACATTAAGACTGATCAGATTGATTCTATGCGGAACTTTTGTTTTGTCACAAATGGATTTAGAGTTTTCAAATTTAGTACTGGTCTGAGGGAGCCCTCCTTTTTTGATACCAGGAAAAAATTTGAGTAGACTTGTAGTGTTACTGCGAGGGAACTAGTGTAATGACGTTGTTGCTGTGCAGTTCCCTGACTATGAGGACTCGTTTATTGGTTAGATTTTTTGGAGTAGTCGAATATTTGAATGTGTGAGGTGTAGGCTGTCGAATGGGATTCTGTGCCCTTCGCTTATAATGGAGAGTACCCAATTGTCCTGTATGTGTCTTTGCCATATTGGAAGGAAATTCTGAAGGCGACCGCCTACCCCTGTTGAACTTGTTCTGTGTGAGTCAGGCAGAAGTGGCTTTTGTGGGGCCCTTTTTCCTGGTCTGTCTTGACTGATTGGACCAAGATGGCCTGCCCCTTTTTGAGTCTCCGCTTGACTGTGAAGAACGAAAAGTGGAGTTTCGAAATGGACGAAAGGGGCGTCCCTGTGAAACCCATTGTCTATTATATGGTCTGTTAGGCTGTTCTGACCTCGGTCTCTTGCCTGATGGAAGAAAAGAGCTCTTGCCTCCTGTAACCTCTGTAATAATCTGCTTTAGGTCGTGCCCAAAAAGTGTATCGCCTGTAAATCGGAGGTCAAGCAGTTTGATCTTGGATGCGGTTTCTCCCGACCATTGGCGTAGCCATAGAGCCCATCTGGCTATTATTGTGTCAATACTGGACTTAGCTGCCAGCTTTACAGTATCCATAGCTGCATCCTCTAAAAAAGCTAATGCTGAGCTAATATGCTGTAGCTCTTCCTGCAATTCCTCTGGTGAATTAGGATGTTTGAGTAATTCCTGGCACCAAAATCTAGCCGTGCGTGCCAAACCTGCAGATGCTACTGCCAGTCTTAGAATTGCTGTGGCATGTGTGTTCTGTGTTCCAACAGTTCCTTAAAGGCCGCCTTCTCTGTTGGTAGTGTTTTATTTTTAGATAGATGGGCTACTGCCGAGTCCACCTTTGGGGCCTTGTCCCAAACTTTTTGCTGTTCCTCTCGAACAGGGTAGGTGCTAAGAAAACGTTGAGTTGTTCGTATTGGTTGCAACGTATCCGAATCCTTCCCAATCTTAAGAGGCACCAGACAGGGTTGCCCCTTATCCCCTTTATTATTTAATATAGCCATTGAATCCCTAGCGGAGACGATCAGGACTAACCCAGATGTTCGAGGCCTCAAGATCAATGATAGACAACACAAAATTAGCCTTTTTGCTGATGATGTGACCCTCTTTTTGACTCAGCCCATGACGTCCCTGCCTAATCTCTACAACATATTGACCAAATTTGGTAACCTCTCAGGGTTAACTATTAATCCAGGAAAAACTGAGGCTCTCAATATAGGACTTCCCCATGATGTAACCAAATTGCTTACCCTTAATTTCTCCTTTCAATGGCAGAAGACCTCAGTCTCCTTTTTAGGCGTCCATTTGACAAATTCCTATGATACCTTATACAAAGTTAATTATTCCAATATTTATCGCAAACTGGGCAAGTGCCTGGAAGATTGGGGCAAATATCATATTTCATGGATAGGTCGCATTTGGGCTATTAAGATCACACTATTCCCTAAATTATTGTATTTCTTTAGAGTGCTCCCCTTATCGCTCAACCTTCAGGATTTAAAGAATTTTGAATCTAAGATTCTCAAATTTGTGTGGAACAATAAATTTCCCAGGGTGAATAGAAATATCCTTTATAGATCGTTATCTACTGGCGGCTTAGGTCTGCCTAATCTTAGATACTATCACTGGTCAGCGCAGTTGTGTCAACTCCCGAATTTACATAGCACCTCTGACCCTCCTCAGTGGGTTGCTATCGAGAATGCCTTTGTTACCCCCTGTACTGCCTCCTCATTGCTTTGGCTGCCCAGGAAATCCCGTCCTAAAACTATGAGCCCTTGCTTGGCTTGTTCCCTGCACGTATGGGATATAGTATCTCGTAAGCACCCATTTATTACACCTCATACTCCTGCAGCACCAATATTTGGGAACCCTGCTTTCTTAGCTGGTTTGCAAAAACACCTTTTTCACTGGTGGATATTAAATGGGCTGGTGTTTGTTAAATCCCTAATACACTCCAGAGGTCCCTACACTATCCAATATCTTTTAGATCACTATCAACTTCCAGATTCGGAGAGATTCAGAGCTTATCAGGTTTTACATTTTGTACAGAAATGTTGGAATTCTACCAAAACTCATGATTTATCTAGCTCGTTTTATGAACGTTGGTGTACAAAGGGTACAGCCCCTAAAGGAGCCATTTCAATTCTATACTTGCAATTCAACACGCCAGCCAGCTTGCTCGATCTACCTTATATCACTAAATGGGAAGAGGATATCGGAAAGTCATTGCCTGAACAGGACTGGTTCCGACTTTGGGACAATACGCGCAAAAGTTCTATCAACACAGTTATGCTGGAGGCAGGTTATAAGGTATTATTTCGCTGGTATTTGACCCCAGTACGATTAGCTAAATTTTATCCCGATTGCAACGATACATGTTACAGGGGTTGTTCTGCATCAGGGTCCCTGTTCCATATCTGGTGGACATGTCCCATAGCTGTGAGATTCTGGATACGGATTTATACCCTTATTTTTTCTGTGTTACATCTTAACTTAAAACGGGACCCATATGTTGCCTTATTGGGAGCTGTCCCTCGTGATGTCCCCAGGAAACAGGTCCGCTTACTTAATCATATTTTCTTGGCCGCCAGACAGGTTATTGCTAAGGCGTGGAAATCTTCGTCCCTACAGTACAATAATGTCAGAGTGAAATTGGATTGGATTCTCATTAATGAAAAGTTGACTAGTATCCACCTAGATAAATATCAGGCCTTTGTTGACGTCTGGCAACCTTGGATAGATTACAGATTCCACGGAACCCTACCGGTTTCTACTCTTTCCTTATGAGGTTTTGACAGGCAACCCTTTTAACATGGGACCCATCATAGTATTTTGTACCATATTCTGACTGAATTGACATGGCTCCTTTATATGGCAATTGCTTGGAACTGCTATGCTGATGTTTGACTCTGCTTATACTCCCCATATATATGCTGTAACTTACATTTGATACAATTGATTGTTTGATTTGTGTGATTACCTGGTGGTCTACCCTTTTATTTTCCTTTCTCTCCCCCCCCCTTTTTTTTAATTTATTTATTTATTTTTTTTATTTTATCAGTTTTTCTTTCTTATTTCTTTGTTGACAAGTGTCTTTGATTTCTCTGTACCACGTTCATAAATATATGTAATGCAAGTTTGCTCTGTTTTAACGATCACTGATGGACAGTCATTTGACTTATGTTAATCTTTTGTTTTTATTTACACCATCGTCTCGTTGTATTATGATTCCAGTATTTGATTGTACTTACCCAGAGGTGATGTAAATTTTTTTGCATTGTCTGTTACGCTAATTTCTTTTTTATTTCTGTCAATAAACATATTGAAACAGAAAACGTTGAGTTAGGGTAACTCTGTGCTTTGCCCACTCGTTTTCTATAAGCTGAGACATTGATTTAAAATTTGAGAAGGCTTTGGACTTCCTTGGTTGAACATCTGACACTCAGCTTATGAGGTAGCTGCTGTTTCATCCATGATTTCTAGCGTAGCTAACATCTCACGCAGTGGGCACTTGGCTGTTTTAGGGCCCGAAATTGAGTGGTATCGATGTTCCCTATCCGAATCCTCAGAGGATATTTCACTGACAGAGTTCTCCCGGTTCTAGATCACTATCCGGAACACTAATTTCCTCTGACTCAGAAGAATTTGTATCTAAAATCCTTTGAGCCTCCCACTTCTTGCTATGAGCAGGGGGGTGACTTATGATTGCATTGTAGATTTTATCCAGTCAAATAGTTACTCTAGTTGAGGAGGTTTTGTTGAGGTAGATGGATCCTGTGTCTCGTCATTAAGGGGGCTACTCTCTGCTTGTTGCAAAGGAATTGAGTGTGGTGAAAGGGTTGGTGCAGATTTTGGGGGCTCTGAACAGTCCAGGCATATCCCTTGTTCACTTTTACATAATGTGTGTTTGCAAACTTTGCATTTTTTTAATTGGCCATGAGATCTTTTATCTGATGCCTTTTTAGTCTTGGATGTAGTCATGTTGCTGGACATGTCATTCCTAAGATCATCCAAGGCTGTATCTGTCTTCATATTATGATCTGTGGGCAGAAATAATAGGACTTAAGAATTTTAGCCTTTAACCCTTATTGCCGTGTAGGCATTTGGTATGGATAAGGAAACTCTTAGCAAGGGGGAAGGGTGAGGTTGTTGGCCTGAGCAGTATGTACTAGCCTGCAGGCTGTTTATTTGCTCCTCTCAGTTGTGAATAGGTAGTCAGAGCTGTGTACTGCCCCTTGTAAAGTGAGGTGCTTTGTGCACTTGTTGAGGATCCTCTGGCTCTTTCTTTGTTCCGGTAGCAGGCTGCGCAGTGCCATCCAAGATGGCAAACCCTTATGTGCTCAGTTCAGAGGCACACATTACGTGCTGCGTGAGACACGGTAATGGTGACAAAATGCTGTACCCGGAAGTGACCGCTCTGTTGTATGCGACTCAGCGACTCAATGTGGTAGGGAAACAAGCAGAAGCTGAAAACTTCTGACTGGTGGTAACAGCAGAACTGATCTCTGAGAGATGTTACTGCGCTACGGGACAAATCCCCTCTCTCTCTCTGGACCACCAGTCCTGAAGGAGTGGTATTAAGGGCTTGAGGGATCCGTAGACTGATACTGCTGATGAAGCTAGTGCTCACAGCGCAACCAGTGTCTTCCAGTATATCTGAAATAAAAAACCTGTTGGAAAAAATATTTAACACAAAAAAAATAAAAATGACTGTCCTAACCTCCGTGTAGGACAGAAGAAAGAAACTGAGGGAAACAGGAGGAGCAAGAGCTTATATGAGGAGGATGGAGCCGAGTACTCTTGTTTCTTTTGTCCTGCCTCCGGAGGTGGATACTTAACCCCATGGTGTCTGCACTGACTGGAGGGCCTTTCTAAAGAAATGGCAATATACATACATAGCACAGCATTAACCCCTCCCACCCCTCACCAAGTGCAACATTAACCACTACCTCCCAATCCCCTCCTGTAACATAGTGCAACTCTGCCTCTCCCTGCTGTGTTTTATCATCATCAGGATAAATACTTTCTCTGTGTGTAACTTGTGTGTGCTGTCCTTTTTTGTTTGCCGAAACAACACTTCTCTTGTTTAATAGATTCCTTACCCCTTAAATCCTTTTCCTCCTCCTCTGAAAATGTCAAGCCAGCGACAAAAAGAAAGCCTTGGTGATTTTAGACTGATTCAGGTAGCAATGTCAGTGAACCACTGACCCGTCCTTTATTCCGCCTGTATCTGATCCTCCGAGACCAGCCATTTGTTTATCTCTGCTCCCTGCCTGCTGCCCAAACTGTCTTTACAGTGAGAGAGGGTGGATCCAGGTCTAGACTGCTGACTAAGGCAAAACCCCCTGAAGGCAGTCTCTGAGTAAGCTGTGTGTAAAGCACGGATAGATCACATGCAGAGCAGCCATCAGGGGGGAGAGTTGTAGGGGGTAAGGAGGGGGCCCAGCCATGCCGCACTTTCTTGATTAGCCGGGCCCCCCTGCTTTCTGAGAGCTGCTGACTTTGGGAAGGCAGGGCGGGAGCACAAGGGGAGGTATCTTCTGTCCATTACTTCCCCTTATTGGTCACTGAGTTTAAGTCCCGGTTGAGCTGCTCAGGGATTGGATAGCTGAGGTTTGAACTTCTCCTCCAGCTCATCCAATCACCATGCAGCTTTACCAGGACTTGAAATTCTATGACCAATAAGGGAAGAAAATGCTGTCACTGGAAGAAGATGCAGCCGCCTGTGCTTCCCTCCTCCCTTCTGTAGTTGGCAGCTCACTGACAGCAGGTGGGCCACACTAATGAAGTAAGTGTAACATGGCAGGGCCCCCTAAAGGTAACCCTTTGTGGTCCTTGTTGTGAAGTTCTGGGGGGTGCAAGTTTTTTTACATGGATGTTTAAGGGGGGCCTTGGCCACCAATTTTCTTATAACGTGGGGGGGGGGGCTGCAATGTCACCTGCTTTTTCACTCACCGATCTTCAAAGGCAGACATCACACCTCTGTTCTGGGTCCTCCCTCCTCAGCCATCAGCTCTTACTCCTCAGCCATCCGTCCTGTGTCCTCGCTTCTACCTCCTCAGCCGTCAGCTCTTGCTCCTCACTCTCCAGTAATGCCTATTGGCTAAAAGAAATGGCATCACATGGAAAAAAAACGCGCCAAGAACAAGTAACTATAATCAGGGCGCAGGGATGAATATGCACACCCTGAGGAGTGAGGAGCAAGAGCTGACGGCTGAGGATGGAGGAGCGAGGTGTGACGTCTGCCTTTGAGGATGGGTGAGTAAAAAAGCTTTCTATCATGCATTCCATTGGCTTAGGACAGCGCATGCAGGACAATGATTCCCCTGACAATGTCCTAAAATGCATTCCCTCATGCCCCCCCCCCCCGGAAAATTTTCTGTGGACGCCTCTGCCTCAAATAGTTGATAATAATTGTGTACTTATTAAAGGTTTATTACAGGCTCTTCTCTCATCTTAACAATACAACATCACATTATTTTGAGATTTTGTATTTGGTTTTAACAGTTATGTATTGGTTTTTAATGTGTGCCAATAAATTGTGTTTTATATTTGGCAATTTGTACATGTTTATATCATTGAAAAAAATTCAGACATGTTTTTTTCAAAACGCATCAGGTAATTGTGCTGCTTCAGCAGAATTCTGCACTGAAATCCATTTTTCAAAAGAGCAAACAGATTTTTTTTATATTCAATTTTGAAATGTGACATGGGGCTAGACATATTTCCAGTTTCCCAGCTGCCCCTATTATGTGACTTGTGCTCTGATAAAACTTTAGTCACTCTTTACTGGTGTACTGCAAGTTGGAGTGATATCACCCCCACTCGCCCCCCCCCCCCCCCCCAGCAGCCAAACAAAAGAACAATGGGAAGGTAACCAGATAGCAGCTCCCTAACACAAGATAACAGCTGCCTGGTAGATCTAAAAACAACACTCAATAGTAAAAGCCAAGTCCCACTGAGACTGATTGAGTTACACGGAGTAGGAGAAATAGCCTGCCGGAAAGTAGTTCCATCCTAAAGTGCAGGCACAAGTCACATGACTGGGATAGCTGGGAAACTGAAAATATGTCTAGCCCCATGTCAGATTTCAAAATTGAATATAAAAAAAAAATCTGTTTGTTCTTTTGAGAATTGGATTTCAGTGCAGAAGTCTGCTGGAGCAGCACTATTAACTGATGCGTTTTGAAACATGACAGTATCCCTTTAAGGAAGTGACTTTTGAGAATTTGTAAGCCTATGATTAAAGGAGTTCCTCCCAAAACGTACCAGGTGATGTTGGTCTGTGACATGTTGCAATAAACCACCATCTCTTATTCTGTCACAGTGGAACAGGTCTTGTCTGATTCCCATTAAGCAGCAGTCCTGTCCTGCTTTATGGTTGAGATTCTAGCTATCTGTATAACAGAGCATTCTGTCACAGTGGTACAGATCCTGATACCCATTGTAAGCAGCAGTCCTGTCCTGAGCCCCAATATCCCTAACAGATCTGCTTTTGAATAACTTCCCTTAGGGCTAGGCCACAAGGGAAGATTTCAGGGAGATTGGTCGCCTCACGAGGCAATTTCGAGCGACTTTGAAAAATGTATCGCCGTGTGTGAATAGGCGCAGGCGACTTTAGCGGGTGCGAGATACCAGCAACCACTGAGGGAGATTAGTCGCCTCAAAGACACGGCAATTAGTCTCCAGGTGACCAATCTCCCTGAATCTTCCCGTGTGGCCCTAGCCTTAGGGTCAGGGCACACAGGCAGATTTGGGGAGATCAGTCGCCCGGCGACAAATCTCCTCTTCTTCGGGGCAGCTAATCTCCCCAAATTGCCACCCCGCCGACGATTTACATTTAGCCGACAGGGAGACAGAAATCTGCCTGTCACACAGAGCTACTTGTAGCAGTTACTAGTGATGGGTGCATTTGCGCCATTTCGCGGAAAAATTCTCGAATTTCGTGAAACGGCGAAAAATTTGCGAAACGGCACCAGCGTCTCGTTTTTGACGCCGGCGGCTGTTTTTTTTTTGGATAGGCGAATTTTCGCGGGCGTTTCGCTGGCAGCGAATCGCGCAAATTCGCCACGAATTCGCGCCTGGCGAATAAATTCGCCCATCACTAGCAGCTACTTGTCACGGCTACAAAATAGATAATTGGCTTTGCTAAGACACTACATTTGTTTTGGAAGAGGCAATTTTCAGTACTGTCTTTGGCAGTTTTTTTTTTAGCCAAGCTAAAACAAGTAGCTGCTAAGCAAGTAGCTGCTACTAGTAGCTCCAAGCCAAAAAATACTATGCCATAGACAATACTGAGAATTTCATCTGATAAAAACACACGTGTCTTAGCAAAGCCAATTGTCTATTTTGTAGACGTGACAAGTAGCTGCTACGAGTAGCTCTGTGTGTCTTTACACTTAAATCTAAAATGGAAACCTGCCATTCCTTTTTTATGCATAGCTTCATAAAGCACAAAGAAACAGACATTTTCAGATATTTTATTAAATTACTTTTCCATATGTATCATTTCTAACAGTTAAATATGTTTATTAGGATAATCAGTACTAATAAAACCCCTTAAAAAACCATATCCCTAAATAAGGAGACTGCGCAAAGGCTGCCCTGTTTTAAAATTTTTCTTACAGCTAATGGTCACCTCCTCAATACTCTATATGGAGCCATTGTCTTTTTTTGTAGGCTCTCCCTCTGAGTATCAGCTCTGGTCATATGTTCCCCTTCCCCACAGCCCAGAAAAATAGTGTAAAAATCAATCTTCTATTATTCTCAAGTGAATTAGATAATATTACCAACACATCCAAACACATTAAAGGAATAAAGCCTGCAACTTAAAGAACGACCAACTTGCGACCCACTCTTTAATACTGCATTTGCAGTTTGGTCACAACACTGATCTGGTCCTTTTCCTCATTCCCAAAAAGTGGATAATGAAGCAGGAGAAAGAAACTACCCTTGTCCCTTCCAGGTCCCCCACCTATATTTTATACATGCCACTAGGAGACTGTATTACGCCCCCCCAATAGGTCAATTTAATTGTTGGAAATCTGGCACCGTAGAGGAAACAAACAACAGCTCATAGTATTTGCTGTTTAAAAATATAATGTTCATTGCAAAAGTGTGCAGAAGAGCACTATCCATTAAGTTGTTTGAGTGGATATACAGTATGTGACCTTTAAGAAGCTGGAATATTGTATTTACAAGCCCTTTTCTTGATAATTCGATTAAATGGTTAGATGGGTGTGCCATTTCTCTTACAGGTGAACAGATATTTCGGATAGGCTTGGTAACTGTCAAAAATGACGAAGCTTTGAGGACTGTGTTTGGAGTCGACAAGGCTGTTATAGGAATTGAAAATATCTGCCCCATCCAGGGGGATGAAGGGGCTATTCTTTGCTTCTTTAGTTTTTCCAAGCACGACTTCTGCTAGGAAAATGTAGACCAATTTTTCAGAGTTTTCTTGCACAGCCTGAAGGGCCCTTTCCAGCTCCTTGTAAAAGCTGATGCCGGGCCCTTGTATCGGATCTGAGATGGGGGACAGAGGATCAGAAAACACATTAGCAATGTCTCTGTACAGAGCCAACTTTATCTACCACATGCGATTCTGTCCATAAAGTTTCAATAGTGAGACCCTGGAATATAATCTGGAATGACAGATTATAATGATCACTTATTGTTTAGAGATCACTAGGAATTTTGTCTGCTGATTGGAAGATATCCACCAACCAGCAGTTATCTTGCACAGATCTGGTGCAAACTATTAATGAAAGCAATCATGTGACTGGCTGTTGTGGTCTTTGTGCATAAAAAAGGAGTTTCCCCTCTTACCTTTTGCACCTGTGTAGTACCTATGGAATCCCACGTTACAGATCAGGTTTCGGAACTGCCCAGGTACCCGCTGGTATAGCTGCATTTCTTTGTCACCAATGGAATTTTTCTTAGAATTGAAAACGGCCAACAGGACATGGTTGTAGATTTGTTCCACCTGAAATGTGGGATATTTAAGCTCATTAGCATTCATTCACTTATTAAGAGCAGAACTAAACTGAACATAAACCAACCACTGTGTCTGTCAGTTATGGGCTCATCAAAGGAGATACCTATTTGCTATTAGGTATCATTGAGTGTTCAGAATAAAACAACTTCCTAATATGGTCAATAATTAAATTTTTTCTCTTACTTAGATTGGGGGACACAGGCACCATGGGGATGCAGATCCTGCAGCTTGGAGAGCGGACACTAAAATGTTAAAAGGGACTCCTCCTCCTCCTCTGGGCTTCATCCCCTGCCTCCTCCTAGTACATTCAGTTTCTTTTTAATGTCCTCAGAAGGAAGACACAACACTGTGGCTGGAGCAAATGATCTATAGTATGGATCATGTCATGCCACACTGTGGCCAGAGAGCTGAAAAGACTCCAGCACCTCCTCACCCAGCTAGGTAAATACCTTTAAAGATTGCCCATCTGCCTCACCGCTCTATGGGGGGACTGCAGGCAAGCTCCAACCTTCCCTAGGGCTGCCGTTCCTGCTCCACAGAGGTCTGCACCAGCCTAGACATACAGGGAAGCAGAACTATTTTCAGGGCACAAACGGACTGGCTGAACAGGTAGGAAACCTCTAGGTAACAGAGCCTGCCTGTCTCACCCCCCTCCCTCTCCCCCCTCTATGCGGTATCTGGCCTTTCTACCGCATGCCGCCTCACAGGGAAGGGAGCTACCACTTTCGTCACCCACTCTCTTTACTTAAGGCCTTAGCAGGAACAAACCAGGTACATACATCGCTCACCAACAAGCGTTACCACAGCGCATCCGACCACATCTAGCGGTCCATCTCTGCCACGTCCGCCTTCCTCACACTCTATTTGCCACGCCTCCCGCCGCCATTTTGGAGAGCCGTGCGCAAACAGCTTGGTGGGTTGGCGCGCTTTTCTCACCTACCGGGTGGACAGCAGGAGTAGCGTCATGAGGACACCCCAGTTTTCTGAACATACCGAGGCAAGTCCCTAACACTTCGGTGGGGAAAGACCAGGGTGCTGCTATAATAATATATGCCCTTGGTAAATACAACGCTATGTTTTTCAGGGACTCCACACAAACGCAAAGCAGTTCTATCTCTGACCTTAAGGGAACACCAGGCGCATGGCACATATAGCCAGCTGTACTAATACAAGTGGTTCTCAAAACACTTAATTGTGAAGATACCATGTCCACTACGGAGACGGGAAAGAACATTTTTAAGAGACAAAAGAAAACTTCCTATGTCTTTCCAGCATACAACAACTCAAGGTCTCAGTGGAAGACCCCCGATCATAGGGTACAAGTTTCCAGACACTTTTCCCAAGCATATGTCTTTCCGCAAGGGTGTATAGATCTCTGGGCCTCACCTCCTACAGTCGATCCACCGGTTTCCAGACTGTCAAATGCTACAACCATCCCAGTAGCAGATGCAGCATCCTTCAAGGACCCAACAGATAAGAGGCTTGAAGGTTTTTGTAAAGTGATCTTTACTACTTCAGGAACAGCCTTCAGACCAATGTTTGCAATCATTTGGGTATCGAAAGCGATGGAAGTCTGTGTGGAGCAGGTGGCACAACGAATTGGTTCAGAGAACCCCACGACAGACCTGCTACTGTCCCAAGCATCTGATGCTACAGCTTACACCTGTGATGCAGCCCTAGATTCAGCAAAGCTGGTCGCCAAAGCATGACCACCCCTCGAGGGGTACCCTTAGGTGCGGCCGAAGTGCCTTTCAGGAGGTGTGGCAGAGTCAAGTAACAGACCAGTGGGTCCTACAAATAGTGTCTCACGGATATTTGATAGACCTGTCACAACACCCTCCTCACCCAGGCTTCCCAATCGAGAAGCCTTTCTGAAAGTCGTCCAAGATTTTGCAAAGGCAGGGGTCATCCAACCTGTTCCACGACGAGACAGGGGAAAAGGATATTATTCAAACCTCTTCATTGTACCCAAAAAAGATGGCTCTTACAGACCGGTGCTGGACCTAAAGACTCTCAACCGGTTCGTAAGAACATACCACTTCAAAATGGAATCAATCAATCAATCTTGATGTCAATGGAGGAACACAAACTCATCCCAGCACAGACCATGGAATATCTAGGATTAATCCTGGACTCCAAGAGGGAAAATGTTTTCCTCCCAAGGGAAAAGACCGACAAGGTTCCCCTTTGGGACTTGGGGGACTATGGTGGTATCGTTTCTGACAATTCCTTATGCCCAGCTTCATACCAGGCCCCTACAACAGCTGATACTACGGCATCAGAGGAGGGATCGAGAAAACTTTGACAGACAGGTAAAGATTCCAATACAAGTCAAGCTGTCACTTGACTGGTGGCTCCAACCTCATCATGTGACATCAGGAAAAGCCTTCCCCAACCACTCTTGGATGGTGATAACAACAGATGCCAGCCTAAGGGGTTGGGGAGGAGTATGGGACCAGAAAACAGTCCAGGGCCTTTGGGACCAGGCGCAGAGACTTCTCCCAATCAACCTCCTAGAACTAAGAGCCATACAATACTCGTTGGAACACTGTACATCCCTTCTTCAAGGGAGAGCCGTGCACGTACAATCAGACAATGTGACAACAGTGGCCTACATAAATCACCAGGGAGGCACCAAGAGCCGGACGGCTCTAGCGGAACCAAAAAGGATCCTCATGTGGGCAGAAAGCAACGTTCCGGCAATATCGGCCATATATCTGCCAGGAGTAGACAACTGGATGGCAGATTATCTAAAAAGATGAACCCTAGACCAGGGCAAGTGGACCCTACACCCACAGGTCTTCCAACTGACAGTGATCAAGTGGGGCTTCCCAGAGTTGGACTTGATGGCGTCTCGAAGCAACAACAAAGTCCCAAAGTTTGTGACAAAGTTCTCCCTAGCCTACATCTTCCCCCCTTGGCTCTTCTACCAAGAGGCATCAAGAAAATAAAGAGGGAAAGAACTCAGACCATCCTGGTGGCCCCTTACTGGCCCCGAAGAGTGTGGTTCGCAGATCTCATAGGCATGGAGGCAGACAAGCCTTTTCATCTCCCATTGAGAGAAGACCTGCTTACACAAGGACCGATTGTCCACCCGAATTCACATAGAGTTCACAGCGTGGCTCTTGAGGCCTTAGTACTAGAGAAATCTGGAGTGCCCCAAGAGGTGATTCCCACAATGCTAAGAGCTTGAAAACCGATCTCAGCAAAAATTTGTGTGGGAGACGTTCATCGATGGTGTGTAGCCAGAGGTAAAGACCGAAGGATGGTCTCGCCAGAGGTCTAGCCCTAAGCTCTCTAAAAGTACAGGTCTCAGCACTTTCCATTTTCTTCCAAGAAAAGTTGGCAATGAGCAACAATGTAAAGACATTTTTACAGGGGGTGACCAGAATGGTTCCATTTCCATCCATGAACTTGGTTCTGTCAGTCCTACAAGAGGATCCCTATGAACCCCTGGATTCCATTCCATTGTCCACACTGACGGAGAAGGTAGCATTCCTTTTGGCAGTTACTGTAACAATCTCGTTATCGGGAACTCTGCTTGGCTGCGGGTATACTCACAATGCAGGGATTTCGGTGTTCACCAACGCCCTTTTGGGGCCCCGGGCTTTCTGCTGCAGAAAACACAAGGAAGAGTGTGTGACAACAACAAGTCCGTTAATGAGGTACCAGCAAGGATAATGAGAAGATGTAGTCAAGAATCAGGCAAGAGCTTCCCGGCGGGCGGCAATAATCAGAGTCAAAAATTCAGACGGGAGTAAAAAAACAGGAATTCAGATCACAAACAAATGCTTCGGCAGGAACAGTAAAACTGGAACCAGCTTGGGCAATGTCAAAATGGTTGAGGAGCCTTTTAAAGATGATTATATATATATATATATATATATATATATATATATATATATATATATATATATATATATATATATATATATATATATATATGTCTTAAATATATTGATAATGGGTTGAGTGCAGAGGAATCTTGTATTTGTCTATATGTATTTTGTGGTCACACCCTCATTGCACCCCCGCCTAATGATTTTAAAAACTAGTGGTGAGCACAACTTTCCCTTGTTTGTTATAGTTCTACAAGAGCAGTGACCAGCTCCATGTTGTAGCTCCCACCCTCTCCAACTTTAGTCAGGTGATTCCACTGCACTGTTGCAGGTAAAACGTATTCGTCCCTTTTATAAAATGTATAATTAAACCATAGAATTCTTAATGAATCAGATGAAAATTGAGCATAGGACTGGCCAGATATGGGATGACTTTGACGTAGTTGGCCAGCTTAAATATATTGCAATATATGGACAAACAATCCCTGTTTTGTTTAAAGGGTAAGGCATTTTTCAGTAGCAGTATGCACAAAATGTCGCTGTCTTAAATATATTGATAATGGGTTGAGTGCAGAGGAATCTTGTATTTGTCTATATATATATATATATATATATATATATATATATATATATATATATATATATATATATATATATATATATATATACATATATATACATATATTACATATATATACATATATATACATATACATACATACATACATACATACATATATATATATATATAGTTGGTACCAAGTAAGTTACAGTTTTCCCTGTTGGGAATGCTTTATCAACAAGGGGTGGGGAGAATCCTTCTCTGATCTGGGTGAGTTACTCCTTCTTCAGTATGAAGCTGAATGTATTAGAAGGAGGCAGGGGATGATGAAGCCCAGAGCAGGAGAAGGAGTCACTTTTAACATCTTAACATGTGCGTGAGCATGTTCTTCAGGCTGCTAATCCACTTACCACACTGCTGCAAATCATACTGTGAGAGGAATAAGTGCCTTGGAATGCAGACAAAATTCCTTTTTTCTAAAGAAAATCTATCTAGATTTCTAAGAAAGGAGCCAAATGCAGATTTTCAGGTCATTTAAATCTAAAACACCTCAACCTATTTCTTACAGTAAAACCTTTTTAGGATGGAATAAATCCATTCTATAGTGTAGTGGCTTGGTGGCCGAAGAAAATGTGGCTTTGACGGCATGGAGGCTGAAAGAATAAAGGACTCACAGGTAATGCAGTGGCCACCCTCTTGGTATCAAAAGGGATTTTTACAACTTCCAAGTATGCCAAGATAAATTTGATGATGCTCATATTGTAGAGTTTTTCCAGTTGGGAATGGATCTCCAGTTTAAGTTTCTACCCTTAAAGAGCAGATATCTGCTTTTACAGGTACTTAGTGGACTCATACTCAGTGGGCTTGTTTCCACCTATTCAAAAATGTTATCCAAGTGCTAAGAAGATTGATACCATTTTCTAGATTTAGAATTTCACCTGGGATCATTCTCTTGTTCTCAGAGTCTTAGGAGTCCTCCTTTTACATCCCCAAAGGCACAGAATAATTATACAAGTTTTATACTTTTTGTGCCGACATCCCCTTTAACACATGAATAACTTTGTACCAGCCAACCAATAAGAGGAATTCTACACAGGGTCAGTAATATAAGCCCGTGGGATGTTTGACCTGTGCTGTCTCCCAGGGCAACATAGGGAGGGGCACCAGGCTGTTATCCTTCTGTATACAGACACAAATTAAAGTGTAAAACTGCTATTTTTGATAGTAGCCTCTAAGGGCAAGGGCACACGGGCAGATTTGGGGAGATTAGTCGCCCCGGAGACAAATCGCCTCTTCCTCAGGGCGACAATCTCCCCGAACTGCCTTACCCTACCTTTGCTGGCTATAATGAAAAATTGCCAGCGGGATGGCACTCACGTCGCTTCGTTTTCCAAAGTTTCCTTGTTACATAGTTAAATTGGGTTGAAAAAAGACAAAGTCCATCAAGTTCAACCCCTCCAAATGAAAACCCAGCATCCATACACACACCCCTCTCTACTTTTAATTAAATTCTATATACCCATACCTATACTAACTATAGAGTTTAGTATCACAATAGCCTTTGATATTATGTCTTTCCAAAAAATCATCCAAGCCATTCTTAAAGGCATTAACTGAATCAGCCATCACAACATCACCCGGCAGTGCATTCCACAACCTCACTGTCCTGACTGTGAAGAACCCCCTACGTTGCTTCAAATGAAAGTTCTTTTCTTCTAGTCTAAAGGGAAGGCCTCTGGTACAGTGATCCACTTTATGGGTAAAAAGGTCCCCTGCCATTTGTCTACAATGTCCTCTAATGTACTTGTAAAGTGTAATCATGTCCCCTCGCAAGCGCCTTTTTTCCAGAGAAAACAACCCCAACCTTGACAGTCTACCCTCATAATTTAAGTCTTCCGTCCCCCTAAGCAATTTAGTTGCACGTCTCTGCACTCTCTCCAGCTTGTGAGGCAACTTCAGACGACTTCGGAAAACGAAGTACCGAGAGTGCCATCCTGCTGGCGATTTTTCATTATAGCCGGTGGGAAGGTAGGGGAAGACAGTTTGGGGATACTGTCGCCCATGAAGAAGAGGAGATTTGTCACGGGGGTGACTAATCTCCCCAAATCTGCCCGTGTGCCCTTACCCTAAGTATTCACTGAAACGTAAGAGATTGAAACCAGCTACTAATCAGGCATTAGTATTTTGTATAGTGATTTTCCATTTGTTGACGGTTTGCTACTGGACTATTTTGCACAAGGAACTATTTTTCTGGCTCTGTACTGGCACACCCTATGTATCATTCAGTCAAGATTAAACAATGTGGAAAATAGCAGTGTCTTTCTTGTGTTCCTACCTTCACTATTTCCAGTTTGGATTTTTTTAACTGCCTCTCACAATAGCTGAACAGATCAAGCTTCTTCTCCAGCTTCTTCTCTACCAGTCTGAGTTCTGACAGCTGCTCACCTCTCCAGTGAAACTTTGAATTAGACTGTGAATAATCCAATTTTGTAGGTAAAAGGCCTGAAAAAGAGAAATGCACAACAACATAAAGCAGGCAGCAAAATCCAAACCAGCCGTGAGCAATATTGCTTTCTCTAGGCCCTAAAAATACTTCTAGGTAAGATGGGGGCATATAGAGTGCCGTGGGGGGGTCATCAAGACCAATTTATATATAATGGAAGGCCCAAACTGCTACACTCAGAAAATGGTGATCAATGCACATTCCTTGTCCCATTCTTGTCTAAGATTGGGGTGTATTATTTAAAAAAAGTTCTCCACATCAAAGCGGAAACCCTATTTAACCTATTTAACTATACATATATTTAAAGCCTGGCACCTCCCTACTTGGTTGCATTTCTAGGCAAATTTGCTCTTAGCTACAGTACTATCTCGCAGGCTTTTTTTCCCCAAGATTATCACCCATTTTAAAAGGTACAAGACTACCTGATTTATACATTGACGAACACAAAACCATCCCTTTTTTTCTTCACAAAGAAAACAACCCAGCTGAAAACTCTGCAAATTACAGAACATGTTACCAAAGAATGGGACATTGCTACTCACACTCTCTGTATAGCTTAAACTCTTTGTTTGGAGCCTTTACTTTGAATGCCTTAAAATCAATGGAGTGTGAGATTGTGCTGATATCCAATTTGTGGTTGTTGTGGGACACATAGGCCGTCTCTATCATCCAGTTTTCTCTTGCTGGGTATTTATGTACATCATACATCCACTGCACTGCTGACTCAAACAGCTCCTCCTGCATGCTTTCTGCATGTTCCTCCTGTGCATCCAAGAGCATCAGCTCCACCTGAATCACTGCCTTGATTACGTCCTTTTGGGAACCCGTAATCTCTAGGGAGACCTTGCCATCACGCAGATCCTCAGAAATCTCAACCTGAGAGAACTGTGGGGAGCATAATGTTCTCTGTTCTTTCTTGCCAAAAAGATAAATGTGATTGTTCTGTATGAGAACAGAGCCAGATGCCTTGATAATATACTGCATCCAGAACATTGCATCCTCAACATCTTCATATCTGGGGCCACTCAAGGTCAGTGACATTTCTTCTGCTGCAGCATTCAGTCCATGGGGGGCTAACAACAAAAATGTATGTAAGTGTATGTATCACAATCATACATTTTTTTACGACAGCAGTGACTGTGTGTCATGGGTGAGGGATATGTATAATTGTTTGGAAAAAAACTTCAAATGCATTTCTGTCTCTCATTCTTTTGTATGTAGGAGTGTATTTCCTGGTACTCATGTGACTGTTTCTACTTCCTTTGCATGGGAGAGTTGGTTTCCTGGTACTCAAGTGACTGCCTCTACTTACTTTAGAACTAATCTAACCTACTCCATATTCTTATAAAAAGTTTATACTTCCCCTTTAAATGTCCACATGGAAGGGGGATTATGGTAAAACTTGTCTGAAAAATGTTGTGGCTATTTGGTGGCTGCAAATTTCACATAAAGGATTAATAGACCAGAGATAGTGTTGTCAGCATACAAGTAATTTTCTTCTGGCTAAAAAATAACATGTAACATTGGGTAAAGTAGTGACATTTGGGAAAATACAGCAGGGAAAGTTATTGCTCCAGCCTTGGGGCTGATAGGATTGACAGTGTCAATCTCTTAACCCTAGGCCATCAGCAGTTTTTACTAAGGTCTAATTGGCTGCAGAAGAAAATAGGGGGACTTGGAAAGCATACATAAGAAATAAAATTGAATTTGTGTGGAAGTACAATAAGTTTATGCCCCCCCTACTAGTAATTAAATAATACGGGGTAACTATAGGATAATGGTATCCCTTTAACAAATGTCTGCATAAGTAAGCCTGTGTACAGAGTAAAACAGGATGTTTGTATTATTCTGGCAATAATAAGATACCCACAGAAGAAATGTAAACCAACTTCTATTTTAACTTTACCTTTCCATTCCTGGGGTGCCGAGGCACTGTGTTGCTGTTGGGCTTGGAATGCTTTCTTGAACTCCTAAATAGGGCATTAAAATGGGTAGAGAGGGTTAACGATAGGGGTGATTTACAAGTGCAAGTGCAGTGTGCCAATTGTTTCTCCCCACAATAATTTCAACTGTGAAGTGGCGATGAGTCTGAAGCAATTGCAGTTGGTATGTTAAAAATCATTGAATAGTGTGAGTTTTAACACAAGGCAGGCTCAATTTCACTGAAAATCTTTGGTTACGGAATTCTGTCATTTCTACACTTGACATCAAAATGTCCCTAAATCTTTAGCCGTACATTTGCTGTGTCTATTGATTCAAGCATGTAGCTCCAGGACTTCAGTACTTGTGATGAATGATGCCAGCTTGTGCAACCTGAATCCAACCGAATATAAACCTCACATGACTATGAACAACTGAATTTTTGCTGCAACCTTTTTATTTTTCCGAAATGTATATATGGAAATACGTATTTGGCTCCATATTCAGCCAAATCTTTATGGAGGATATGGCAATTGGCCTGATCCATTAAAAACTGGGTTTTATGCATCCCCATTGAATATATAAGTAGAAGCCCTTTCATATATCTATTGCATTATCATTACAATTGAAAGAATAGTGACCCAGAAGCCAGTTAGCTACATACAAGACGAGAGAGCACTAAAACCCAATTATATATTAAAATATACTCACACTGTAAGTATCTGTATCGTTGGGATGTATCACAAAAAAGATGTCCATGTTGCACGGATTTTCTTTTGCAAAACTTAGAACTTCATCAGTCATCACTTTTGCCACCACAGGTTTTGGGAAACACAACATTCCAGTTCCCAAAGCCGGAAATGAGATGGAAGATGTGTTATATCGGAGGGCTGTATTGAGACAAGCATTTATGCCGTCTTTCAGGATCTGTAAAGAAAGTGGGCTATGTTCATTAATATACCCATGATGTTTTGTTGGCATAACTGTGCCTCTGAAATGATGCTGCATCAATAAAATAGAATTGATTTTTAAGAATGGCTTCAGACAAAGAAGTTTGTCTGCACCTGAGCCACGCACACTGCTGTTCCCAAGTAGTTGTCCTGTGTTCCCCTGCAGTGGCTCTGAGTTAACACAGGCTGTTCATTTCAATTTATTCACTCTGTCACTTTATTCACTCTGTTGGAACACAACTGCTCAGAACACTGACTGCTCAGAACCCTCCCTGTAAGCCATCTTATAGGATTACTGCAATGCACTTTATAGCTCTGTTCAGTTAGTTATGGGAAGGTGCAATTTAAAGCAATAATGTGCCAGGAATAAAGTCTATACACTTACCTTCTTTTGGTCAGAACCACTACGCTGCAATATAACATGGTACACAAAGTCACAAGGCAGATAGTATCCACGCGTGGGTATCATTATGTCTGTTGGTGAAACATATTTACTTTTGTCCAGCACTTCTTGCGAGAGACTATTCCCTGCTTTGCGCAGGATTGCTTTGGAGATATTTCCTTCATTCAGATTCCGATTGGCACCAAGGGAATTTACGATGACGGCTGTCTGTAAACAAACAAATGAATTAATCTCAGGGGCACAGATATGTTTTCATGTTAAACTCCAACCTTAAGCTGGCCATAGACGCAAAGATTTCCCTGCAATATCGGACGAACAATCGCATGTCCTCATCTCCGACCTACCACTAACCATTCAGATCAAACAAAGCAGTAAAAAGAGAGCCGATGTTCTGCCCCACAGCAATCCGACAAAAAGCTGACAGTGACAGTCTCCCACTGAAGATCGTCAGATCGGCAATACATACAGAGATATGATCGTCAGCCGACAGAAATCTTTTAACCTGTCCTATCAACTGAACGACCGATCGGCATGGCAAGATAAATGTCGGGACACTCCACACATGATCCGAAAATCGGATCTTTGCATCTATGGCCAGCTTAAAGGAGGCCATGTAAGGGCAGAGTTTTTACTCTACAACAACCAGATTCCACAATAATTCAACAATGTTGTGAATTTATCGTGTAGTTGTGTATGAACAATTGTAGATTTCATATTCGGACAGTCGTTATCATTCTCGATTGGATGGGTTTTAAATAGGGATGCACCGAATCCAAGATTCGGTTCGGGATTCGGCCAAATCCTTGTGCCTGGCCGAACCAAAGTCGAATCCTAATTTGCATATGTAAATTAGGGTTGGGTAGGAAAATCACATGACTTTTTGTCACAAAGGAAGATTTTTCCCACTTTTTCCTTTCCTGGCCCTAATTTGCATATGCAAATTAGGATTCGGTTCGGTATTCCTTTCCTTCACCAACGATTCGTGGATTCAGCCGAATCCCAAATAGTGGATTCGGTGCATCCCTAATTTAAAATTTCAATCAATGTACACCCCAAGCAACTTCAAGTATTGTCTTAAATCGATTTATTTATGACTTATGTTATTAGAATTTTTCATTTTGTTCTCCCTAACTGCACAGCACTGAGCAATGTGTGGGCACTGAAGAAAGGAAAAATAATCTGAGGGTTGAACTGGTAGTGAATCTATTCATCCAATCACTAATTTTTTTTTTTTCCCAAAAAATATGTGATTCTGACTTTGACACTTAGACCCTCCTCCCCAACACTAAATAAGTGTTGAGACCTAAATGTTTGTGGTGCCCAAAATAGGCTTAAAGGGGGGCATCAAAAAGTACTAGATTAGTATTTGCCTCCTACCCCCAACCCCCAAATGCATGGTAACATCACTTCAAATCTTTGTATGTTCTCCACCCACTCTAAAGCTAAGGGTGCAGTTTGTTTCTCTAGTGAGCCCTGAAATGGGGAGACTCTCGTTTAGCACACACAGTGTTCCACAACACACTGTGGAAAGTCCAAAAGTTGCATTCCAGATACTACTACTACTACTACTGATACTACTTCTGGGCCACAATTAATACAGCACCAAGGAAACAAGAACCATTTTCTGTTAAAAAAACTAAACTTACTTTCTGTTCCTCAATGTACCCTTTTGTTAAGTAAAGGTTCATCCCATAGATGGTAAATGTGGGTTTGGAGCCTGAGAAATATTCCTTTTGGTTGCTGGTTGTTGGTACTTGGTAGGCAGAATCTGATGATCCATAGGAGGAAGTGACACCTGAATAGGAAGGACTGGAATGAACCATTTGAGCTGGATAAGAGTAACCTGCTGCAGAGTAGGTAGTAGCTGGATTCTGATGGGCAGGATCTGTTGCATTGTGGGAATAAGAAGGATTTTTATAGGCAGAGAGTCGCTGGGAGGAATCTTGTGCAGAGCTTTGTATTCTATCTATCTGATCACTTATTCCGAATACACCCTCGCAGGCTGCTTTCATTGCGTCAACTGTTATGGTATCGATGTTGACAAACCTGATTTCTGCCAACTTGTGATATGTCTCTGTGTCGCAGAATTTCTTGGTAGTACTCGCGATAATTTCTGTGCAACGCTGCAGTGGAAATCTGAATATCCCGGAGCTCACAGCCGGAATGGCCACACTGCGGACATTGCTTTCATTCTTTACCTGCATAAGGACGTTCCTAATCACTTCCTTCAGTTCCTGCTCACATTTAGCATTTATACCAGGAGACCATTCCGGGCCCACAGCGTGAATAATCATCTTGCACGGCAGATTTCCTGCTGATGTCACAGCGATGGATCCTGACTTCACTTTTTTGTACTTTTCTATGTGCCTCCTGCTTTCGTCTTGTATAACTGCTCCCCCGGCTTTTACTAAAGCAAGTGCCAAGCCCCCAATATGTTGAAGATCTTCATTAGCCGCATTAACTACAGCATCTACATTTTGTCTGGTCATGTCGCCCTTCCAGACACTCACGCGGAGGCCTTCAGACAGCTTCTTCTCATACACTAACTCAGAACCTTCTGATCCAGAAAAAGGCGCCAGAAGTCTCGGACCTTTCAGTTCCATCTCGCAGTGATATTTGCGAATAAACAAATTGTTGAGGTCACTCTGGATATGATAGAGGCAACTGTAAGTGTCTTCTTTGAGTTTCAAGGTTCTAGTCTCCATGCTGTAATTTAATAACACACACTTCACTATGTATATTCATATATATCATCATAAGGCATGAGCCCTGCTATAATGACTACAGAATCCCCACCAGAGCTATAGCTTTACAACAGACGGAACATCATCACATATGACATCAATAGGCACAATTTATGCAGATATTTTGTATATATTATGAATGGATTTTGTACACTATATACATTTCTGCAGCTCTGAGATACACAAAATGACAGATGTGGGCACTTACAAAACATCCATTTAACTATTGCTGATTTAACAATGTCTAGAGTTGGGCGCCCATGCAATACCCCCTGCTTGTAAGTTCAAGCGAGATCCCTTCTGGCTCAAGGCATCAATCAGCATTTGGGGAGGTTATTATTGATCAGCAGTGTAAAAGGAGTAATGGAAACAAAAAGACAAACAACATGGCAGCTACATCCTCACGACAGGTCAGTCTGAATCTAACAAAATAATTAATGAACAAATAAACACAACACTATGTACCTGGATGCAAATCCTCTGCACCAACTCAGACTTGGGGAATGTGCAGATCCAAACTGAAAAGTTCAGACCCTGAATATGAGTTAAGTTCAGACGATCAAAAGTTGCCTGTATGGGGACTGGCAACTGATCAGAGGGCCCCATACACTGCCCAATAAGATGTCAACTTAATCTGTCGGCAGCTTATAACTGTCCGTATATGGGAGCCATAAGTCACTGGTGTGTGCCTAATAAATTGGCATCATCCCTTGACTTTATGTTTCCTTGTCATTTAATATGAGGTTCTTAGTTCTGAAGAACATGCTAATATCATATAATATTTTCTACTTTAAAATAAGTGAGTCTTAACAATGCATTTTGTCCAATGAAAGATATCATTACACACAACATCAAAATATTGATTCAGTCCTCATTCTAATTGGGTTTATAGTTATACGTAAATCTCATTGTTTCTGTCTGTTTCTATCTATCCGTTTCTGTTCTTTGCCTCTGACTCTTGATACAATGTAGCAAAACTCAGATCTATCCCAGGTCTATTAAAGGGGTGGTTCACCTTCAAACAACTAGTTGTTTTCAGATCGTTCACCAGAAATAACGACTTTTTCCAATTACTTTCTATTTTCTATGTGTCACCGTTTTTCTAATACTGAAGTGTAAAGTGTAATTTTTCACCTTCTAAAGCAGCTCTGGGGGAGTGGGGTTCACCGATCCTGTGAACTGTTCTAAATTGATACATTTAGTTGATCCATTTCTTATGTTTGTTCATGCTGAGCAGAATCTCTGGGTTTCATTACAGGCAGCTGTTAGAATTGATAAAATAGCTGCTAATACTCCAGAGATGCTGCTGAGAAATGTATGTATGAGCTGCCAGACTCAAACACCAGAGACAGCGACATTCAACTTTAAACTTCGATTTTGGAAAAACAGTAAAAAATAAATAATGGAAAGTAATTAAAAAAAGTCTTTATTTCTGGGGAACAATCTGAACTGGAAAAATTGTTTGGAAGGTGAACATCCCCTTTAATCAGCTGATTTCTGCAGCATTGCTTCAAGAGTCAGATACAGCAGTGCAGAGAACAGACATGGTCAGACAGATACAATGACGGTTACACATAACTATAAACCAATTGACCTAATGAGAATGAGGAATGAATTAATATTTGGAAGTTGTACAGAATTATATTTTCTTTCATTAGGCAAAAAATGATTCTGCTTCTAAACATAAAATTACATTATTCCTCAAAAATATAGTGAGTTCCTGCAACATTGTGGGTGCCCTGAGAAGCCCTCCCCTATACAGAGACAGTTACCTGTTTAACTTCTCCTCCATTGGGCTCTTTGTCTGCGCTCTGGTCATCATGGCCTTTCTAACACAGGGTGGAGCTACAAACACCTAAATAACAACAACAACAACAACAACAAGATGACAACTGGCTACATTAAGGTTCAAATTCATTTTGGAAACAATCAGACTATAGCAATCAATCAGATCCTTGCTTTTGTGTTCTAATTTGTAGGTGACTGTTAATATCTAAATGCTGATTAGTTACCATGGGCAACATCACCGGTGATCACTGATACCATGTAACACATACCAGAAGAATGATGCGTAAGTGTGTGGCCCTTACAATAGCCATGTGAAATTAATGTAGGGGGAGTGCTACTAATGGGTTTATTTCTTATGTAACTAGAGTTGCTTGGGCCTGAGTGCAGGATTTTTCTAGAACGGCCCTTCCTGTCAGTACAGACCACTATGGGGTTAAGTATCCACCTCTGGAGGCAGGACAGAACAAACAAAACATTCTCGGCTCCACCCTGCTCATATAAGGTCTTGCTCCTCCTGTTCCCCTCAGGTTTTTTTTTCTTCTGTCTTGCTTGGTGGTTAGGACCGCTATTGTATTTTATTCATCTTATTTTCTTCTAACAGGTTATTATTTTTATTACTGGGTGAGCTCAAGAGGCTGCTGTGTGCAGGAGGGTGCTATGAGCAAAACACACTTCTAGCTCAGATTACCAGAGGATCCCAACAGCCCGAACACCACTCCTCAGGACTGGTGGGCTAGAGGAGAGATCTCTCAGAGATTGGCTGCAGTTACCAACGTACCAGGGGTGTTCATTCATTCATTGTGCGTAAGTTGGAAGCAGAGCAACTGCACTTCAGAACTATCAGACTCCGTACCAATTCTATCACAACATCCAATCCCATTAAAGCAGGCAGAGGGTAGTCCTCAAAACAATGACACACAGGACCTCTTTACCTCAGTAAAACCTCCTCAACTAGAGGAATTATTTGACTGGATTAAAGATGGCCATAGACGCAAAGATCCGATTGTACGAATTGAGGATTTGTACAATTTTTGGACCGTGTGTGTAGAGTCCCGAAATTTTTCATCCGCGGAGATCGGTCGTTTGGTCGATCAGCCAGGTTAAAAGATTTCTGTTGGCTGCCGATAATATCTCTGCATGTATTGCCGATCGTACGATTTTCAGTGGGAGACTGTCACTAGCTTTTGTCGGACATAACTATTGTACGATTGCTGTCAGGGGCAGAACATTGGCTGATCTGTTCTTTAACTACTTTATTTGATCTGAATGGTAAGACTTCGATCTGAATGGTTAGTGGCAGGTCGAGAGATGAGAAAGTCCGATCCTACGAATCAACGTACGATCTTTGCGTCTGTGGCCAGCTTAAATCTACTATTCAAACGGTGTTTACCACTGCCTGGAATAAAAAGTTGTTTGCACTAATACTGCTGGAGTTCCTCTTCCTTCTCTTATACTTGGATTACTATTCAAACATCCATCAGTCAACCCCCGACTCGTACTAAGAAGTGGAGGGCATACAATCCAGTGGAGATAACAAGAAGTGCAGACCGGTCTGGTCCAATCAATCTGGACAAACCAGAAAACCAGGTCCATCAAAGACCACTTCGGCCTGACCTCACAGACCATTTTCAAGAAGGTAGGCGGTCTTCTTCAAGATTTCTTCCAAATTTGTCTCACATACAGGACAATTGGGTACTCTCCATCATCAACGAAGGGTACAGAATCCCATTTGATAACCTACCATCTCACACAAAATCTAACCACAAGACAATCCCCTCTTAGCCATCGTCAACTATTTGCAAAACAACAACGTCATCACACCAGTTCTCACTTGTCAGGGCCCAAAGGCTCCGGGTTAGGAATTACAGACCAAGGAGGAAGTGGTTGCCACCAAACACAGTTTGAGGTATCCAAGGGGTTAAGAAGTTCAACGTAGTCAAGTCCAGGCAAAGGGTCAGTTCAGGCAGCAAGGGTTCAATAAACTGTGAAGCAGGCCGAGGTCAAGATCAGAATCAGTAGAAATAGTAGTATAGTGCACCCAGGAACACAAAAAGTAGAACCTGTAATCTCTTGTCGCTCCTTGTCTACTCTCCTACTCTATTCCGCCTAACCAAGCTGATAAACGCAAACTGAGGGGAACAGGAGGAGCAAAGCCTTATATGAGGAAAGTGGACCCAAGAATCTTTTGTTTCTTCTGTCCTGCCTCCGGAGATGATACTTATCCCATAGAGATCTGCACTGACAGTTAGGGCCGTCTAGAAAAGGATTTTCCGGTAAGTTAAAAATCCTCCTTTCCACCCATGCCCCGAACACTCTGGATAACCCCCTCCACCCTCTAGATGGCCCTGTCACCCTCCAGTTGGCTCCCCTGCACCCCCTGAGCTGGCTGAGTGAGGTTGGCATCCCTTTTAAGTAGGGAAATCTACCCTGATATAAGAACCTGCCCTTAAGTGGGGCCACATTCTGGGAACGGTCCGCACACACCAATGTTGCAGTCGGGGATTGTGCCCCTTTTATTAATGCCACCAACAATCAACGTTTCGGGGGAACACAGCCTCCCTTCTTCAGGGACTGTGTTCCCCCCGAAACGTTGATTGTTGGTGGCATTAATAAAAGGGGCACAATCCCCGACTGCAACATTGGTGTGTGCGGACCGTTTTTTGAAATTGCACAGCAGTGAGGAGACCGGGCTTGGTCAACGGAGGACCAGCACCACCACGCAGAAAAGTGGTATGAGGTGTGCGGTAATACAATATTTCATTGCGCCACATTCTGGGAGACTTTGCTGCCAATTAAAGGGCACCTGTTGGGTAAAAATATTATCACCAACCAAAGGTGCGGGCTAATAGAGCACATACTCTTGTTGGGGGGTAAAAGTAGTTTCTTTCTCCTGACTACTTGGTGGTCAGACTCTTTGGAAAATGACCAACAGGTGGTGCTGTTGTAACAAAATTAATTCATGTTAACAGTACATGTATCCTTTAATAACTTGGAATTTAAAAAAAATAAAGAATGTACATTGCAGAACTGATTAGAACAGCACCCTCATCAAGTCTGCATTCAATTATTTTAAAGGTTTACTTATCCTTTAAGTTACATTTTAGCCAATTGACTGGATGAATACACTGTAATAGCTAAGACACTGGGTGGGACATGGACAGAGGTTCCTCCCTCATATCCAACAGACACTACTTTGCTGGGAATGGGTTGGACATTCATTTTCTACTGTAGGGGTTAACTTGTTTAACCTCTCTTGAGGGGGAAGCATTTATGGTACTGGGAAAGCAAATGTGTATAGGAGGTTAACGAAAGTATTTAGCTGGAGGGCCTTTAATAGCATTGTGAGTTACCGTGGAGGTCAACAGACAAGTTATATTTGGGTGGTCACTCTTCATTGATTAAAGCGCTGCTTCCCTTACATAATGTGGGTATATTGGTGGTGCGCATAAAATACCTAATAAGTGGTGGGGGGGAGAGGAGGAGGTACGGGAGGTTTAAGCAGAACCAGCTGAGCATGAGGCGTCGTGCCGCTCTGTAACCCAGATGCTAAGTGTCTCCGTGTATTGAGAGTAGCATTGGGATCGGGGGCACTTACCTGTCTGTGGGGTGCAGTGAGTAGTTACCTCGGTATGAGGGTTCCGCAAGTCTCGTGGAAACTCTGGCCTGTTATACTTTCGTTTCACCCCCGGCCCCTCCCCAAGATCGGAAAGCGAAAGTGAAAGGAGCCGCTACCCGGGGGGGAAGGGACAGACTCGTTACTAGAACAGTAACTGGTTCGGGGGATAGAGAGTAGGACTTATAGGGGGTGCGGTAGTTCTGGGTGCAGGAGGGCAGACAGAGGGTCAGACACGGACTCGGGGGAGCGAGAGAATAAGCGGCAGGTCGTGGGGAGAGGAAAAACGCCGAGTTGGGGAACGCACTGTCATTAGTGGGGCTGGGGGGTATCGGAAACCGAGAGGAATTTGAAGCTGTACCAATGGCAGAAGCAGCGCTGATTTCGGGGGACGAGAGATACCCCATCCTGATCTCTGTTCTCTCCCCGATCCCGAACTTAAAAAACACCGTACTGTGCCGGGGCTTAGTGATATATTTCCAGTCTAAAGGGGAATCCGGGGGAGGGCAGTGTGATGTGACCGCAACCGAGAACCCACAGCTTTACCGGGCGGTATTCATTAACAAGGAGGGTGAGTATTTCCTACCCCCCCTACACACACAGTCTTACTTACACACACACACATTAGTAACACACCCTAAGCTACAGTCAGGGGGAATGGTTCCAGGGTGTGGTAGGTGTCACAGTATAGATATAAATGATGGCACCTGAAGGAGGCTGTTTGCCCCATGTTCCAGGAGCAGTGTGTGCATTAGTAATAACACACTCACTCACCACTGGCACCTGTGAGGTGCACATAAGCCTGGATTTGTGGAGAAGCCACCAAGGACTGGGCCGGCAAGATTTTATGGGGCGACATGCTGCCCAACCACACCTACATTGGTTCAGAAACACTGGGGATTCTCAGGAAATACAATAGTTTTTTAAATTTCCTGTGCGCCAATCCCCATAGCCCCAATCCCAATGATAAAAATTTGAGCGAATAACGGGGGTGACGAACAACAGCGGGCCTAGGGGTGCCCGCTATGTAAACCCGGCCCTGGGTGCACAAAGAAAAACACATCATTTAGTGCTTATTTTCTGAACCTCCCACATATCTCTCCTCCCTTTATTTATTGGCATAAAAGATCATTTTTAAATACACAGCCAGAGTATTGTTACCATTCACAGTAGTTGGTCAATTGTCCAATATCAGGTACCACTAGGCCCAAAGGACAGAAGTGATAAGGTACATGCGTCTAGTGAGGAGGAGGGGTGGGGTTGTGTCCTCTAGACAAGATCAAGACTGTGGCAGGGGCCCCTAAGGGTGTGTGGAAGCTTTTGAGATGGCAAGGCCAGTGCACCCAGACCCCCAACTCTTACCCTGGGTACTGTGCAGCACTGTGAACCCCTAGGTCAGTGTTGTCCAACTTCTATGGCACAGAGGGCCCCTACCACACACTGGAACCATAACCTGCTACTTCCTTTGCTGCTGTTCCCCCCTTACCAACTGTACTCAGTTGGTAAGGTTTGTCAGTGTCTGTATGTAACACAAACTGATAAAGTGTCTCTAAATATAAATTGGTACAAAATGTAAATCTCACAGGTGTCTGCTTTATTCTCAGATAAGGAGAATGTGCTTAAGAGAAAGGAGCATACGTTTCACTTTAAAGGTTCTGAACTGAGATTATCTGTGCAAGAGGATGGAAGGCAAGAGATAAACTCCAGCAGCAGCCAAAAATCAGAGGAGAATATGGAGGCTAAGGCTTACAGCAAGATGGGGTATGAACCTCTAGGGGAGAGAGAAGTAAGTCCAAACCAATGTGATTCTTCTCATGACTCACTTTTAGCGGTACCTAACACCCCCGATTTGCCCTTCTTGCTTCTTGTATGTGGATTCAGCAGGGATCAGTTCTGGAGTATATTGTAGGGTAAGAGTCCAACAGTGACCAGTTTCAAGCTAATTACACAACTAAACCTATCTCGGTTATATCAGTGGTTCTATAGGCATACAGTGAGCTGATCTGACCTTTTGAGCCTTAAAGTGATACTGATGCTAAACAACTAGTTTTTAAAATATGAATGTACATTAAAAGTTACCTTTAGGTCATGTTAGGGATTGTTTTTTGCTGAGAGGTCTGTTTTTGTAAATCATTTTTAGTTGATGTTCCTAAACCTGACTGTTTTGCCAACCTGACTGTCCCATCTCAGCCTGTCAGTTAAATTTTCTAATGCTAACTAACGGACTCCTGCTGCACAAATATAGCAGCCCCTTCATTGACCAGCACAGGGAGTTAGATAGGTAATGTAAAAGCTTTGAGCAAATACTTTATGGCAAAATTATAAGTAGCAAACATAACCAATACTATGATAGATGTAAAAATGGTTTAATCTTTAAGGTGACCATACACAGGCTGATATAAACTGCTGACAGACTGGTCAGCAACTTATTGGGCAGTGTATGGGGGCTCTCCAATGGGCTTCCCCCGATTGATATCTGGCCAAAAATCAGGCAGATATCGATTGGGCAGGTTTAAAAATCCAGTCGGATCGAGGACTGAATTGGTTTGTTGATGCGGTTCTTGGTGTGACCACCTGTATTCTCGGTGTGGTGGTCCGATTGTTGGCCCTAGGGCCCATGTTCGGATCTGTCCACCTGAAGGTGGGCATATGGGGGAGACCTCGCCAAACAAGCAGATCTCTGCATGTATGACCACCTTTAGGCCAGTGGTTGTTTAATCTGGTTGTACCTCAAAAGCGACCAATCACAGTCCTAGACTAGCAATGTTCTGTATTGGGCCTGACTGACACCAGAAAAAGACAGATTGAAGCCATAGTTTATGTTCCAGCATTTGGTCAGGGCCCATCAGCTATGTGAAATCCTTGTCATGTCAGGTTTCTGCTCTAGTTCCAACAATTGGACTGCAAATGTATTTATACTGTAGGCCAGGGGTGTCCAAACTACGGCCCGCAGGCAAAATGCGGCCCGATATCCATTTTTAATTGGCCCGAAGCGTGCAAAAATCCCTCCCCCCCCTAAAAGTCCCTCAGCATCCAGAAGAAAAAAAAGTTTCCTACCATGGCGTCATTGGGGGGAGGAACCTACAGTGCTTCAGTGTAGACTCTGAGAAGCTTGTCCTAAACTCCGCCCTCCCCGTGACTGGAGTTTAGTTTAGTGTAGTGCTGGGAGGGAGGGGGGCGCCGGTAAACAACTGAAAGCATGGCTCCATTCCCCTTCTACATTGCTGCCTAACCTGGGCTGGATTTCGTGCATCTGATCTGTGTGTGTGTATCTGTCTGTATGTGTGTCACTGTGTGTGTGTCTGTATGTGTGTCACTGTGTGTGTATCTGTCTGTATGTGTGTCACTGTGTGTGTGTGTCACTGTATGTATGTGTGTCTGTATGTGTGTTACAATTTGTAAAATGAACATGGTAATCAGGGGGTGTGGCCACAGTTAGTTGCCCGGCTGTTTGTGTATTTTTGGTGAAAAAAGTTTGGACACCCCTGCCCTAGGTGTTCAAGCTAAGCAAATCAGGAACCCCTGGTAACTACAAAGTAAAATCTTTCCCTAGAATTCCAGCAGAATTGTGGGTGCCACAATGTTTTATGGAAAGTACAGAGGGGGGGGGCTCGTTGGTTAATGAATCACATGCAAGGCATGGGGGCTGGGAAAACTGATGTTGCAATAGCTGTTCTTTTTGGGTCCTTACCAGGCCCCTAGGTGAGCTGTGCTAGCACAAGGCAAGGAGATAAATATTCAGCAATGTAGGTGCTCTCAGTCCTCTCATTTATTTCATAGCCATGGGATAGGAAGGCATGGATGTTAATCAAACTATTATTACCTAGGAATAACCAGTACCAGACCACTTTTGGTGGAGAAAGGGCTACAGCAGATAATTTATTAAAGTTGCCATATTGTGTTATACTCCACTTTACTAGTATAACTCAACTAGTATAATGTTCCCGTTTTATTAAAATTATAGTGATCTAGAAAAAAATATTTTAAAAGCATTTTATCCCCTAAAAATAACATGCATGTAGATCCTCTCACTTCAGTGTCCAGGCACAAATGAGGAATGGGCGTCCTTTCATTCTTCCACAGGAAATGGTCATAACATTGATTGACAGCCAGTATTCAGTAGTATCAGCAAAAAACAAGTCCCATTTCCCTCCTAACCCATACACTGACTAGCATGGGTAACATTACAGTATTATTGGGCATCAGATTCTTCTGTTGAATATCCATGTGCATGGAAACCCTGGTATGTCTTGTCTGAAGGATCAAAATCTAAAGGATCAAACTCACCCATAAACTGATTATTTGCATAATGAAAATTGTTTTATCATTATGTGTAAATGGCAATTGAAAGCAGTGTAACATGGTTTCAGGCATCAGAACCAACAGTGCAAAAAGGGACAGACAATAGCAAAGGGTATTGGGAGTGATTTAGGAACAACATTGTTATATATTTTGGGTGAAGTTCACCTTTAAAGGTGGGGTGACTCCCTCTGCTCTTTGTAGCCTTCATGAGGAGCAGGTACCTAGTAAGTGTAAGAAACTGACAATTGGCAATGTGTTTTACCCACAGTGCAGCATTTTGGCAAAAATTCCAGATTTCTAATACAATGATACATACTGTACTAAGGAATATGTAATCACCTGTACTAAGCACAACTCTGCATAAAAATACAGGGCAGGCATTTCCAGATTGTTGGACTGGTCACCAAAATGGTGCTGAATGTGTGGATGGTCTGGGGAGATAGCTTGATGGAAAGATAGAATACAATTTGAACTTGTTTATTTACTTACAATTTTGACTTGCTTAGTTACTTACATATGCTTGGGACTAGAGCAAACTGTTCTAAAAGGAAAGATTGAGAGCAACTAGAAATTACCTTTATTTGCTTTACTTTGCACATTTTTTGGTAGCAATATATTTTTAAAATTCGAATTAATGTTTCTGGTACATTTGTTGCAGATATTCCCAAAGGCCATTGCATTTTTAGACCCTGCCTTCTCTGAATTGTTGAAGAAGAAAAACTTTCCATCTGTGGAAGTGAGGGAATCACCTAAAGGGGAGCTGGAGATAACAGGCTCCTTTTCTGCAATTCAGCAGGTGCACGACTATATGAAGGAGCAAATAATGGGCCACAAAGATACCAACTCCCTTCCATATAATGCAGAAAATCAGCCCCCAGCACAAGGCGAAGACACAGCGTGTATGTCGCCAGCTCTGTACCAATACTTTAGAGCAATTTTCCCAGATGTGGTTGATAAGATAAAAGGTCAATATAAGGTGGAAATGAGGGATCACTGCACAACACCAGAAAATACGGTTATACATTTTTTTTCAACCAGCCCAGATTCCAGCATTGAGAAAGCCAAGCAGTGCTTTATTGAGGCCATACAGCGGATAACTACAGACTGGAGTCAAATAACAGTGGAGTTAGAGAAAAACATGTCAGCGAGTGACATCGAACGCAGAGTGCGGGAAAATTGCAGCAAAACGCAGACCATATTGGATGGGGATAAAATTACTCTGCGGGGTCCTAAACGGGAATTATCTGAGGCCAAGAGGCTGTTAGACTCCCCTGCACCCCAGAGATTCGTGCAGATCTCAAGCCACAACATGATAAGAGACCTGAGATTGGATGGGAGTCACTGGGACCTCCTGAAGGAACTGAAATACAATCAAATTAAGGAAATAGAAGATAAGTACAATGTAATGATAACTGAGAAGAGAAATAATGGGGATAAACATGTACAAATCACTTTCACCACAACGAATGGCCCCCCTGACCTCTCGCCTCATGCTTGCCAGATCTTTCTCACTCTGTTGCACAAAACATTCTCCAACATTATACAAAGAGAGATTAAAATGAAACCAGGATTTCAGGAAACCAAATTGTCTTCTCTCCAAACAGAAATGAGAAATAACCATATAGAGATTGTCACTAACTGGCACAATGGTTCCCTGACTTTGATTGGCTCCCTGGGTAACATACACACTGCTGAAAAGATACTCCACAAATGGCAAAATGGTGGTGCCACTGGTGCAGAAGGAGGGGAAGATGAGGCAATGGACACCAGCGATTCCCCATCAACTGAAATAAGAAAGAAACAAGAGGAAGATAAGTGCCCTGTATGTCTGTGTGAGCCTCATCCCAAGCTGGTTCTAAAGAAATGCAAACATGTCATCTGTGCCGGGTGTTGGGAACAAGCCATGAAGCACAAACCAGTCTGCCCAGTGTGTAACGTCATATATGGAGTGGTTATAGGGAACCAACCTGAGGGGAGAATGTCACATTCAGCAGCCAACTTTAAATTGCCTGGCCATAACTGTGGCACTATAACGCTTAACTATAATTTTCCAAATGGAGTTCAAGGGGTAAGTAGAGATGTACCTTATCTTTTTCCTTTTCTTAAAGGGATACATTCATGTGAAAACGTGTTTTTTTTCAAAACACATCAGTTAATAATGCGGCTCCAGCAGACTTTTTGCACTGAAATTCGGTTTACTAAAGAGGAAACTAATTTTTTTAAATTTAATTTTGAAATCTGACATAGGGCTATACATATTGTCAGTACCACAGTCATGTAACTTGTGCTCTGATAAACTTCAGTCACTCTTTACTGTTGCTTTGCACATTTGAGTGATATCACCCCCTCCCTCCCCCCAGCAGCCCATCAGCAGAACAATGTGAAGGTAACCAGATAACAGCTCCCTGGTAGATATAAGAACAGCACTCAATAGAAAAAATCCATGTCCCACTGCGACTCCTTCAGTTACATTTAGTAGGAGAACCAATAGCTTGCCAAAAAGCAGTTCCATTGTGCAGCACTGGCTCTTTCTAAAAGCACATGACCAGGCAAAATGACCTGAGATGGCTGCCTACACACTAATATTACAACTAAAAAAATAGATACTTGTAGGATTAAGAATGAAATTATATACAGTAGAGTAAATTACTTGCAGTGTAAACTGTAATTTAGGAGTAAAAACCACACCATAAAAATCGTGACAGAATCCCTATAACATAATGATGAGAGTAGGTGTCTCTGTTCCTCTTCATATGGAACCCACTTTGCAGCATCCCAAAGCTTTTTGGGGGTGTGGCCATAAAATGGGCACGGCCACATTTTTTTTCTGTTTGTCCCTTTTCTATTTATATTATCTATATTCCAGCTACTTCCTTGGCAAAAAGACAAGCGTACATAGCTCATTCCCTTTCCACAGAACCCCCCAAAATGTTATCTTTTATAAAAATCACACCAACTCATGGTACATGGAGTCACCATGTTGTACCAAATTGCCCAGGTATTCTTTGAAACCAATGGGTAGGCACATTTGGGTTGATCCATTACATCTAACTCCTCCAAATGAAAATCAGTGCATATAAAAATTACACACACAGAACTAACAGTAGATTGTAAGTTCACAATAGCCTTGGATATTATGCTTGCCCAAGAAATCATTTAAGCAACTCTTAAAGGCATTAACAGAATCACTACATCATCTGGCAGGGCATTCCACCACCTTAATTCCCCTTACTGTAAAGAACATTTGTTGCTTCAAATGAAAGTTCTTTTCCTTCAGTCTAAAGGGATGGCCTCTGGTGCATTGATCCCTTTTATGAGGGCAAGGGGGGGGGGGTGAAAGATACCCCACTATTTGTCTATAATGTCCTGTAAAATATTTGTAAAGTGTAATCATGTCCCCTCACAAGTGTTTTTCCAGAGAAAACAACCCCAACCTTGACAATCTACCCTTATAGTTTAAATCCTACATCCCTCTAACCAATTTAGTTGCACGTCTCTGCACTCTCTCCAGCTCATATATATTCTTCTTAAGGAATAGAGTTCAAAACTGCACTGCATACTCCAGATGAGGCCTTACCATGGAACTAAAATTATGTTTTCATCCCTTGAGTTTATGCTATTTTTAATGCAAGACAGAACTTTATTTGCTTTAGTAGCAACAGAATGACACTGTCTAGAGTTTCACAGTATGCAACTGAGGGATATCCAGCATATTGACACTACCAGTGTTAAAGCCTTTACATTGTCAACTTTTTATTCATTAAAAAACATGGTATGAATACAATTATTTTATATAAGTCATTCAGTTGTCTACTCAAACAAACAATCTTAGTACTAACAGCTGAGGCCTCAACCACCTAAACCACCTTTATATTTATTAGTACCAAGATTTTATGCTGTTTATCAATCACTTTAACACAATTAGCTTGCCAGCCTAATCTAATTCGTAAAATGTATATCCATAATTCTCACAATAAATAATGTAAAACCACAATTCATACACTTTAAAAACTAGGGATGCACCGAATCCAGGATTCGGTTCGGGATTCGGCCAGGATTCGGCCTTTTTCAGCAGGATTCGGATTCGGCCGAATCCTTCTGCCCAGCCGAACCGAATCCTAATTTGCATATGCAAATTAGGGGCGGGAGGGAAATTGCATGACTTTTTGTCAGAAAACAAGGAAGTAAAAAATGTTTTCCCCTTCCCACCCCTAATTTGCATATGCAAATTAATGTTCGGTTCGGTATTCGGCCGAATCTTTCACGAAGGATTCGGGGGTTCGGCCGAATCCAAAAAAGTGGATTCGGTGCATCCCTATTAAAAACCAAAGAAATTCATATGTTTGCAGGTAAAAAACCTAGTTTAGGAAGTCCATATACTGAGGAAATTAGTTCACATGATATATATGAGTGATAGTAATTAAAAGAAAGGAAAAGAAAGGAAAAGGATAGATGCTATCCTGTTTATTAGACACTCTTTTCTTTCTTTTTAATTACATCATATGACCTAATTTTACCCTACTCTCCACTCCACCAGTTGGGAGCAATTAAATCAGTATATGCACTGCTTAAACTAGGCTTTTTACCAGTAACCATATATGAATTTCCTTGGTAAGTGTATGAATCTTGGTACTAATAAATTAGTGTGTGGATTGAATAAAATTGTGATCAGTACATATAATTTCCTTTTCCAGACGCCTCAACAATAGTATTGACTTGCGCCAACCAAGAAACTTTCTAAAAAGACCATTGGCTATATTAGTTCTTCTGTCCTATCAGCACTGATGTGGAGCTCTACTCACTGGCATAACTATTAGGGATGCACCGAATCCAGGATTCGGTTCGGGATTTGGCCAGGATTCGGCCTTTTTCAGCAGGATTCGGATTCGGCCGAATTCTTCTGCCCAGCCGAACCGAATCCGAATCCTAATTTGCATATGCAAATTAGGGGCGGGAGGGAAATTGCATGACTTTTTGTCAGAAAACAAGGAAGTAAAAAATGTTTTCCCCTTCCCACCCCTAATTTGCATATGCAAATTAGGGTTCGGATCGGTATTCGGCCGAATCTTTCACGAAGGATTCGGGGGTTCGGCCGAATCCAAAAAAGGGGATTCGGTTCATCCCTAATAACTATAGATGAAGCAGACCCTGGGAGGGGGGGCTGGATCCCAGTATCTGCCTCCTCTATAGTTAATATAACCCTCCCCCTTCCCAGCCACTCTCCTACCTGGGCACAAGTGGTCAGGGTACAGAGATTTTTTGCAGGGGGCTTTATAGTTACACCACTAGCTTTACCCATTAGTCTTGTTTGACCATTGACTTCTCCCATTTTCCAAGTCTTCTAGTCTTCTTATACCACCTTTTCTCTGAACTTCTATTATTCAGCAATCCCCTTCTTACCTCAGCTCTTCCTTGTCCCTGGGCTAATGTCTTGGCTCCCCTTCCTTTTACTGTGTATCACTCTAGCTCATATTTTGTTTTTTTACTTAGACTTATGTGCCTCATCTTCCAGCTTCTTCCCTGAGCCCCTAATTGTCCCCTCCTTCCTTTGAATTTCCTGCTCCTCCTGACTCCCTCATTTCCCACTTCTGCCTTTCAGCTCCCCTTCATTCTTGTATCATTGCCCCATATTTCTGTTCCTCCTGGTGTGCCTTTCACTTAGCCCCCCGCACTATTTTTTATTTCTTTCCCTGAGAATTATTTCAGTGTCCTGGTTTTTCAAACTTTCCTGAAATATTGTTCAGTTTTTCAGTGCTAACGCATTTTGCTGCCAACATGTAAGCCATTCCCCCTGTACATTCTCCCTGTACAGCTTCCATGAGACAGTTTATTTGTTATTCCATAGGAAAATCACCCCAATCCTGGGAAGCCGTATTCTGGCACTTACAGAACCGCCTACTTACCTGATAGTAAAGAGGGAAGAGAAGTCCTACAGCTGCTGGAGAAGGCCTTTAAGCAGAAATTAGTCTTCACCATAGGGGAGTCCCGCACAACTGGTGCTGAAAACACTGTCACCTGGAATGACATTCACCATAAAACCAACACTGTCGGCGGGCCCCAAGAGTAAGTATTAATTAGCTGAAATTAGGAGAATATTTGTCTAAATCCAACCCTAATTTGCACATGCAGATTTCATGGCAAACTACAAAATGGCATAGTCTGTGAAATAATATATTTATTGCCACAAGTTTTCCTGAGTTCAGGTATGCAATAATGAATTCACCTAAAACCAAATCCTGAACACATTCATGGGATTTGGCCAAATCTTGAAGTGATTCTTGGATTTGGTGCATCACTATAAGCTACTCATTCATATGCATTCATTTTCCGAAAGGAAATGGTTAATAGTTTGTTCAAAGGAACACTATTATATTTTAATCTTCTTTACGCTAACTAACAAGCTGTATTGAAACAAATTTAAAATTGTTTGGCTCGGGTAAAGCTATGCAGATAAACTGACTGGGCAAGTTCTCAAGTTCACATGTGTAACCCCCAAATTCAGAATAATGTCTTGAGCTCCTAGACAAGAAGCAATAATAGTAGAACATTTTCAAACTCACTTCATCAAGAGTGTGACTTGTGTTCCCAGTGCCCAATTTCTGTGCTGAGACTTATTTCAGCCATAAAATGACTCTCAGAGAGAATACATTGAATTAAATTGAATTAGAAGAGCAGACAGCTGCGGGAGTCCCAGCTGCCCCACTAGACCACAAGCTATTCTCACACATACTCTCATGTACAGTACATCTTTCTGTGCCATTTCTACCATACTTGCATGGGATATATTAACCAGAAATCTTAGAAGTACCAGTATGCCCCATACATGTACCAATAGCACTATAGACCCTGGGCAGTATTAGTATGATTCAAAGAGAAGTCACCCCCAGATATAATCCAGGGGATTTTTGGCTATGCCCTGTTCTCTCCAGACCACTGCCCCTGCTCTGCCCCACCAAATGTATAAATATGGGTGACTTCTGAAAAATACAGAAGACTAGACAGGTCTTTATATGGAGAACAATACTATCAGCACTGTAGAGAGTTGTATTTCTCTAGTCGGCCCTCCTGTCAGTGCAGACGCTTGGGTTATTTCTATCTTAACCTCTGGAGGCAGGACAGAATGATAAGACTCTTGACCTCTCCCTTAGCATATATAGTCTGGCTCCACCTCCTACCCCCAGTTCTTTGTGTGCCTTTGTGTGTTTTCCTTTTCTTTATTGATTTTTTTTTATTTTTCCTAAGATTCAACATTCTAGGCTTAGGTTTTGAAAGGCATGCAGAGCTGTCTCCCAACGTATGGGATTCTCCCTTTTTGCTGTCAGATTGTAGTAAAAGGAGGTCCCCAGAATCACATTGACTGTAGCTGATACACAGGATTTGGAGACATGCTGAGCTGTCTCTCAGCATGAGGCACTTTTCCTCCTTGCTGGCAGTTTGCAGCAAGTGGAAGTAGCCTGAGACAGGAGAGACCGCAGGACTGTCCGTCTGCAGTTTCCTCCTTGTTGGTACCCTTACAGTGGGTGTATATTGCCTCAGGCACGGTGGCTCTTCGCAGCAATGGGTTAGCCTGTAGGAGAATTACATTCTGAACACTCTACTTGTCTGCACAACAATCGGTAACACCATGGTATAGGGATGGGAGCGCTAGAAGAGCCTACTCCCCTCCCCTATTCGTTTTAGAGTTTGACGCCAAATTCATTGGCGCACCTTTGGTGTGAAAGCCAAATGCGGTATGTCAAGTGTGCACGAGTCGCGTGTCTGACGTTATGACGCGAGAGCAGATATCGGTATTGTTACATTGCGTTTGTCACGTGCCTGACGTTGCTAGGCGATAGATGCGTGGCACAGTACATGGAATAAGCCGCAGGGAGCACATTAGCCTCAGAACTTGTACTGACGACAGTGTCAGGACATAAGGAGCTTTGTCAACAGCGCATCTCGCTCCAACACACAAGTCTCTTACCCTGCATAGAGGAAGCGCATCATGGAAAGGTCAGATTCCCACAAAGATTTAAGGGAGGACATTCAAGTCTCTTAGAAAACCCACAAAAGAGCTGAGAAGATAGTTAAATGCAAAAAATGCAAACACACTCTGAGGAAGTCTGAACACATTTAGGGGGTTATTTATCAAACTCGGAAATCCGAAAAATTTGTGATTTCTTGTGTTAAAATCGTCTTTTAAAAAAAATCACGTATTTTTCGGAATTTATTAAACCCCGTGGGCTAAAAAGCCTGCATATAAAAACACGGCTTCTCAAACCTGTCGAGGTTGCATAAAAGTCAATGGGAACAGTCCCATTGATTTTTGGTTGTGTCGGGTTTCAGGCAATTCCACAATGTTTTCGGAGCTCTCAGATGTAAACTCTGAAAAATTCGGAGCTTTTGGGGAAAATTCCCAGAAAAAATTGTGAAAATCGGAGCTTTTCCCGCAAAGGTAATTTTCGGGAAAATGTAATGATAAATAAGCGTTAAAAACCCGAGCGGCTTAGATCAGAGTTTGTAGCAGCCGATATTGAGATAAGTTTGGATCTTGATAAATAACCCCCATATTGTTCTGACAGTTCACTCTGCCATAGACTTCATGGAGCCCAACAACTACATGACTTCAATCGACTTAAAGGAAAACTATACCCCTCAAACAATGTAGGTCTCTATAAAAAGATATTACATAAAACAGCTCATATGTAAAACTCTGCTTCATGTAAATAAACCATTTTCATAATAATATACTTTTTCAGTATTATGTGCAATTGGGTAATCATAAATAGAAAATTGCCAATTTAAAAAATAAGGACAGCCCACTGGGATCATAGGATTCACGGTGCACACAAGCATACCAAACAAACTATACTTGTTAGGTCACATTAGCCAATTAACAGACAACAAACAGTTCTTATGTCAACAAACAAGGAGGGACGCGAAGCAACCTGGCAATGCAGGAAGCATCAAAATGGGCATGGGCAGAAAAGACGGTCCCAGTTATCTCGGCACTATTCATTCCTGGAGTCCTAAACTGGGAAGCGGACTTCCTCAGCAGACAAACTATAGATTATGGGGAATGGGCACTACACGGTGAAGAATTCAGACAGTTGGTACAAAAATGGGGAATACCAGACATAGCTATCTTAGCATCCAGACACAATTTCAAACTTCTATGCTACTGCTCCAGAACCAGGGATCTGGGAGCAGCGTTCACGGATTCATTGGTAATTCCATGGACTTTCAACAAGGTGTATGCGTTCCCACCCCTAGCAATTCTTCCCAGAATAATTGCCAAGATAAAGCAGGAACGAGTTACGACCATCCTAATCGCACCAGTTTGGCCAAACAGACTATGGTACATGGACCTGATCCATATGTCAGTCTCCAAGCCGTGACAACTACCTCTACGGCCCGACCTACTCATTCAGGCACCAGCTAGACACCACAATCTGGCCATGCTTCGTTTAACGGCCTGGCATTTAATACCCAGCTGTGGTCACAAACGGGGTTTTCACCAGGGACCATACAAATACTACTTCAGGTGAGAAAACCTTCCACCACTAAAGCATACCACAAGGTATGGAGTACCTTTCTTAACTGGTGCTCAGCCAGGCACTTGCTATGGAAGGACAGTACCACGCAAGTGATTACATAATTTCTTACAGACGGCTTTACTAAAGGCCTTACACCATAAGGTCACAAATTTCGGCCCTTTCAGCACTGTCAAACATTAAGTGAGCAGAAAACGCTACCATACAATGTTTCCTACAAGGAGTCTTACACGCCAGGCCACCTTTCAAAGACCCTACTCCACCTTGGGACTTGCCCTTGGTGCTTTCAGCACTACATAAAGCCCCCTTTAAGCCTATTAGCTCGTGTTACCTTAAGTGGAAGTCCTTGAAAGTGACTTTCCTGATAGCAACAACATTAGTCAAGAGGGTGTCGGAAATGGCAGCACTATCTTCTAAAGAGCTATGGCTGGTCCTTCATCAGGATAAAGCCGTCCTTAGAACGTTACTAGGGTTTCTACCAAAGGTAGTTTCCTGGTTCCATATTAATCGAGAACTAATTTTGCCATCTTTTTGTCCTAACCCGACTAATGACAAGGAGTCACAACTGCACAAGCTAGATGTTGTGAGGGCAATTAAAACATATTTAAACAGAACAGCTGCATTTTGGATATCGGATTCCCTGTTAATCTCATATTCCACTTGCTGACTGTCCCGAACCTTGCCCGGCCTGACTTCACTCTATGTCTTATCCTTGTCTGTAAGTCTGGTACCACTGTAGTGTTCAGGTTCCCTGACTGATTCTGCAGCACAAAGCCCGGGGCCCCAAAAGGGCATTCGTGAACACTAGGGATGGGCGAATTTGACCCATTCCGTTTCGCCAAAAATTTGCCACTGGAAAATTTTTGCAGACGGCCATTATAGTCTATGGGCGTCAAAAATTTTGTCGCATGGCGAACTTTTTTTTGACGCACGCCGCCATACAAGTCTATGGGCGTAATTTTTTCTGTGAAACGAGGCGAAAACATTCGCCCATCCCTAGTGAACACCAGTATCGTCAGGGGTGACCCTGCTCGTCAAAAGGTACTTTCCGGCGGTCAACTAACGTTACAGATACCAACTGAAAACATAGTGTGCCAAAATAGTATAATAGCATTTTAAGACATAAATAAAAACCAAAATGGGATACTCCCAAACAGAGTTTTATAAAAGCATTGAATAATAAGTCTTTAAAATCCTGGAAACTTCTTAGATCCTTTATGCGTTTTACGTGATACACCATGCTTCCTCAGGAGATATAAAGTGAGCTATGACACATGGCTTTAAAAATAGTGGGGCTCATTTATTAACGCAGCGCAGCGCTAAAAAGAGCGCAGTGGCCTTACATTTGCCCAGCGCATGCGAGTATTTAATAATGTAGTGCACGATACCTTAACAGTGCAATTTGTGCGCTAATGTAGACACAGACAGGTGCGACGTGTGAAACTGCGTATCAGCTGTCGCAGTGCTTATAATAAATTGTGCGCACAGGAAGATACCGCAAAGGTAAGGATTAGTTGTGCTCATGTATGAATGCGCTGCTTTAATTAGTTGCGTCACATATTGCGCATATTGCGTTCACTTAGACGCATCTGCATTTGTTTCTGTGCTAATATTTGTTTGGTTGCAAAGGTGTTTAGCCTACCTGATACCCTTAAAGGAACCTTGGTCAATATAAACATGTTGGGTGGAAGGCGTGGTTAATATGCACTTTACAGGGGTTGTTCATCTTTGAGTTAACTTTGAGTTAACAAACATCCCCACCAACAGCAGCACCATTGTATTTGCCAGAACCCAGTTTAGCAGTGTGGCTCTGCACACATATATAAAATTCTCTTTTAAGCAACATGAAACGCAAAAATGTGAATATACTAGCGCAGCTGGGCAGGAATGCGCATTTTGAAGAGCGTTACTATTACGCCACGAAGAGGCAGTCGTAAAAATTGTGGTGCTGTTGCCCGGGTGCAGTTTTGCACATATACAGACGCAAATCTGCGACGGCCGCAGTGCAAGCGCATTGTAGCCACGCCCACAGCCACGCCCCTAACAACCACGGCATCGTCTGCAACATAAATGCCCAATCTTTTGCGCAATGCGAATAAACAAAAGCATCGCAAAAGCTCTGTGTTATGCGCAATATCACGCAAATATATTAGCGATCACGCTTGTGATGGCGCAGACAATCTTTTGCGTCCACTTATGCGCTGCGTTGCTTTAATAAATGAGCCCCACTGTCTTTATGTCCCCTATAAATGATACAATGTATAGCGCTGATTCCATATTGGTATAGGGCTAACTATAGAAATCAAGTGAAATGTACGTGTTACACTACACACCCGGAATTTACTCACTCTGCAGTAGTGGTGCTGGTTTTCCGTTGACCCGGCACGGCCCCTTAACAACAGCAGTTTTTTTGTTCACGGATCCGCACACACACAAATTTCTGCAATGGTGAAAGTGTCTCCTTTTTTATTATTGTTTTATATTATTGTTTTAGTGCTGACTTCCTTCTATAATATGGGGTCTGCTGTGATATGGTCCTGATGAAGGGAGGTTGTACCCCCCAAAACGTTGATGTTGGTGATATAAAACAATAATAAAAAAGGGGACACTTTCCCCACTGCAGAAATTTGTGTGTGTGCGGATCCGTGAACAAAAAAACTGCTGTAACTATAGAAGTCACCTTATACAAAATACATAACAGGCATAGGGGGCTGCTGAATAGATATAAAATATCTCACCTTATCTAGATTAAAAAGCAGCTAAATCCAAATCAATGTTAAAACCTTTTCGATGTAAAGTGTCTAATTTGAATATCTAAGAGGGCTCCCTTTGTGTAAGTTTAAAACTAGCTGGAATCTGTTCAAGTCCCACAAAGTATGTGCCTTCTGGATTATTGTCATGTTTTTCTTTATAATGTCGTGGTACACTATGATTCATTTTCCTGCCCTTATGTTAGGGATATGCTCACCCATCCTGCATCCCACATTTCTTGTTGTTATGCCAAAATAAAACATTGCATAAACATAATTAAGTAAAGAATATAAATAGAAGCACAATGATTAAGTTATTTGTTAACGGAACATCATTCCCCATATTCCTTTTCGGTAAAGCAAAAGAACATGCTATACATCATTTGCGATGGGTCCCAGGAATATGGAACAAAAAAGGCTACCTTCTGTACCAGATATAATGAATTAGACCCTAAGTTTAGACAGGCCATTTATAAACATTGGCACCATATCACAGCAGACCCCATATTAGGAAAGGAATTCAGCACTAAACCTAGAATTTATTTTAGGAAATCACGTACTATTAAGGATATAGTGGCCCCCTCTAAAATGGGGGAAAAAAGACCAATGCACTTTCAAGTGTGATTGCAAATGATGCTCAGCGTGTCGTTTTTGTCCTTTACACAGTTTTGTCTTTTTCAGGTTTGGTTATCCGGATCCTGATTATCTAAAGCGTATAAGGGAAGAGCTGAAGGCCAAAGGAATTGAGTGATCTGTTGGGACTCCTGAGATTCTGGGCCACATTTCTGGGAAATTTAGTGGATATATGATTAATGATAGGGTGTTTAGAGTTTAAGTTTTGAAAGCAATCTGGGTTGTTGAATTAGGGAAGTATTTACTCAAAATCAGAGCATAACCAAGAGGTACTGGCACCCAATACAAGTACTATTTGTCCCTTTACCCACTCTCCACAACCCCCAATAGCAGCAACTCACCTGCAAGATGCTCTTTCTTGCCCATTTGAAACGTGGTGGCCTATTTATCAAGTCTCATTTTAGTGGTTTTAGAAGTTTTTGAAACCACAACTAAACTCACTAAAACCACGAATGTCATAAAATGTATTAAAAAAATTAAAATAAAAAAAAAGTACAAACTAAAAATAACACAGTTTCCATTTTCATCCCATATAGGCCAGTACAAACAGCAGCTCTGTCTCCTCAAGATAAACTATAGTTCCCTTATTGGGGGGGACTATAGAAGAGAAACTGTGTGTAGAGACAGTCACCATTGCAGTCTGCACCCATATTCTTGGGATTGGGCAGAAATAGTTTTCATTGTGCCTTATTGGCCTTGGGCTCCTAAAACCATAGCAATCAGCAAGTATCACCTATTTAAAAGCAATCACCTGCTTTGTTGCCCCTGGCTATTAGACCAAGTTCAGTTGTGACTTTAATTACATTTCCCCTTAAATTCACCAATTTGTAATTTAATAATAATAATTTAAAGGGTAATCTTTAAGTATAATTAAAGTGAATGCCCCCTTCCTTTTCGTGCAGCCTAGCAGTAAATTGTGCAAAGTAACAAGGATGGAAGTGCTGCTATTTTTCAAACATGTATGAGGTTGGTACTTACTGGGTCCATCAGCTTGGCTTTCCCTGCACTTCCATGATACTCAGGGGCAGATTTATCAAAGGTCAAGGTGAATTTTCAAATTCCAAAAATTTGAATTTCGAATTATTTTTTATGTACTTCGACCAGGGAATAGTCCAAATTAAATTCTAACTTGAAAGAAAATTAAAACATTCGAAAATTGAAATTTATCATGTACTGTCTCTTTAAAAATTCGACTTTGACCATACGCCATCTTAAACCTGCCAAATTGCTGTTTTAGCCTACGGGGGACCTCCTAGAACCTATTTTGAGTCAATTGGTGGACTTTGAAAAATCAAATGTTGAATCAAATTTGAGCAAATGCGATATTAATTTGATTCATACGATTCGAATTTGGCCAAATATGGACCTATTCAATCGAAAATAGACCTACTTGGCCAAAAAAAATAACTTCGACTTAATTTTTAATCGAAATTCGACCCTTGATAAATATGTCCCTCAGCGTTAACATCTGGGAATGTTACATATTAAAATGTGTAAGGTTCCCTGTTTTGATACACATGAGATAATGTGCCTCCTATCAACACGGGTACCTTATGGGTTCTTGAAGGTAACTTCAATGTCTGTCTGGGCACCAAATAGATTATACTCATGGGCACACTCAGAGCCCCTCACTGCCATATTAAGAGAAAGAGATTTATTGGCTTGTTGACATTTATATTTTGGGTTGTTTGTTACCTATCTCTGTTGCTTATCTGCTCCAAATAAATCTGCTTGCTACATGGACTTGTTGGGTTGTACTTTTATTTGGGTTTTACAGCACAGACCTCCCCTGGTACCTATAGCTGAGGAAATTGATCTAGGAAACATTCTGGCACAGTGTTACCTGGAATTCAAGGCTGTTTCAGATGCATGTGAAGCCCCTTGGCACAGTAGCTACTGAATACACAAGTTCAACAACATGGTATCATGTGCCCTAGTCTGGGCATATACTAGGCAATAGGCACAAGGTCCTGGCACAAAATTCCAAGATGTCAGTGCCTCCATATGGCACTCTGCAAGTCTGGCTGGTAGATAGGTAGGACATTTTTTATATTCTGATCATGATTGGGAAATATGTTTTTCTCTATATTCTTGGAAGATTTCCAACATTTTTAAATTCTAGACCAGATTTTCAAAATATGTTAAAAGAAAATTGGGAAAATTTCCTTAGTAATAATGCAGGATAAGATGATTGTGTCACATTATTCTGGGATGCGCAGAAGACATCCTATAAGGAAAACTTGATTAACTTGAGTTTTCAGGTTTGGGACTTGAACTGGCCAATAGGGTTTTTCTTAAATAAGATACCATTCAAGTTGTGAGTTCATTCAAGGTATAAAAAAACTCGACCTTTGATAACCCCTATAAAGTGCAATTTAAGAAGGTTATAAAAAGAGATGTATCCATTGAAAACATGTGAATGAAAATAAAACCTAGAAAAAGTATTCAAGCTCTTTTAGAATACATTTTTTATTTAGATTTTGAAAAATTAATGGAATCAATATTAATTTTACCAATGAAGTTTTTCTTTGTGAATGAACACAATCACTTTTTCACATTTCTTTATCGTCCAATTGCAGCACACAAATGGGTATTTTTGTCCCTCCCCTATTGATAGGACAGTAGGAACAAAAAGTTACACCCCATAAAAGGACCCACCCCTTCCTCCTCCCCTCATGTTTTTTCTGTCCTACCTTGGTATCTATCTCTCTCTTCATATCAGATGTTATACTGATGCCACAGTGTTTTCTTTTTCATATGGTTTTTTTTCAGATGTCTAGTCAGGAAACTCCTTCTGGGAAAAGGAAATCTAAGTCCATGCATCTGGTTTGCCGGGAATGCAATGTTCCTTTACCTGATAATTATGAAAGAGGATGCTGTGAAGACTGTTTGGCTAAAGCGGATATTGCACCTCAGTAGACAGAAAGTTCTATGGTCTGGCTTAAAGAGTTTCTGCAGCAGTCGTTTTCAGAGATGAAATAGTCTATTATACAGAGAGAGACAGGAGATGTGGAAAGGTCTCTGGAATCTCTAGAGGATGCAGAGTACACTGTAATTGATTAATTATTTTCTTCTTCGGAAGAGGAAGAAACAGATGGAAGTATTCCAAGCAGAAGCAGTGTCGAAATTAAATAAGGCGGTCAGAACGGCTATAGAAGATCAAGAGGGAAAATCCTTAGCAGTAGATGCAGAGAAGGGATGGTCTCAGAAGAAACAGAAAGTTTTACAGTTCACCCTGTAATTAAGGATCTCATTGAGTTTGAGTGGAAGAACCCGGACAAGGCTCATTTAATTAGCAAGAGATTTAAAACATTGTTTCCGATCAGTGAAGAAGCCAAGGTATGGGAATTACCTCCTAAGGTGGATGTTGTGGTCCCTCTAAAAGGACCACCATTCCGGTGGAGGATGGTTCAGGTCTGAAGGACGTTATGGATCGCAAAGCAGAGTGTTCTCTTAGACGCATTTATTCCACAGCATCTAATCAATGCAAACCTCTTATTGCAGCGTCAGAGGTGTCCAGAGCTCTCAGAAACTGGGTTGTCCAGTTAGAAGATGATGTGCAGAGGAAGATTCCTAGAGAACAGTTTATAAAAGAAGTAAAAATGATCAAGGTGGCTGATTTCTTATGTGATGCATCCATTGAAGCTTTAAAACTCGCATCCAGAAATATAGCTTTGGCAACGGCTGCTAGAAGGACCATTCGGCTCAAACCCTGGAGAGCTGATTCTACCTCTAAGTTAAACCTGTGTAACATGGATTTTGAAGCGGGCCATTTATTCGGATCTAAGTTAGATTCACTAATGGAGAAACTCTCTGACGAGAAAGGGAAGTCTCTTCCATAGGATAGAGCTAGAAGAGGTAGGAGTTTCTTTTTTTGTATAGACAAAGAAGATCCCCACCCAGAGTTCTACAGTCAAGATTTCTGGAGAGGGAAAAGGAGAAAGATAGACCTCAATCATTTAGAGGTCAAGGAATGGCCAGATATACACGAGGAAGACCTAGAGGCAGTTCAGGAGGTCAGCGATTCACCTCATGATGCCAGAAGTTTAGAGGTAGGAGGCAGGCTAGCTTTTTTCTTTCACCGGTGGAAGTCATTGATAAGAGAGAATTTGTAAGAAGACCTCTTCAACCATTTTGCATTACAAAAGGGCCTATTCACCTCTAAAACAACAAGTACTGGAAAATCTGTGCTAAAATTTCTACAGATGGCAGTATTAGAGAAAGTTCCATGTTTGGAAGAAGGTCTAGGAACATAATCCAGAATATTTTTGGTTCCAAAGCCAAGTGGCACTTTTCAGATGATAATCGACCTGCGAAGGTTAAACGCAGCACAAAATTATATAACTATCCCCTATTAAACTACTATGCATTAAATCTGGTTGTGGTTATTAATTGAAAAGAACATGAGGGGAGGAGGAAGGGGTGGGTCCTTTTATGGGGTGTAACTTTTTGTTCCTACTTTGCTATCAATAGGGGAGAGACCCAAATACCCATTTGTGTGCTGCCAATTTGACTGAAAAAGAAAGCGAAATTACGGTAAGATTTCAACTTTTTTCATTACTATGCTAGCATGCAAGATAAATGTGACCAAAAGAAAAACTCCACACTTTTAGAAAAATTAAGAACTTTATTCTTTTACAGAAATTCACCTTTATCTAAAGAAGCAATAAGGAGATGAATATCATTGAAAAGCACAAAGCATTGGTGGAGTGGGAGGGAGTTTGGATGGTTTCACAGCTCCTTTCTAGTTTTATTTAGCTTGTTCATTAATGACTTAGGGGAGTAGGGGGTAATTTTTCCACTTTATAGAGCACTGGTAAGGCCCCATCTAGAATATGCCGTACAGTTTTGGTTTCCAGTGCTCAAACAGGACAATATTGTATTAGAGAAGGTCCAGAGAAGGGCAACTAAACTGGTAAAAGTTATGGAAAATCTTAGCTATGAGGAAAGACTGGCCAAGTTGGGGATGTTCACGCTGGAGAAGAGGCGCTTAAGGGGTGATATGATAACTATGTATAAATATATAAGGGCATCACAGCTCCTTTCTAGTTTTATTTAGCTTGTTCATTAATGACTTAGGGGAGTAGGGGGTCATTTTTCCACTTTATAGAGCACTGGTAAGGCCCCATCTAGAATATGCCGTACAGTTTTGGTTTCCAGTGCTCAAACAGGACAATATTAGCTATGAGGAAAGACCGGCCAAGTTGGGGATGTTCATGCTGGAGAAGAGGCGCTTAAGGGGTGATATGATAACTATGTATAAATATATAAGGGGATCATATAATAATCTCTCTAATGCTTTATTTACCAGTAGGTCTTTCCAGCTGACGCGAGGTCACCCATTCAGATTAGAAGAAAGGAGGTTCCACCTAAATAATCGGAAGGGTTTTTTTACAGTGAGAGCTGTGAATATGTGGAATTCTGTCCCTGAATCGGTTGTACCGGTTGATACATTAGAATACAAGGTGCAAATCTGGGTTATTAAGTTAGAGAAGTATTTACTCCAAATCAGAGCCCGGCTAAGAGGTAGTGGCACCCAAAACAAGTACCTCTTGTCCCAACACCCGTTCACTTCCACAACTTCCCCGCGTACTCACCTGTAGGCTTCTCTTGCTTGCCCATTTAAAAACTTAGAGTACTAGATTTTCTGTTCCACTGCCTGAGAGTGTGGACCATTTTCAGGAGGAGGGTAGGGCACATCTTGCCTCCAATCAAGTTTGTGGTGTCATTTGATTTGTCCAGGAAGCATCTGCCCAATAGTACTGTCTCAACACAGGCATTTTTGCAATAGCTGTAAGAGGTGCAAAAGGATATTGGGAGCAAGCTGAATCATATGCAGCCGTTAGCCTGCAAGTTGGCAACAAACTGTTTAATTGAAGAAATACACAACAGCTACATTCAGTAGTGGGGAGTAAAACAACCACCCATCCAGCTACAATGTAGCAAGCCAACCAGTTCAGGTTAGGGTTGCAACAATGTATTAAAATATAACTTTTAATTTAAATTAAAGTAAAAAACTTTTCTGGCAACACCAATATAAACACTCACAGCGTGTAAAACTCTACTCCGTCTGGGACCATATCCCTAAAATCACACACTATTAAAAACAGTTGCGCAGGCTGGAACGGTGATGGATAATGACATATAATAGTAAAGGATTCTAATATCCACTGTTATTGCCAGCTCCACAAGGGATACTTGTCAGAGTACAGTAACCATAAGTGCCCACCCTTCCCCCAGCACACCTCCTACCTTGCTACGTTGGGAAGAGTGGGAGCTATCCACACCACCTTCTACCCACGTCGCCCTACGCGTTTTGCTGCCAAGCAGCTTCGTCAGGGGCAGACCCCTGCATGTAGAATGTGTTCATACTACAGTGTAACTTATGTAACTATTATGTATTGCCCCTCAGGATGTTCTGTTCCCTGCACTGATACTCATAACTCTCCATGCTTTCCAGAGAATCTGTGCACCACACACTATGGAAAACAGATGAACTTCAAGTCCCAGAATCCCCCACTTCCCAATGAAACAAGATGAGATACCATTAGGACATGGTATGTTAGAGTATCATGTTATGAGGATTAAGGTGTGTTTAACAATAATACATGTAAACATATGTTTATGCACCTTCCCCTTGCAAGCTTGCAGGATACACACAGACACTTTCTTTCACTTTGAGGCAGTTTATTTACACACAGGGGTGACCATTTCAGGATACAAAACAAAAATCATAAAAATAAATCCTGCCCACTGGGCACTTCACACATTTGATATGTTCCCTCACTAAACTGGGCCCCTAGTGGACTACCAGTAAAAATATATATGTTGGGCTCACCGTGGTACTCACAATCCTTCTTTCAGGCTTTTCCTCAATGTCTCACTCAAGACTCTCGTGCAGGCAGCCACAGAATACTGCAGCTTCCAGGATTTGGCCACCAAAGTCTTTAAACAAAGAAACCCTTCTCTGCTTATTAACACCCTTCATGGTGCCTACATCTCCTACTGGGGAGAAATCACAGGAAAAAACAAACCTTTTTACACATTTCCTTGGTCACTCTACCACACCCTCTTATTGCCTATGCATGAGGTAGGAGTGCCAAGGAACATGTCATGTATAAAACCATGCTAAATGTGTGGTGGTTCCAGGACAGTTTCTGCATGGCATTAGTACTTGCCAGTACCACATATTGTCATGGTGTGTTTCATAAGTGGGTGATTAGCATGATACTCAACACGAGGAGTGTCTGAGGACCCACTACCCAGAAACCAAGACTCTGGGTTTTGATTGGCTCTGTATATTATGATTAGGATTCATGTGATCTCCTCATAGGTGATTTGGGAGGACGTGAACCCCAAGTCAGAGGGTAAATGGATTTCCTGTGATTGACGCGGCAACGGGGCAATCAGCAATCGCCATATCATAGCCACTCTCCTGATGTCACAGCCCGCCCTGACGTGTCACGACCCTGCCCCTGCCTGGATTGCACCGGGCAAAAAGGTGGCAACCCTAAGCATAGGGCAGGCAGAGTATGGCCCACACAGGGAGCATAGGGAAGACAGAAAACAGCAAGAGACAGGGAAACCTATCAGGACAACTGTAAGATGAACAGTTCATACTGTGTTACATACAGTGACACAATGCTGGTGCCCCTCCAGAAGTTTGTATGAGGTTTGATCACGAGAACAATGTGGGTACTTTTAGTCTTGGCATGAGGTATGAACACCTCACTTGAGTGCCTATAAAAGATACAGCCTTGTTATATGTATAAAACAGATAGTAATTCCCCCAAGTGTTGCAGATTAAGGTACATCATCCGAGCTGCTTATTGGAAATTCCTGAAGCCCATAGAAAGAATATCCCAGTTAGAAACAGATTTGGGGAAAATTACAAACATGACAGCACAGTTTAGTGCACTGCCCTCTACCCTATATAAGCATTCATGATTAACACATAGTGCACACAATGAAAAAATAATCATATATATTTAAATCAGTGGCCATTACAGGTGAGCTTTCACAGACCCCACCCACCATGCCATGGGTTCTAATCTAGTATTGTTCCCCACTAGCCCACCTATCTGTGCCCCAATCCCTGCTTCCTGCCAATCAATGATCTTTTCAGTGGGGGCACATGCCTCTTCTCTCCTGAGCTGTTAATACTGCACATCCAGCCCATTCTGTTTTGTAGCTGAAGAGCAAACACAGTGGATGGGAGAGGAGTTGAAGTGTTGTTGCACAGCAGTGTTTGTTGAGCATGTTGGTGTTCATATCTTAGGTGCATATACCTTCTAGCCAAGTGGTTGATTTCTTAGACCCTACTAACTCACCCAGTCCCACCCTCCTATATCACTTGTCCCTACCCAAAACATCACTCTCCTGCTCTCATATGTCCAGACAGGAATTTTTATTTTCCGAGGATGGGAAACCTAGTTGGTACTGCACATAAACAGCCCAAGGCATTGATTGCAGAAATGGGCACAAAATAATCAAATTATATCTGTACTGTGGGCTGTGTGGGACATTTGTTTGTAAATTGCATTTGGGTTTAATGGAAACTTGAGACTTTGTAGCCAGTTACAGACCATTCTGAAGTGATGGGCTTCACCTCAATGATGCTGATGGAGAAAAGGTTGGAGGAGTCTAGCATAAGGTTAAAAGGTGAAATTTGGCAACAACAATAAAAGTCTTGCATTGCGAAAACCTTTATTAAGTCCACATTTGCATATGATTACATACTGTAGCTTTTGATACAAACGCATCAGGATGTTTTTTTAACTTCATGAAATAAAATCTAGTTTTATCCTCAACGGTTGGCTGCAGGAGTGTGTGCTTCATTTGTTTCATCTGCGTATCACCCCAAGCTATGGGTTCGAGGCATTGCACCCAGGCCACCCAAGTCAATTGGTGAGTGTGGATTCCATTGTTTGATATATTTTCCAAATAAGTTTGTGAATGGAGGCTAAGCCTGGAGGCGAAAGACCTGGGGCTTACACTCCCAGGTAAATCTCAGTGCTGGGAGAGCAATATTTCTAAACTATTGCTGTTGCAAGTGCAGAGCTCAGGGTTTTACACACACTTAGCAGCTCCCCAAAAGCATAATCGTGGGGTGGTTGGGACAAACAAAGCAGACATTTTTGAGCCCATGGCTGCAGTATATTGATATACAACTTACCCAACACACTTCCCCTTCAGCCATATTTTAATAGACAATAATTAAAGGCAGAGATTAAAGGCATATTATCGTTCAGTTATTTAAAACTAATTAAACAAATATTTAACCTTACTTACTATGTTACTATATAAATAATTGCCCAGATTCAATTCAATGATAAAATCTTATTTCTCTTTGGAATTGAACTGTTGTTAGAAATGGGATGAGGGGCTAGTTATGGGGGTATGTAATAACCTGCCCGTTACAATGCAACACACAGAGTTGATGCTTTAGAGGAGGAAACAAATTAATTTGTCCCAAGGGCCTAAGGTGCCAACTGGAGAGGGAGAACTGTCTGGCTGGGTATTGCTCTGTCCACCTGCTCTATATCTTTACATAGTGCTATTGGTAAATGCCCTTGTATAACACAGACACTGCACTCAATACATATATAAAGATCCTTGCCCTTCAGAGTTTACAATCTAAGTGTATATATCAGTTGTCCAGATGGCGAGAATTGGGTCAATCATGTGGTATTATTTCTCAAGTGGATTTCAGCAACAGAATTAGCAAAAGTAAAATCAGTTCCGTGGGGTAGAAAAAGGGGCAATAGAGGCAATGGTGATAACCTAATATTTTGCAGAGGGGTTTTATTATTTATATAATATAAGGATAATATAAACAAAAAATTCAACCTGCAACTGCTGCATGGGGGCATTGACATTTGTGTGTGGCTTATCGGGAGGACCCATTGACATGACTATGCATTTGCAATTCAAACTGAGGAGACTACAACAAAACAGAGAAATGGCATATAGATGGGAGGTTGGAGGTGGTTAGGTTAAATGCCAGGTAACTAAGGAAAATTAACAGCTATATAAGAGGAGTTCCATGACCATTGTGACAACTAGACCTTTAGGGGTATCTGGGTCAGTGTCTTGGGGCTGCTTTCCACAGTCTTTTAGGGTAAACCAAGCAATCACAGAAGTTGCTCTTCTTAAAGGCAAGTGCCTGCAGTTTATTCTGTTACACAGTCTTTGGTAACAAGCACACAAAGAAATGAAAACAAGGAAAAATAAACCCTTGCACCAGAGCGCTGGCTAAACACAGTTGACAGCCTAACTACAGTTGAGTGGCTTTCCCAACACCAACTTAACAGCAAAAGAACCAAAACATGCAACACAATCACTGGTAACCAGTACCTTCCCTGTGCAGTGCAACTCCTGCTCTCTCTCTCAATCAATCAGAGGTGGGAGGGGTCCCTCCTCCCAAGGTCAGTCAGGTACTTTAAGGTGCAGCAATTACCTAGCAGCTTTGGTCTGTATTAATTATTCCATGTTCCAGGGTGTTGTATTTAATAACACCCAGGGAGAAACATATCGCCCATCTATAACTACCCCAGCTGCTTTGTTACACATCCTCCCCCCAGCTTAGACCTAGAGGAGTGAGTGACCATGGACATTAAAGAGTATAACCTTGACAGCCCATCAGCATTGCCTTTTTTTATTCCAGCCCGGTGTTCCATAGTGAAACTGTAGGGCTGCAAGCTCAGAAACCACCTGGTAACCCTTGCATTTTTGTCTTTGTTCTGGCTCATCCAAGTAAGTGGGTTATGATCTGTAATAAGCCTGAACTGTCTGCCCAAGAGATAATATCTCAATGATTCCAGAGCTCATTTTATGGCTAAACATTCTTTCTCCACAATTGAATAGTTCCTCTCCTGGGAACTAAGTTTTCTACTCAAGTAGTTTACTGGGTGATCGTCCCCATTCACTTCTTGTGACAGAACTGCCCCTAAGCCCACATCCAAGGCAACTGTTTGCACAATAAATCGATTCGTGAAATCAGGCGCCACCAAGACTGGATGCGCACAGAGGGCTTCTTTTAACCTTTACGAAAGCTTCTTCAGCTTCTGCTGACCATCGTACTACTACAGGAGCTTTTGCAAGGTCACTTAAAGGACAAGGAAAGGTTAAAATTAAGTCTGTTTTATTTTAACATGATTTTCAAACAGTGTTCTAAGCACTCACTGTTTCCCCTTACTTTGCTTCCTTTCTCTCTGCACGCTCCAGTCTTCCAAATCTCTCTGTAGAAGTAAAGTGAAGTCACTGCATTGCTAGCATTCCACACCCCCACTGCCACAGGCAGTATCTCCATTGTCTCTCATTATGGCGCATGCTCCTTTTGATCCTTCATGCTCCTTCTGTAGAAGGGACTTTAGCACATGCGCAAAAGGGTCTGCAGTTTGGACAGCTAGAGTCATGATTTATGGGTAGCTGAATGCCTTTACAGCAATAAAAACCTAGCGATTCAGGACACTATCAGGAGGTCTACATTCCAGCAAACTATGTCGGGTAAGCTTTTGTTCTCCTTTAAAGGGCTGGCAATAGTAGCAAAATCAGGTATGAACCTTCTATAGTAGCTTGTTAAGCCCAGAAAGGTCCTGACTTGTTTCTTGGTGGAAGGTCGTGGCCAGCTCCGAATAGGTTCCACCTTTCTTTGAAAAGTTGCTGGGGACCCATATAAGCCAAAAGGTAATACTTTATACTGGAACAGCCCCTCAAGGGTGGAAAATGCAGTTTTCTCTTTTGCTTGTTTCGTAAGAGGAACCTGCCAATAACCTTTTGTCAGGTCAATAGTTGTGAGATACCTTGCTTTCCCTAACCTCTCTACTAGCTCATCAACCCTGGGCATGGGATAAGCATCATATTTAGATACAGCATTTAACTTGCGATAATCATTGCAAAATCAAATCTCCCCATTGTGTTTGGGACAAGGACAATGGGAATGCACCATTCGCTTTGGGATTCCTCAATCACATCAAGCTCCAGCATTTTCTGTACCTCCTTATTAACAACCTCTCTACGAGCTTCTGGTATTTTATATGGTTTGAGATGTACCCATTTCCCCGGATCTGTAACAATGTCATGTTCAATTATTTTAGTTCACCCGGGCATTGCTGAGAACACATCTTTATTACGATTCACAAAATCTTTGACTTCCCTTTTCTGGGGAGTCGACAGGGTATCAGCCATGTTTACCTCTGGTGCTTTCTCCACTTCAAGAGGAGATTGGGACACCATTAACACCTCCATGTCCTTCCACGGCTTTAGCAGGTTAACATGATATATCTTTTTCAGCTTCCTTCTACCAGGTTGACATACTTTATAATTAACCTCTCTGATTCTCTCCATTACTTCATATGGGCCATGCCAAGTTGCTAGAAATTTATTTTCTACGGTAGGGACTAGGAAAAGTACTCTGTCTCCTGGCTGAAATACACGCAACCTAGCATTCCTATTGTATGAGTCTCTTTGAGCTCTCTGGGCTTTTAGCAAATGCTCACTTACAATAGGCATAACAGCCTCAATCCTATCCTGCATCTAAGCCACATGTTCTACAATGCTTCAGAAAGGGGTAGTTTCATGCCCCCAGGTTTCCTTCACTATATTCAACAACCCTCTGGGGTGCCGGCCATATAATAATTCAAATGTAGAAAACCCTGTTGAAGACTGGGGAACTTCCCTGATTGAGAACATTAAATAAGGCAACATGAAGTCCCAGTTTTTTCCATCCTTGTCAATTAATCTGCGGAGCATGGTTTTTAGGGTTTTATTGAACTTTTCGACAAGGGTGGTAAACAGATGTCCTAAGATGCTTTATTTGCAACAACTTGCAAAACTCTTTCATGACCCTAGACATAAATGGTGTCCCTCGGTCAGTTAGAATTTCCTTTGGGATACCCATCCTACTTAACTCCTTTGCAATAGTCTTTGCTGATGAATTGCGTAAGGGAATAGCCTCCAGGTATCATGTGGCATAGTCCACAACAACTAAAATATATAGGTGTCCCCTAGCAGATTTTATAAGTGGGCCGACTAGGTCCATGCATATCCTATCAAACAGAACATCAATTATTGGAAGAGGTACAAGAGGGCTTCTATAAACTTTCAGGGGGCAGTATGCTGTCAATCACGGCATGAGGAACAATAATTGCTAATGGAGACAAATACACCAGGCCAGTAAAACCTCTTTAAAAACCGTTCCTTTGTTTTCTCCATCCCTAAATGCCCTCCGAATACGTGACTACGTGCCTGTCAAGGCTGCCGGGAGCGCTCCCGGCGGTGAAGAATCCAAAATGGCGGCGCCCAGTCGACCCACGTGGGCGCGGGGACGCCAACGCCGCAAAGCCCCAATGCATGCGCAAACACACCGGCGTAAGGACGCCAGTGACGTCACTATGGCGCCAAATTCAAATATAAAAGTGCATCCTAGACGCCAGAATGGCGCCCAAGTATAGGATTCATTACTGTGTGTTTCCTGGGTTTCCCGTGAACTACTTTTTGGCTGTATCTTGTTCCTGATTGTTGCCTGACCCCTTGCCTCGACTTTGGATTTTGCTTGTTATCTGCCTGCCCTTGAACTCTTGCCTGGACTCTGATAATCCTTTTGATTACCTCTTTGCACTCCGCGACTTTTGATCCCACAGTGGGCTTCCTCCTAGATCCTGACAACCTCCCTGGTGGGAGCATCCGGCTCCCTGACAGTGCCAGACTTAGTACAGCATTACAAAACACCCGGGGAACCAGTAACTGTGTGTGTACAACATAATTTCTCTTTTCTACACGATACAGGAGGTCATTAGACACTTGAAAGTAAGGATATGAAAGTGAGACATCTGGGTTGACAACCCAATTTGTCACCTGAACATTATGCTTTGGTGCCACCAAAGTGGGATCCTCCCATTGAGCACTTTTAAAATTTATAGGACTGACTTCTAGGCCCACTAATTCCTACCAAACCAGGGAGAGGGGTTGGGACCTCATCACACTGTACATCAGCAAACGGAAATACATACTTAAGGTTATCTGTATCACCTAAGGGTTCTTGTGATTTACTATTAACAAAAGCCCATTAATCAAGGAAATAAGGGAAATCTCTTCCTAACACAACTTCATGTGCAAGTTGGGGAACCACTCAGACTTGGTACTCCATAGACCCACATGGGGTTGCCAGGGTGACTTGCGCAGTAGGATAATCCTGTCTATCCCCATGAACACAGACAACTCCCACTCTTTTTGTATGATCAATTTTACACTGGGGTACAAGGGAACGGGTTACTACGGTTACCATACTTTCTGAATCCAGTAACGCTTGTACCTCTTTCCCATTTTACTTTTATAGTACACCATTGTGGTTTTTCGGCATAGCAGCATACAGCATCTGCCCTTTTTGAAAGCAAAGAGTAAGGTTTACACCTGTTATTCATATCACATTGCATAGGTTCAACATTTAAAGGGCAGTCTTTAGACATGTGTCCATACTCAAAACATTTAAAACATTTTACTGTATTATCAGACCACTGTCTATTGTCTTTGCCACCCTGATCTTCATCGCCCCTTAACCTTGGGACAGTCTTAACAGACCTTATGCGACTCTGAAATTTGCACCTGGGGAATCGCTCAGCACTTGGTGGGTTAACCAGCTCTCCAGCAGCAACATATCTTTCAACCAAGGCAACAAGCTGGTCAACATCCTGGGGGTCACTCTGACTTACCCACCATTGCAATGAAGCTGGTAAAGCCCTCAGGAACTCAGGAAAAGATCCATTACAAACGACTCTACCACACATACAGTGGAGTTGAGGTCAGGCCGTAACCACTTCTGAGCCAGATGTATCAGATCAAACATCTGCGACCAGACAGCCTTGTCTGGAACATAAATCCACGCGTGGAATCTTTGGGCCCAAACTGCAGCTGTCACTCCCAGGCGTGCAAGTATTTCTGCCTTTAACTTGCTGTAGTCGCTGGCATCTGCTGGCTTCAAATCATACTATGTATGTATAAACTTGCCCATTCACCAGTTGGCCACCCTTCTCGCTCAGCAGTGCGTTCAAAGGCTAGTAGGTATGCCTCAACATCATCAGTAGCCGCCATCATTTGCAGGTGATGGCTTGTGCCAGTAACGTAACTGGAGGGGGGCAGGCCCTGGTGCGGGATGTGCAGCCAGGCCCCCACCCCCCCTCCGTACCAGATTATCTTCCCCCTTGCAGTGCGCAAGCTGCAGGGGGGCCCAATTGCACCCCCTGATCCCCCAGTAGTTCCACCACTGGCTTGCTCATATCAGCTTCTTTACATGCTGGGTGATCTCAGGGTTTACACTGACCTTTTCTGTCAAAGCCTGACCATTCTCGTAGCCGCATACTGTTCCTGACGGGCCTCGGCCTGTACCTCTGCCAGCTGTCGCACTAGTGTTTCAGTGCTTTCTTGGTGGATTTTGGCAAGGGTAGCAACACTTTCTCCTTGTTGCAGAACCAGCTGCTGCAAAGCTGCAACATTCTGGGAAGCATGTCTGTTTGTTTCTTGTAAAGCAGCAACACTGAATGAGAGCTTTTATCACATCATCCATTTTGGAAACTGTTGTACTTTTACCCTTAAACTTTAGTGTGGTGCCGGCATCCTCCACCACGTGTGACAACTAGACCTGTAGGGGTATCTGGGTCAGTGTCTTGGGGCCACTTTCCACAGTCTTTTAGGGTAAACCAAGCAGTCACAGAAGTCGCTCTTCTTAAAGGCAAGTGCCTGCAGTTTATTCTGTTACACAGTCTTTGGTAACAAGCACACAAAGAAATGAAAACAAGGAAAAATAAACCCTTGCACCAGAGCGCTGGCTAAACACAGTTGGCAGCCTAACTACAGTTGAGTGGCTTTCCCAACACCAACTCAACAGCAAAATAACCAAAATATACAACACAATCACTGGTAACCAGTACCTTCCCTGTGCAGTGCAGCTCCTGCTCTCTCTCTCAATCTGAGGTGGGAGGGGTCCCTCCTCCTCCTCCCAAGGTCAGTCAGGTACTTTAGCTGCAGCAATTACCTTGCAGCTTTGGTCTGTATTAATTATTCCATGTTCCAGGGTGTTGTATTATATGACAACCTGGGAGATACATATCACTCATCTATAACTACCCCAGCTGCTTTGTTACATAATATAAAGGTACAAGGCTGGAGGTCAAGCATTGTTTTACAAGTCAAGATGACATTGAATATTCTTAAATTTTACACTGGGGGTACATTATTTATTATAATACACAGGTTTCGTTAAGTCATACAAATTACATCACTAAGCACTGAAAAGGGTATCATTTAAAGGATATTCATGGCGGATGTGTATTATAAGAATATTATAACATTGTAACTAATGGCTGTATTAAGTGTGTATCCCTGGTAGTAAGCAGTGGCGTAACTATAATACTGCAGACCCTGCGGTCGCGGGGGGGCCCGGGGGACAGGGGGGCCCGAACCAAAAGGGTCAGCTGAACTGAAATTCCTTGCACACTGTGTGCGGCCACCAAGTTTGCCACCTGCCACAAGTGATTTAGCATGATATGAGGCTTTCTGAAGGGACAGGAGAGCTCAATGTGCGAGCGCTGAAGGAGGTCAGCGGATGCGTGCGCGTGCAGGTGTATGTGCGTGCGTGCAGCTAAGCCGGGTCCCCTGAAGATTTTTTTGCAGGGGGGCCCGGTTAGCTGTAGTTACGCTGCTGGTAGTAAGAGTGCATAGGTGGGATGGGGATATATCTGCCCTCTAGTCCCTGAATTAGGAGTTCAAGGTGTGATGATGATGATGATACGTGAGTCGCAGTTATGGAGAACTAGTTATGAAGAACTAAAATCTGGTCATACATGAAGAGATCCGCTCGTCTGGCGACATCGCCAAAAGAGCGGATCTTTCACCGGTATGCCCACCAACAGCAGGGCTATATCGAAGTAATCCTAGGGCCGAACTTTCGGATTACTAAAAGGAGCAATAGGCTCCAACGGGTCAGCTGGCGGAAAAATGAAACCTTCCCGAACGATAACGTGGCCAGATATCGATCGGGAAGACCCGTCGGAAGCCCCCATACACCAACAGATAAATTGCCGAATTGGTCAAAAGGACCGATATCGTCAGATTTATCTGCCCGTGGGTGACAACGCATAGGGACCCGATTCAATGCCTTGAGTGATCTGAAAATGGAGTCTGGGGGAGAGGTCATACGATTTACAGTTTAGGAGGAGCCAGGTCAGACCCACGCCTGACATAATTTTAGCCCCTTGTGTTTTAACTAAGCGTGATTTATTATTGTAAGTGCTGTGAGCAGGAAAGACAGCACCCAAGTCAGCCATAAATTCACAGTCAGTCCATGCATTCCTTCACCTGCTCACAGTACTTAGCTCACAGCATAGCAATACGGAAGTAACATGCCTCCCCTCGGAACATAATTTGCAGGAATGTTAAAAATCCTTTGTAAAGTTGCAGCAACTGACTTTGGGTTTGAGGAGGTGATGTCGGATGCTGCTGTGTGGAATTGCCCTATCGACTTTTTTAAAAACAAGAAGAGAACTTTTTAAATGATAGTTTTACATAAGGCAGGGTTCAATTACTCCCTTTTGGGATACGAAAGGAGATTCAAAAGTCGCATGTTTGGAATGAATGCCACAGGGTTTGTAATAGGAGTGGAGTTACTTTCTGAAGGGGCGGGGGAAGTGAAAAGAATCCAAACTTTGCAAGAGAGATTTCAGAGAAATAAAAAGTGAAACTGTCCCTCAATCACTGAGACCCGACCTGCACCTCTACAATACCTGCCCTTTCTAGCTACTCACCGCTCTCTGATTCGTAACTGCTTTCTTTAAAACTTCTGCTCCGTCTGTCTGTCCGCTGACGCTCCTCCCCCAGCACTAAAATGCTTCTTTCCGACTGCACCATTCACCCTGTGATACCTTCTCTACTGTTAGCTCACAGCAGCCCTTCTCAGCACCAGTCTTGCCTAGTCTTGATTACTATAATTGCTACTCCTAGGCATTTTACTCTCCATTCACAGGGCTCACTTCTTTCTGACTCTTATTCCCTTTAACTCTGGCCATAATCTGTTTTATTCCAGTGTCAACCCAGTCTGGCACCTCTCCTGGCAGCCCCAGTACAGCCTCAGTATGGGGGACAATAGTATTTACCAGTTCCCTGTGGCCCTGGAGTGGGATCTCGGTCCCATGAAATTGAAAGAGCTGAAGAACAAGCTACTTTTGTATATCCAGAGCAAGAACAAATCTAATGGAGGGGAGTGTGTCATCAAGGACCCCGACTGCACCCAGGGATACGTCCTCATCCACTTCAGACAAGAAACAGGTAGGATTGGGGGTATAGGGATACGTGCTCTACCACTTTAGCCAAAAAACTGGTAGGATTAGGGCACAGTGATATGTCCTCATCTACTTCAGCCAAAAAACAGGTAGGATTGGGGGCTACAGGGATATATCCTCATTCACTTCAGCCAAGAAACAGGTATGATTGGGGGGGTACAGGGATATGTCCTTATCCACTTCAGCCAAGAAACAGGTAGGATTGGGGGGTACAGGGATATATCCCCATCCACTTCAGCCAAGAAATCGGTAGGATTGAGGGGTACAGGGATATGTCCTCATCCACCTCAGACAAGAAAGAGGTAGGATTGGGGGGTACAGGGATATATCCCCATCCACTTCAGCCAAGAAATAGGTAGGATTGAGGGGTACAGGGATATGTCCTCATCCTTTTCAGCCAAGAAACAGGTAGGATTGGGGGTACAGGGATACATTCTTATACACTTCAGCCAAGAAATAGTTGGGATTGGGGGGTACAGGGATATATTCTCATCCACTTCAGCCAATAAACAGGTGGGATTGAGGGGTACAGGATAGATGTCCCCCTGCAGCCTCAAGGGTCCCTGGTCACTGATAATCCTTTGCTGTGTGTTTGACTAGGCTTCCAGTGCTCCTTGAAATATTTGCATCTGCCAGTGCCCTGATTCTGTGGTGGGCTTAGGGGCCAGTCCAGTGCTGCTTCCATGAGAGCTGAATATACAGGGAGAAACCACATTAGCTGCTTTGTGACAATTTAAATAATTGATAAGCCAGCAGAGAGTTAGCTGACTGATTTTGGGGGTAGTATACCCCCTTGTGCAACATGAGTGCAATGAATAGGGCTTCCATTAAACCTCCATTTTACCTATTGTTGTAATCTGGAAAAATCTGTGGTTATTGTTATTTCTTGATCTTAACAAGGCAAATGGGGAAAATGAACCTCCTACTTGTTTGGTATAGGTCTGACTGGATGATTTGGGGCCCACACCTCTGTGGGCCACTTTGGTGCACATGCACAAGCGGTGAGAATGCGTGAATGCCAGAGCGCGCTGCTAATGTGCAAATGTCACCATGCTACCCTTCATTTCGGTTTTCTTTATGGGCAACCAATCGGGGAGCGGGTCTGGCCCAACGGGGCCAATTAGGTTTTTTCCCAGTGTCTCGCTGGCTCAGTCCGACCCTGTGTTTGGTCCTTGTGAGATGGTCATTTCGTTCCCAGTACACAGATATTATAATAACCTAATTATCTAGCTCACAAGGACTAAACATTGAGGAGCTTCAGTCACTTGCCTAGGGGCACAAACCTGGATAAGGCAACAGGTTGTGTTGTTGTTTTTAAACCAGCAAATCAGGGAGCTGCACAGGGGTTGACTGACAGCTATTTGAATTTGCTACCAGAGTCATTGCTCAGCAGCTAAAAACAGCAGTGCAGTTAGTTTAGATTGCAGAACAGGTTTTTATTTTTATAACATGAAGTTGACACTGTACATATGCTGCAGTGTGTTCTGGAGGCATTAAATATGAATTTGGCACTGCACATATTCTGGCTTTGTGTTCTGGGGCATTAAACATAAAGTTGACAATGCACGTGTACTGGATTAGTGTTCTGGGACATTAAACATAAGGTTGGCACTAACATATATTTGGAACATTAAAAATGAAGGTGGCATTAGCACTGCCATATACTGGCTGTGTGTTCTGGGGCATTAGATATGAAGTTGGCACATACATGTATTGGCTGTGTGTTCTGGAGGTATTAAACATGAATTTGGCACTGCACATATTCTGGCTTTGTGTTTTGGGCATTAAACATAAAGTTGATACTGCACGTGTACTGGATTTGGGTTCTGGGGCATTAAACATGAAGTTGGCATTGCCATATACTGGCCGTGTGTTATGTGGCATTTAACATGAAGTTGGCACAGACATGTACTGGCTGTGTGTTCAAGGGGCATTAAACATGAAGCCATCACTGCACATATATTGGCTTTGTGTTCTGGGACATTAAACATGATGCTGGCACTGCATATATACTGGCAGTGCCTTGACAATCCAGGGAACTGGGATTTACAGCGCAGTGCCTCCACCTAGGGAACACTGAAGAGCACACCTCAGGGGATTTCCACTAGGAAAAATAAAAGATACAGTTTGCAATAAAACAAATATAAACTTTATGTAAAACTGTATTCACTAACTGTAAATGCAAATCACACAAGGTATCTTTGCTCACTGGAACCTGTGTGGACTACCAACCCCTTGCACAGCCTCTCAATGCCACAGTCCCACACTGGGTGGATAAATGTAAAATCACTCCAGTCAGTTCAATGTCCCTTCCCCAAGAGCTCTTATGTCCTCAGGTAGTGCTACCTACCCTAAGGTACCTTTCCCTCTGAAAGTAGTAGCTGCTCCCATGTGGCAGGTGCAGGAGCAAGACCTGTCCTCACCCTGGGGAACACACAGTGGCCAAAGTATTCACAGGCAGAAGATAGAAACTGGCTCCCCCTGATGCTCAAATACTTCCTCAAACAGAGCAAACACAGCCCTTTACTTCTCCCTGGAAACTCCTTTCAAGCAGCACTATCACACTCCACATATCTGGATCTCTCTGACTGCTGCAGCAGGGATGCCTTTATAAGCTCGGTTGGAGACACTGTACCTTTGGCTCCAAAGTCAGGCACACCCCCTCTCCCAAGGATACAAATATGAAGTTGGCACTTATCAGATACTGGCTTTGTGTTCTGGGGCATGAAATATGAGGTTGGTGCTACCATATACTGGCTTTGTGTTCTGGGGCATTAAACATAGTTAAGCAAATATGCTATATACATTAATAATGCATCTTCTACCATTTTTGTTGTTCTACAACAAAAGTCCAAAATAACAAAAAGTTTGTCTTAGAGTATCTTGCTTTAACCAGAAAAAGGGAAAATATTTTTTTAAAAATGCTCCCCTTGTGTTGGCCTGTAAATCCTGTCCGAGATTAAGTGTTTTTGGATTGCTCTGGTAGCAGCCAATTAGTTGAAGAGTGAACATTTAAATTCATTTCAGTCTATCCAATTCCTTCACAGTTTAGTGGGACTGAAACTTTGCAAGCAGAACCATGAGCATGAATACTGTTGCAGAAAAGGGAGGAGACACTTACGCAAAGTTCAAAAGTGATGGCCCACAGAAACTGGTGTTCCTGATCTCCCAACCAATGCACCTATAACTGCAAAGATCAGTTGCCTCCAGAGTGCTTCACAAACCACTTCACCCTCCCAAGACAGATAGTGCAGGCCAACACAAAGGGAGGGCAGTTTTTATTATTATTTGGCAGGTTTTGACCAGTTTGAGGAGGCCTACCCTCCCCCAGCCTTAATGAAAATCAGCCTATGATAATTCTTTATGTGGGATATTTGTTGCTGCGGCATATTGAACTACTGCAGCAGTAGATTTGCTGTGCCTGGTACTCCTCTGTCTGAGAAACCAACATCCACAGTTTCAGGTAACAAAACAGGTAAAATAAATAAATGAAACTGAATTAAGCTCTCATAGTACCCAAGGCTGTATTCCATCTGGCTTTAGCTTTATGAACCATATCATGAGTCAGCCACTGACTATACTAAGCTGAGCCAACAGTGCAGATATGAGGTAGGTCTGGGAACTAGGACTCCTTTATTGTATACACAAAAAAATAGAATTGATTTAGCACATTCACTTTTTCTATATCTGTTCTAGCAAAATTGGTATCACTTTTTAAAGGAGTAACACTCTCAACCTGCATCTTTTTACTTTTTATATACTTTTAAAATATTTTAGGGTTAGTTTCAGCCTCTGCTGCAAATACTGTAGCTTTTAAACTAGTATTCTAAAGATGGTTTAAGCAGTGATCCCCAACCAGTAGCTCATGAGCAACATGGTTCTCTCCAACCCCTTGGATGTTGCTCCCTGTGGCCTCAAAGCAGGTGCTTATTTTTGAATTCCAGGCTTGGAGGCAAGTTTTGGGTGCATAAAAACCAGGTGCACTGTCAAACTGACAATCCACATAGGGGCTACTAAATGGCCAATCGCAGCCCATATTTGGCACCCCAGGAACAAATTTTCATGCTAGTGTTGCTCCCCAACTCCTTTTACTTCTGGATGTTGCTCATGCGTTCAAAAGGTTGGGGATCCCTGGTTTAAAGGAACAGTTCAGTGTAAAAGTAAAACTGGGAAAATAGGCTGTGCAAAATAAAAAATGTTTTCAATATAGTTAGTTAGCCAAAAATTTAATGTATAAAGGCTTGCCTGAATGGATGTCTAATATAAATAGCCATAACCTAGCTGCCTCCTTTGCATCCATCTAACCTCTTAGTAAGACTATAAGAGGACACATGGGATATTACTGAGGTCCACCATATACTCAGCTAGGTGGTCCATTGGTATGGCCAGATACATCATTACTTGATGACATTAACTAATAATTCTTTTAAAAACCTTGCTTTTCCAAATGTGTTTAAACTTGTCTTGCACTCTCTTTCCTTTAAAGGGGGCAGCTTCTAGGTTCAGCAAACCCTCATTAAATTGTAATATGAGTGTCAGTAAACATCTCCTCTGATTCATGTACCTTTTTCTATTTCCAATTAAAAGAGATGGAGAAAGATAGGTGCATATTGTTATGTAGTTTTTATGGGGTTTGGCGTATGGCACCAAAGTGCCTATTCCTGTAGACACCTGAGAACTAAATCTGTTCTAGTGTATATGAAAAGTTACCCTTGCTCCTCATGTCAGGCCTTGGGCTACAAGACTCCCCCCAAAGTTTTTCTTATATAGAGGGTTGGGTGAAATGACTGGTGAGCCAAACACCATATTTATTACTCCAGGGGTTAGCTCAGGTTAGTATCACCTGATGATTTTTGATTTGTATAGCTGCTTTGTCATTGTGATCTCTTACCACCCAAGACACAAACATGCAGGGCCATTCTGGCTGTGCCCCTATTCCTGGCGGTTCTAGCACGCGTGCAAGCGCCAGAGCACTGGAGATCTGTGCGTCCCCAGCAGGGCCGCTATTAGAAATCGCGGGCCCTGTACAACAAAATTTTTGGGGCACCCTGGGCACCGCTGACCCAGGCCCCACCCCAGATACTGCCCACTCCACACCACAGTTAAAAGACCACACAGACATCAGCACTAAAAAAGGTACCCCCCCACACACACATATAAAATGCTATTGATGGTCAGGGCCCCCTTATAAGTAAATAAAAAAAATTGTGGTGCCAGGGTCCCCCATAAAAGTTATTTTTACAAAAACATTGGTGCCAGGGACCCTCTTACAAGTTAAAAAAAATTGGGGCCCCAAGAATATTTTTTTAAAAAACCTTGGCACCAGGGACCCCTTACAAGTTTAAAAAAAATTGGGGCCCCATAAAATATATTTTTTTTAAATTTGTGGCAGGGGCCCATAGAGTATTAAAATAAAACATTGGTGGCCAGGGGATTAAAAAAAACAACAACCCACATTGGTGTCAGTAGAATTGAACTCGTGGCTTCAGGACTTCAATTATAGCTGTTTTCGTGACATCGGGTCTTTTCACCGCTTCAGGACTTAAGTGTCGGCTCTTTTCGTGACTTTGTTTCTTTTCGCTGCTTCAGGACTTCGTCTTTTCGGTACTTCTGCATTCGGCTGTTCGGGACTTTGATCGGGAGGCACGGCTTTGGAGCTGTCAAGGGGGGCCCAGCTCTTCGAAAAGTACAGCACTGCCGGGCCCGGGACACTCGTCCCCCCTGTCCCCCCCCCTCAGAAAGCGACTGGGCGGCATGCTGCCCCCTCATGTTTTGCCGTCCTAGGCCCGGGCCTTTGTGGCCTTGCCACAAATCTGGGCCTGCAAACATGACCCTTCCAAAGAAATATACTCTTTCAAGATATAGCATAATACACGTATAGGATACTAAGCACCAATAATGTAATACATTCTGAGCAGTTAGAGCTTCTCCCTCTGTTTTGCCTCTTCCGCAGAGGGTTAGGCAGGTCTACAACCCCCTGGGCAACGAGCGAAGCGGGCTGTTCATTGGTCCTGCCACAATTGTCTTTTACACAGAGAACATCGCAGATACTTACCAATGACACAGGACCCATCTTCCAGCAAAAAAAGCACCTGTCCACTCACTTCCTGCTGTATAGGCTCTGCGATCCTGGGACCCTGAAAGCATTTTTTCACATTTTTGGCATTTTAGTTCTTCATTTTATAATTTTGCCTCTTGTTTTTCCCCTAAAACCATATATTTTTTGAAAGTACATATTCTAACAAATATAAAATTGCTAAAAAAAGGTTTTTCTTATCCAAACAATTAAACTGCAAAGCAATGCCAAAAAAACGTAATGAACAAAAAAGCAAGCATAAAACTACAATAAAATCAAAAATAAAATGCAATAAGGCAAATCAATGAGATAACAAATTAACCAATCCGACAGAGTGGTTAGCAGTCAGAATACTTGATCCAATAGTCACACTGTGAAATCAACAGTTGTCAGGGGTCTCGTGGCACATAATACAGAGTCAGGGGACTTTGTTTACAGAAGGTTAATTGGCAGCCGAGAAAATTCTTATGCACTTTTTTCATTTGGGGTCTGCACATGCCATCTGCTTTGTATGCTTTTATGTAAATTGGGCATCAAACTGTTCAGTGGACCCCTGGTATTCATATTTAGGGTGTTTTATCTTGGTACCTATTGAATGTGTACTTTCCAAAAATATGCTGTAAATGTATTGATTTTACAGTATCCGAAATGACAGAACTAATAGCTCACATGGGGTATCTTTATTTTGGAACCCCTGTATGCCTACATACTTAGGTAAACCTATGCATATTGGGCATCAAACTGTTCAATGGACCCCAGGCATTCACATTTATGGTGTTTTATCTGGTTACCTAATGATATGTGGGAGATAAAATGCTGTAGACTGGACATTTTAGAGTAGAAATATATATTTACCTATTTTGGATTTGTCAGAGTTTTTAACCTATACAATTGAGAAATCGGCATAAAACTATATATATATATATATATATATATATATATATATATATATATATATATATATGATTGTTTAGGAGACATGGACATTTCTAAATCTGATGTGTTTTTGTGCATAAAATAAATTATGTTTCTGATATATGTGTTTATATTATGGAAAACATTTTTTTTACACTTAAAGCCTGTGGGGTAAATTTATCAAAGAGTGAAGTTCCCCCACTAGAGTGAAATTCCGTAGCTCTCAATTCATTTCTATGGGATTTTGAAAGGTGTATCAATGGGTGAAGTGAAAGTTCACCCTTTGATAAATACGCCTATAAAAATCCCATAGAAATGAATGGAGAGTGGCGGAATTTCACTCTAGTGGTGGAACTTCACTATTAACTTCACTCTTTGATAAATATACCCCAATGTCTTGTTACAGAAGTGGAATTACACCAATATTTTATCTAGCATATATTTTAAGTTTAGGTTGTCCTGAAAATAAAAACAATATATTGTTTTCCTGGGTGAACTACCCCCCCCCCCCAAGGAAAGGTCTTTAAAGTGAAACAGTGCAAAATGTTCACACATAGTGTGGCAATAAAAGTACCAAATCTCCTGGCAATGAAAGAGTTAAAGGTGTATATCCTATAGCCTTGCATAGTGTCTACTGATCTCATGTGCATGTTAGTTTGGGCATTTCTGGACATTGGAGGGAGGTGGAATGGTGGTAGGCATATGTTGGTTTCTGTGTATGGGTTTCTTAATGGTCATTAGATAGCTCTGCCATTACAAAGTAGAGTCAAATACTTCAGGGATTTCATAGCCCTTATAATGTACCAAGATGCTTGTAGTAATAACTGCTATCCAGGTCTGCCTCTGGGCTCTGCTTCCTGCTCTGGACTTAAAGTGGACCTGTCACCCAGACACACAAAAATCTGTATAATAAAAGTCCTTTTCAAATTAATCATGAAATCCAATTTCTATTTTTTATTAAAGCATTCATAGCTGTTGTAAGCTCATTTAAAAATCTCAGTTGTCAATCAAATATTGTCTGCCCCTCCTCTATGCCTAGGCATAGAGGTGGGGAAGACAATTACTTTCTCTTTCCATTCAGCACTTCCTAGATGCCACTGCTCTCCCCACATTATCCCATTCTCTTCACCGTTTAATTGTGTAGCCAGCCAGTGCATGGGGATGGACATCTGGTCCCCCATTCAGGTGCACAAACAAGATTCTGAGATCATGCAAGGCTTGTCTTAATAACAATATCCACAAAATGGCTCCTGCCTACTGCTATATGTGAAGGTACCTGTGCAGCAGGGACATCCGCCGCACCTTCCTTCTTCCTAGCCGCGCCAGCGTGTTTTCGCTGGCGCCGGCTCCTCTATAGGGCGCACCTCCTTCCATGTAAAGGCGCAGGCGCGAAATTCAAACTGTATTTAAAGCCCATTCTCTCAACAGGACCTTGCCCGTGATAGGATTTGTTCCTGGTGCTTCTGAGCTTAAGCTATTTCTGTCTGAACCTGTTTGTGATTCCTGTTGTGACCCCTGCCTAGCTTTTGACTATTCTGACTTCTGGATCCTGACCCTTGCCTGATTACCGACTACCTCTTTTGATTCAACCCTTTTGATTGACAACCCGGTTTGACCCTTGCCTGCTTGACAATTCTTGATATCTGCCTGCCTCGACCCAGCCTGTCTGACGATTCTCTTGCCTGCTCCATTTGTACCGTGACCTTCGGCCCAAAAGACTTTGATAACAGCCGTGCCCCTTTGCCAGTCAGAACATCTCGCCTTGTTCCCCTTGTTAAGTCCAGATGGCACCCAAGTAAGCTGAGGGCTCCTCCCGAAGCCCAACGGTGGTCACAGTACTGGTGAAGCCGAGCCGAGACCAGGGTACTTGGCACCTGTTCTGGTATTGGGTGCCGGTCATGACACTATAATTGTGAATTCCCAGACTGAAGGAAATAAGATTCAAATAATTTTTATAGTGTAATCAAAGTTAATTTTTGCTTGACTAATGTGATAAAATAGGATTTTGAATATTTTTGGGTGATGGGTCCCCTATAACCCCACCACAGTTCTAACAAGGAATAATATTGGGTGCTGACTGCAAGATTTCACTATAATAAACTCAAATTGATTGAAGCAGTGTTAGAGTACAAGAGCACTACCTAGTGGGGCACACAGAAACCAATGCATCATTAAAGATCCAAATACAATGTGAAATACTTTTCCCAGGGAGACAAACTGCAGCCTCTTTAATTTAAAATAGTTAACTCCCTGTGATCAGTTTTGCTGTGAGTAACCTGTGGGTATATCTACCTAGAGATTCCAGGGGCTTAGATTTCAAATCTGATCCATGCGTTATCAGAATAAATCAAAAGCTGGGAGATTGTATTTAGTTACCTCTTTATTAGTGGGACAATGGATCTGAAGTTACCCCTTTTCTATCCCAGTGCAGAAGAGAGTTCTGGGCAAAAGGACTCATGAGCTGACTTTGTGCAGTGGGAAGAGGTTGAAGTTGGATGTCAATTTGCCAGAATCTCTTTCACCAGCGGTAAGTTTTGTTATTAAAAGGAATGGAATCTTTCACACAGTAAAGTTATTATAACTGTAATGCTGCTCACTTGAACAATGTGTGCCATCATAGTGCAGCCTCGTGACTAGTTATCCAAGAACAGCACTGGTGTATCTGGGATATATAGTGTAGAGTATAGAGACTATAGAGTTTAGAGTAAAGTACCCCCTCTAAAATATAAGAATATTATAAGTTACCGAGGAGTTGCATGACCATATAAAAGCTGAGGCGACTTTTAATATCCCATATTTTGCAACTCGGGGTACTTTATTTATTATAATACACAGTTTCAGTGAGTAATGTGACAGAAATGACATCACAACTCTGATTATAAACCATGACCTCACTAAGCACCGTTTATAAGGATATAATTTATAGGATATTCATGGCTCTTGTGTATGATATATATATATATATATATATATATATATATATATATTATATTACACTTCTGTTATATTATATAGTGAATAAAGTACCCCCTCTTGTAAAATATTAGGATATTATTAGTTACCGAGGAGTTTCATGACCATATAAAAACACGAGGCCGAAGTCACGGAACTCAGAGGTAACTTCTAAGATCCTCATATTTTGCAACTGGGGGTACTTTATTTATTATAATACACAAGTTTCAGTGAGTCATGTGACAGAAATGACATCAGAACTCACCATTTATAACTGATGACATCAGAACTCACCGTTTATAAGGATATAATTTACAAGATATTCATGGCTTTTCTGTATTATATTATTATATTACTATTTAGCAACTGTATGGTGCTTTACTGGAGACAGGAAACGCAATAAATACCTCATTCTCCTCCTACTATTGCCCTAAAGAAGAGGCGGGGCTAAGCAGGAAATGAAAGCAGTAACAGCACAGAGAACTTGTTTTGTCCAGGTCAAACAATGGTGTTAATTTATTCCCTACATGAGTGGATATCCCGTATGTTAATGCTAATCAGATGACTGTGTTATTAATACCAATTAGCCAAATTAGTATTTATCAGTCATTAACTCTGCTCCCATTTATTTATAGGCTGCTCAGCTAATGTCCAGGGTCCATGATCCAGGTAAGAAATATGCACCCTCTTTATTCATGTTACTGAGAGCAGGTTATTATCATCATACAGAGGATCAGAAACTGGTGACTGGTTTATTATTGCACTGTTCCTATTGGACATACCCTTTGAAAAATAGAACAGTCTATCAACTTCTATTGATTTAATTACATGAGGAAAACCAAAACACAGAAGGATGTCTGCCAATTTAAAGGGGGAAAATTCCTTCTCATGTCCTCCCTTCGTCATTAATCACTACCACTTACTCTAATAATCCCCCCTGATTACTCTCTTGGTTGGGAATCCTACAACCTGACTGCCTTTACAGTAAAGGAAAACCTTCCTACATTGATAATAAGATCTCTTTTCCTCCCCACCAATGAATCACTTATTCCTCCTCTCTTGGTAGGGGATCCCATAACATGACTGCCACAGTAAGGAAACCCTTCTTGTGCTGATGGTGATATCTTGTTTCCTTTAGTCTCAATGGATTTAATGTTGCCACATTATACTTTCTAAGCAATGAAAGCTCATTAGACACATTTTATGTTGAATATATATATAGTAACATGTTGTGTAGGCAGACGGAGAGAAGCAGCTTTGTGTAGCTGCACTGACAGGCACAGCATTGGCCTGAAGTTATGTAATGTATCTGCTAATTTGTCTAGATATCCCTGTAAGGATGCAGCATCCTGGATCCAAATAATTAAGCAGTCGCTTATGAGGAGCTCTATCAATGCGCAATGCCGCCCCCTGCCCATCGCGCTTACCTTAAGATCGCAGACAGCAGAAACACCCCTGAGTGGGTTTTAAAACTGTGACACTTCAATTGTATACACCAAAGAAAGGAACTAATTAAACACATTTGGCTTTTCTGTATCCCTTAAAACCACATTATTTCCAATATTTAATGGACGCACACTCTCAACTTGAATCTTTTTATTATTAATATATTCAAAATTTGTTGGGGGTTAGCCACTGCCACATTCGGTTCCAGCAGAATCAGCAGTACAAAAAGGGATACAATTACTGATTTTTAGTAACTTTAACAAGTAACTTTTGAACCAATAAAAATGTGTAATTCATAAATATTGGAAAATTGCTTAATGGAGAAACCCTTACAATGAATATGGCTATAGATGCTTTACCTCATAAAGCTTAGAACGTAAGAACGTAAGTGACAGTTGCAGACAGGAGACGCTGAGCCTTTTGGTGGAGAATGTCAGTGCCAAGTGCGAGGGGCGAGATTTCTACATCGAGATGATTCCTGAGAGTAGTGCTGCTGTGGTCACTTTCACACGTAACATTGGTGGGTACCAGCACTTTGTGTATCCAGTTGAACTGAGGGTCTTGGTCAGGTGTGGCTTGGGTAACTGTACCTACCTGGAGCTAACGGCACAATTCCTGGTTATACTTTTTTTATGATACAAAAACAACTAACCTTAACTACCAGCAGGGCTATTAGCAAGATTTTTGGCCAGGTAGGTAGGTTTTGCTGGGACAATAGTTTAAATTTGATAAATTGTTTTTTTTTTCAGCCATAGCTACTATGATACAAACCCCCAAATCATTAAACTGAAAGCAGGGGTGTTCCTGAACCCCCCTGTAACTGTTGCTGGGCTAGGAACTATAGGGGACTCAAGAGACTGTTACTGACAAAATCAAGTCCCTATTTAATACTACAGCATACTAATATATATATATTTTTCATTTGTTGCATTTGCCCTGAATCATAATTCAGAGGAAGTGAACTGTAGTGTCCTGGCAGTACATTTGCAGAGCTCATGGCAGATCATTAATGAGTTTCTAAACCCGTAGGTCTGAATTGCCCTTTTACAGTTTACATTCATTTTCTATTGTTAGTGGTTTCTATTGTTAGTGGTTAGCAGTGTTAGACAGTTACATTCTGCTAATGCCAGGCTTTCAGCTCAACAGATATTTGAAGGCCCAGAGTGTCAACAACAAAGTAGTATGTTTGGAGGAGGCAGCGCACTCCTGGGCATCAGACAATAATCGCTCTTCTCCAGATAGTTAAAAAGTTAAATTCTTTATTTAAACATAATATCAATCATGCAAACTTAGTATCTGAGGTCTCAACAACCCTATCTGTCAATACATTTCTGTAATTCAGTTAACTCCCAGGGACTCAACCCCAGGCACGTAACTACAGAGGAAGCAAACCCGCGGTTTCAAGGGGGCCCATACCGCGGGGTCTGTAGCACTAAAAACCTCCCTCCAGCACACTCTTTTGTGCATGCATGCTGCAACGAGCAGGCATGCTCGCTCAAGGGATGGAGGGGGGCTAGAGGGGGACTGTTACTATGCGATTCAAAGATTTTCGGCGGATTTTCTAAATTTGATGTCCATTATACTGTACCTTAGCAGTACAAATGCAGTGCTACAGGGCCTTGGCATTGCAATTAAACTGAAACCTGTTGTCCAAAAAGCGCTGAAATACAGAATGCCGTCTCCCATAGAGTTTAATTTATTAAACAATAGTTCTTAATTGTGTTCTTGATTTGATTTTTCTCTTTAATAACAAACAGTACCTTGTACTTGATTATAATTGAGCTGCATACATCCATATTGAGGCAAAGCAGTCCTACTTGGTTTATTTAATGTATAGATGTTTTTTTAGTAGCCTTAAAAGATATTCTGTCGTGATTTTTATGGTGTCGTTTTTATTTCTAAATAATACTGCAAGTAATTCAACGCTACCATATAAAATTTAATTCCTGAACCAATAAGTGTATTTTTTTAGTTGTAATATTGGTGTGTAGGCAGCCATCTCAGGTCATTTTGCCTGATCAAGTTCTTTCAGAAAGAGCCAGCACTGCACTATGGAACTGCTTTCTAACAAGCTATTGTTTCTCCTACTCAGTGTAACTGAAGGAGTAGCAGTGGGACCTGGATTTTTACTATTGAGTGTTGTTCTTAATTCTACCAGGGAGCTGTTATCTTGTGTTACCTTCCTATTGTTCTACTGATGGGCTGCAGTGGGGTGGGGTGGGAAGGGAGGGGTTGATATCACTCAAACTTGCAGTACAGGAGTAAAGAGTGACTGAAGTTTATCAGAGCACAAGTCACATGACTGGGGGCTCTTGGGAAACTGATAATATGTCTAGCCCCATGTCAGATTTCAAAATTAAATATAAAAAAATCAGTTTGCTTTTGAAAAACAGATTTCAGCGCAGAAGTCTGCTGGAGCAGCACTATTAACGTGCTGAAAAAAACCCACGTTTTCCCATGACAGTATCCCTTTAAGGTATGGTGGTTCAAGTTATGGACAGATCACTTATCTGGAATAATTTTCCTATCATTGTCCTATGAAGTCACATACATAGCCCTGTACACACTCATCCCATTCTCTCTGTGCTCACCATCATTAAACTGTCCTTTACTTGTAAACCATTTCATACCCCCAAAAGTTATTTACTATCCTAGTTCCTTGTATTCACAGATCTCTTAAACTTCACTGACAAATTCTGCAGCAGCCCGAGGGTACATCAGATGAAACTCACAGCGGAGCCAATGAAAGTAACTAAAAGTATCCGGGCTGAGAATCTGCCCCCTAATACACTTGAGACAGACCTGATGATTTACTTTGAGTGCCCCAGGAATGGAGGAGGGAGAGTGCAGAACGTGGTGGTAATACCAGAAGAGGAGGCTGCATTGTTGGCATTTTTTGACAAAAGAGGTAATGAGATGTGATATCCCTGTAACCTGATCCATACAGATACTGGCTGTGAATGCAGGTACAGGTAGTGACATAGCAATTTAGGTTTCCCTTCTTAAATGGAATTTCAACCCCAAAAATATATATTTTTCCTGATAAAAGAAAACATAATTCTAAGAAACTTTGCAATATACATTCATTGCATATTTTCTATGGTTTTTAAGTTTTAAGCATAGCTATTGAAAGCAGTATTTGTCAGGCTCTTTTTACTCTCTGCCATGATGCTCAGACTGTTGATACAATGTAAGACAAAGCAGCTGATTAACAGACCTGTCTTTGCTGGGGAACCAGGGTTGGACTGGGCCCAGATACGTACCCAGATCCCACATCCGCGCACTTCTTCGAGCCGCGGCCTCCATTTTAAACTTTGTCCAGAAGTGCCGTCTACCTTGAGTTTTGAAACTAAGACTTTTGCAACATTTGAAAAGTAACAAGCAGGTGTTAAGCAAATGCTGCTTTTAATACCAATTGGTTTTACAAATAACTTTTAAAGCATTGAAATGTTTTAATAAATGTATATTGGAAAGTTGCTGTAATAAATATACCTTCCCTTGTGTAGTGCTGGTTCATCGGCCACTTCAAGAGGCCTTCTGGTATTTCCGGCGTGACGTCATCAAGGAAGTGTCGCGAATTTCAAATTTACAGGGCGCTCAGCCAAAATCGTGTTGCCCGACAGAAAGGTTCTTTCTGAGTTCCTGGGCGCATTCTAAGCCTGATTCTTGCTTGTATACCTGGTGTTTGTCCCTTACCTTGCATCCTGCTGCCTGAACTGACCCCTGCCTGTCTTGACTATTCTACGGATCCTGATTCGGTGCTGCGCATTTTCCATGTTTGACCTTGGTTTGTGACCCTGACTTTGTTTCTGCTTTCTGCTGTGTGCCACATTGCCCGTTTGGTTTGACCTGGCCTGTTACAGACTTTGCTAACTGCTTCCCCCGTCCTAACCATACACGTTCGGTTCCTATGCTTGCCCAGAACTCTCTCACAATAAGACCTGGCTGCATCTGAGTAGTGGAGGGCTCCACCCAAAGCCAAAGGTGGTTGTTATAGGCAGAAGAGTGAGCTGAGACTGGAACCTTGGAGTTAGTTCTGGGTTTGTGATACTGTATGTTACAGTTGCTTAGAATTATGTTTTTTTGATTGGGAAAATTTTTATTTCTGTGTTGACTTGCCCTTCAATATGGAACCTTCTTTCCTCTAATTTGATTGGCTCCCTTGTGTCTACTAGAAGTCTCTACTGGTGAATTAAAAAATCTGAGAGTTTATTGTATTGCCCCATTAATGTGGCCATAGACGCACAGATAATATTGTACGAAACTAATTTTCGTACGATATTCGGTGCCTGTATGGTGGGAAAAGAGACGGCCGACATCGGCAGAAGATACTGGTCGGCTTGTCAGTTGGGCTGGACAGAAAATTTTGATTGGGTGTCTTTGAAGGCATCCAAACATCGGCCATTGTTAGTGCTGAATTGTCAGATACAGGTAGAATTCTATTGTTTCTACCTGTATATCTGACGATTCAGCTCTACTCGTATGTATTGAAATGAAGATCTTTCTTGGAAAGATCTTTTCCAAGAAAGTTCATAATTGTTACGTCGATGGCCACCTTTACCAGTCCCAACTTGGCCAGCCTTTCCCCATAACTGAACCCTTCTATTCCCTTTATCAGTTTAGTCATTTCTCTGTACTTTTTTATTTCATTGCTGCCCTTATATATTTATATATAGTGATGAAATCCCCCCTTAACTGCCTCTTCTCCAGTGTAACCAATCCCAACCTGGCCAGTCTTTCCCCATAACTGAGCCCTTCCATTCCCTTTATCAGCTTAGTCACTCTTCTTTATATTTTCTCCATATTATTAATAATTACTAATACTAATTACTAATATATTTGCCCCTTGCTCAGTGTGTCACAGAGTGGGGTACCCCCCATCTTTACTTTTGAGAGACCCCCCTTATCTGGGATCCATTTTGTTTAGCATAATACAATTTTTACAATCCTTTGTTGACAAACAGCATATTTCCCAACTTTTTGGAAACGTGTTGTTGGCTTCAAATTCAAAACAAGCAGAAAGCAGGGAAATTTTTTTCTCTCAAAATGAACCAGTTAATAGTGCTGCTCCAGCAGAATTCTGCACTGAAATCCATTTCTCAAAATAGCAAACAGATTTTATATTTAATTTTGAAATCTGACACGGGGCTAGACATTTTGACAATTTCCCAGCTGCCCCAAGTCATGTGATTTGTGCTCTGATAAACTTCAATCACTCTTTACTGCTGTACTGCAAGTTGGAGTGATATCACCCCCTCCCTTCCCCCCCCAGCAGCCAAACAAAAGAACAATGGGAAGGTAACTAGATAGCAGCTCCCTAACACAAGATAACAGCTGCCTGGTAGATCTAAGAACAACACTCAATAGTAAAAACCCATGTCTCACTGAGACACATTTAGTTACATTGAGAAGGAAAAACAGCAGCCTGCCAGAAAGCATTTCTCTACTAAAGTGCAGGCACAAGTCACATGACCAGGGGCAGCTGAGATATTGACAATATGTCTAGCCCCATGTCAGATTTCAAAATTGAATATAAAAAAATCTGTTTGCTCTTTTGAGAAATGGATTTCAGTGCAGAATTCTGCTGGAGTTGCACGATTAACTGATGTGTTTTGAAAAAAACATGTTTTCTGAAGACAGGATCCCTTTAAACTAAAAAAGCCACTTGCTAAAAAAGAGTCTCATTTCTGCCACCTTCATCGTTTCTCTCTTATGGTCACTTAATAGAAAAAGCAGCTTAGGTTCTGTGCTTGCATTATGAGTAGTAGAGTCATATATATATGAGGTTATGACCATTGCGGATGGCCTGTTTGCAGCTACTATTGTGCCAATGGGACTTCTTACAGCCTCAGGTTGATACATAAATGCATTAATCCATTAAGGAATATAAAGAGGTGACTGTCCAGTCAGTTATTTTCTCCATCAGTCAGTGGTGTAACTAGATATTACTGGGCCCCATAGCAAATTGTTTTTCAGGCCCCTGAAATCTAATATTATTGAAATTATATAAAAATTAGGGCCTCGTGGGGCCCCTATACCTCCTGAAGCTGCAGCCACAGGCTCTGCTTGTACTGTAGTTACGCCCCTTCCATCAGTATGCTCCATACTTTCTATTCATAAATTTTTCATCCTAAACAATAGGGTAACTCCATGTATTAATGAGAATAAATCACTTAGACAATAAATGTTTGAATGTGTTTGTTAGTTGTTACCCACTGTTTTGCGTTTTGTTTTCCAGTTGTGCAGATGGTGATGGAGAAAATGCATGTGTTTGGGAAGAGGCCAATTTCAGTGTATCTGTACTATGAGTCCCCGGGTATAACTCTATATGGGAAGAAGGGACCATGTATAACATTACCCAAACCCCTGGAGATCCCAGTCAGTCCATATGTACTTGAATTCATTCTGGGAGATCCACAAATAAGAGAAAACATAGAGAAGAAGATGGCGTTTAAGAATTGTGAGATCACATGGCCAGATCTGAAAAGCTCCAATCTCACCATTAAACTTTCCATTCCCAGTTCCATATCGTCTCATGTCAGGACTATGGCAAAGATTGTTCGGACATGGAAAGATCAGGTTTTAACAGAATTCTGCAATTTTATCTCTTTGTATAAAGCTGCAGAATACAATGTGAGTCCATCAGTTTGGGAAGCCATCAAAGGAGGAAGTCAGCAGCCCCACATATGAGGGGGTTTTGCTGAGACCTGATCTTGCCAAACATAAAGTCTTCCTTGCAGGATTGTTGAGTGATGTTAATAAGATCGGTCAGACTCTCAGTAACCTGGTGTCAAATGTCACTAAAGAAGCTGAAAGGCAGATGCAATCTTTGGAGGAAGTAGAACCTGTGCTCCTGTCTTTGTATAAGCTACTGCTTGCAGAAGGACTTGAGAAAACAGTAATGGGAAGATATCCACAGCTGGAAATGTCCTATGACAAACTAACAAAGAGCTTAAAGATCCGTGGCCTAAGAGATGAAATAGATGCAGTCAAATGTTCAATACGAAACATGAAAGGAGCATTCATGCAGAAAGCAGTTATTTTTCCTTCTGTTGTTCTTAATTTCCTGAGGCAAGCTGACATGGACGAATTGTCTTGTCTCCTTCTCATTGATCATGGAATAAGGGCAATGTTCCAGATGGAAAATGCCATGCCTACACTGATTGGATGCTCCATGAAGGCTTTGACCGATGCAGAAGAGAGGATGAGACATGAGTTACAGTGGAAGGAAGTTCATACTGATCACCAGATTAACCAGAGTCTTGAATGGGCAAATCTCAAGGTGCATTTGAATAAAACATTAAACGCTGACAAGTGCACTCTCATGGTTAATGACCTGGCCTCAGTCGGAAAGTCTAGTGTGATTCTCTCTGGTTTTTCTTCCAGTGTGCAAAGTGCTTACCTACAGATTCACGAGTTTGTAGAGAAGAACTCTCCATTGCAGAAAGACATTCCGATTAAATCTGACGTAGCCATAAAGTACCTGAAAGAGACAGAAGCTCAACTTAAAAACGTTAAAAATATTACAGTGCAAATTGAACTACAGCAACACATGATTTCCTTGCAGGGCCCCAGATTGGACGTCCAAGAGGCAGAAACCCTCATTCAAACAGTGCTGTCTTCACTGCATATCAGAAAGCTGATCATTAAAAAGCCAGGGGTGAAGAAGTTGTGCAAGAAATATGCAGACACGTACAGCCCTACCGCTATGAGCAAATTCAGCTGTGTCATACATGTGCAGGAGGGTCAGGAAGATGGCCTAAGTTCTGGTGCGGTAAAACATATCAGCCAGGCGCATTTACGAGATGAAGTCACCACTGTGCAACTAATCACAAAGGAACATCTGACCATCTCTGTAATCCAAAGGGGTATCCAAAATGCCATGGTAAGTCTGCTGAAAGTTGTACTGCAAAATTTTGTTCTTAAAGGGGCAGTAAAACAAAGAAAAAACTATCAAAATATTTATTCAACATCACTTGGAAAATGGATTATATTTTTCTTTTATAAACCAGCTTTACTTAACAATCATGATGTGTTAAAACGGCAAAGAACATTTGCACGTCACACGTTAGGTACAAATATAGTGGTACACACAATCATTGATGGTAAGAATTTTGTGTTGAGGGTAAAAGTTGCTACAGATAACTACCATAGTAAAGCAAAAAGCCTGACTCCACTGCAGCTGCTTGGAGTTATTTACTACAAAACCTTTTACTTTTTGAGCTTTATAATCTCTTCTGATTTTCTTTGGCTTTGTCCTTCCCTGTTTTCTGCTTCTCTTACTCTTTCATTTTCTCTCTGCTCACCATATTTCTACTTTTATGCTTATCAGGTCTCTACTTGTGCTTTTGCATCTTCACTTCTCTAGAGCAATTGAAGAAAGTACCTGTGCACAGTGATATAAGGTGTGCAGTTCACTTTAACATACTGCTGCTTACTTGTATGTAGGCTTCAGGCAGACTGCTTACTCTTTCCTGTACTCTCTGTGGACCCATCTTGGACATGCCACAGTTGGATGGAGGGGTTCTCCTTACATTATCCAATCACTGCAGGTCTTGATTGTGGAGCATTCAGGGCAGAATAAAGGAAACAGCAAGAAGCAACACAGTGAGCCTTGAGATTGCAACCAAAAGCCAATTAAATGCTTGTGCTGAGACTTATAGGAGCACTTAAGGGTCCACCAGCAGTGGTGCCCCACTGGGATATTACTTAGTATCCCAACAAACCAGTCCAAAGCTGCTTTCCAGCAGCAACCAGTGTGGCCCACATATTGCTTGCCTCAACTGAAACACTCTAGTCATCTATGTCACCTATTTTGTGTTACAATTCCCATATACTTTATTTTTATAAACATTTGTGACATTTGATTTAAAGTCAGAACTGGTTAAAATAACTAAACAAGCCTTACACTGAGTTGAGTCAGATGTGAATGTGTCACAGCTAGTCAGCAAATTGATCACATTGCTGAAAACCGGGGGAACTAACCAAACTCAGGGCCAGGAGATTCCCCAAAGCAGATCCTCTCCTTGGAAAACATTTTAATGTAATTGTGTTAAAACTGAATTCAATGAGAGATCCCTAATGAGAAAATTCTTTTTGAATATGAGGACAATACAACATTCAAAATAATCTGATCTTTTTACTCGTATTATTCTTTTTGCAGTCAGATGCCATTGTTAACAGTGTGGGCCAGACCCTTGATCTCAGTAGGGGAAAGTCCTGCAGAGCCTTGTTTAGTCAGGCAGGCCCCAAATTACAGGAACATTTGAAGCATGTGAGCCAAGGAGCCCTGGTAGTGCCAGGATCTGTGTTTGTCACTGACGGCTGCAACCTGAACTGTCAGAAAATTATTCATATCGTGACCCCATCTTGGGACCATGGAGCAGGCTCTTCTGAGATGGTAATGGTGCAGAAAAAATTATTTCTATTAATTTCACAATTGTGCCTCACTGTGTGGTTTCTGGGATAATAACGGATTGATTTCATTCTATCTATCAATCTATCTGTCTATCTATTTAGGTGTATATATTTTTTTTCAAAGCTTTGATACATTGGACACAGATGGTATGTATTTTTTACTTGAGTGTGCTGGTCCTACCTGCAAAATTCTAAATTTTTTCATGACGTAGAGTGTGGATCCTTCTATTAACATACATTTAGGGGGTTATTTATTAAAACTAGAATTTATCTCATTACCAAACTCGATCAAATTCTCATCCACTATGTTATCTTATATATCAATAAATTGACTTGAAAAAGTTGGGTCGGTAAAAAAACTTGATAAAATCGTCCAAAAACCCGAATTGTACAAATTCTTCAGATTTGACCCTTGAACCGCTTGCATTTTTTCTGGTTATCGCCTGAAAACCCAAAATTTTTCAGATTATCCGACAAAACCCAGAGCAGATCACGACTGTGTGGCTATTGACTTTATGTCTATTAGACCCTCTGACTCACTACTCCACCATCACAAAACTGTTGTTTATTATTGCTGGTGAATCGTCCCCACACCACTTCCCTGTTCCCCTGGGCTACCATAGTTGCAGGGTCTGTGCCCCCTGTAGTTAAGCTAATGATTGCATCACTCATATGCACTCTACTCCATACTTACATTGTATATGTTCTTCCTGTTCTCTCTCTCAGTTACTAAGGAAGATTTTTAAATCCTGTCTGGAGTTGGTAGAACAACAACAGCTGACATCAATATCATTCCCAGCCATTGGCACAGGAAATCTGGCTTTCCCTAAGGACCTGGTGGCAACTGTAATGTTTGATGAGGTCTTGCAGTTTAGCAGTAACAATAAACTGCAGAATCTCAAAGAAGTGGCCTTCATTCTTCATCCGAGTGACACAGACACTATCAAGGTAATAGTGACTGTTCTGTAATGTGACTTTCAAGCCTGGTGTAGAAAAACTTGGTGCCAGGCTTGGCGTTGGAATGATATCACTGAACATACTTGTTATTATTCCATGCACCCATTCAGCCTAGGTCACTGAAAACTGCTCTGTGATGGGTGAAACAGGTTTTTGCTATCCAAGTTGTTTCCTCTCTTTGCAGCATTGGGTAGTTGTTAAGATTACAGATCTCCCTAAGGTTTTTTTTTTTTTTTTAATTAAGGCTTTCAAATACAGTTTTATGATTAGGGTTCAGGATAGTCCTGCAGAGAACACGTGTAGGTTTACGACAGTTGTGAAGAGGAATGTGCAAGAGAATGAGTTCCTACCATTAAAGTTTATATCTAGTTAAAAAGAAGAGAAAACAGTAGAATATTGAAATATTGTCTGACTCCTTAGGAAACAAAAACAAACCTGATTCCTGTCTTGATGCACCAGCTTCAGTCTGAATCAACAGGTTGTATAGATATCATACTATCCTTGCAAACAAGCAGTCAGCACGATGATTGCCGCTTTTTTATAGGGGTAGTGCACGTTCTTCAGTGGCCACTTTCCACTATCACAAATGGGAACATCTGGAACAGCACCACACACTATTCTTCTTATAAAAAAGCCTTTATAGTGCTTTAGGGCATCACAGCAACGTTTCAGGCCAAGTTTGATAAAAGGCCACACGGCCTGAAACGTTGCTGTGATGCCCTAAGGCACTAATAAAGGCTTTTTAATGAGAAGAATATTGTGTGGTGCTGTTCCAGATGTTCCACTATCATGCTAACCTGAACAACTATAGTCGGAAGCAATCATATTGTCAGAACATCAGAGTTAAATGTCCTTCAAACGAAAAAGTCTAATTAAATGTGGAATTTATTCTTATAAAATACAGGGGTAGCCCACAACAGTGCAAAGTCTGAAGAAGCCCGTGACCCTACAGAAGATCCTCAATCATAGATAATAGTCAATGTAAGAGAGGCTTTGCTAGAAAACAACCCATATATAAGAAGTCAGAAACAACAAAACAATAAGATCAGTACAGAGGCAGGAAGGAAATCAGCTCAATGCGACCGATTAATAATAATATGCAATTTTGTAATGTTTTAATTAAAGAATCAGCTCAATGTGCTCGATAAATAATAATATTCAATTTTGTAATATTTAAATTATCTTATTTACAGGCTTTTTCAGATGAATTTACAAAACACGCTGATCTCTGTTTATCTCGTGCTAAAACCTGTGCATCACCTGCCCCAGGTAAATTGGCCCTTCCTTAGTAACTGTTGCTAATGGCAGTAAGGGCAGAGACACACGGTCAGATTCAAGGAGAGTTTTCGCGCCGGCGACAAATCTCCTCTGCCTTCCCGCCGGGTAGAATGTAAATCACCAGAAAACGAAGCGATTCGTCGAGTGCCATCCACCATCGATCTACATTATAGCCGGCGGAAAGGCAGTTTCGGGATATTAGTCGCCCTGAAGAAGAGGAGATTTGTCCCTGGGCGACTAATCTCCCCGAATCTGACCGTGTCTCTGCCCTAAGCAGGTTGGAAAGGATTAGCTGGCTGATCCATGGGGGTGACCCTTTCTTTTGTTACATCTCCAAATGGATTTTGAGATAAAACTGCAGTTATCGAGGTTCATGGGACAAAAACTCCTCCTCCCTGTTTCTCAATGTCCCTGGGCATTAATGCTAACAAGTTTGTGGCCTTAGGCCAAGGGCAGATGGAGCTCTTTTCAATAGGTGTATTTTTTTTCATGCTGAGAAAAGTGGATCCACTCCGTGCCCCATCTCTGCGCAACTGAACCTCTCCCGCTTGCATATAGGCATGTGCAGCGGAGCAGAGATTGGCCCAAATATGCGAAAGCAGGAATTTTCATGCTGAACTCCACTCCTCTGCATGTGACTGCACACAAGTCGATCTTATTCAAATCAGTGGAGATAGGTCACCGAGTTGAAAACGTTTCTCTCAAACGTAATAAAATATGCAGGCTGAGAGCAGCAGATCTGTCTACCTTTGGCCTTAGTCTCACTCACCTGCTCAGCTGTTTTTACTGGACCCAGTGGGTGAGTCTGGGAAGAAGTCTCTTTCTCTTCCTCTGTTTACCCTTGAACTCTGTTGTGAAGGTTTCTATGGGGCAGTCACAAGCTCAGCACTTGGAGTCCATGAAATGAAGATTGGACCTGTCCTGTACCAAGTGAAACCAGGGGATATAACCAAAGAGACCAGTGATGTCATTGTTAACTCTTCAAATAAAACTTTTACATTAAAATTAGGTGAGTAATTCCTCTCTATGCCCTATTACCACCCTCTTATGCCTTAGGTGCCCCTATTCCCTCCACTTTCACTTGTCCTGTAAGTTCCTATTTCCTCCCTCTCTCTCTCTTGCCCTTTGTGTCTCTATTTTTTTCCTATTGCATGCCCTGTGTGCCCCTATTGCCCTCCTCTCTCTCGTGCCATGTGTGCTCCTATTTCCCCTTCTCTCATGCCCTGTGTGCTCCTATTTCCTCCTTCTCTTGTGACCCATGTGCCCATATTTTTCCTGCTAAGATGGTAAATTACCTTGGCAGGGTCAGAGGCAGGCAGCAGACATTTGGAATTGAAGAGAACAGGAAGGAGTTTGATCAATGTAGATAAAAAGCTTTGTGTCACATCTGTAATGGCTCAGATCACTTTGCAAAGTGCTTGTGCATCCTTAAATGCACCAAAGTATCCTTGTGTACATGATTTTGAAAATAATCATGTTCTGATTAACATAACCAAGGCAATACGACTTATGCCAATACTCTGCCAGCCCTCCCCTGCACCCTAACTCACCCACTTCCATACTTACCTTCCCAATTGATCAGTCAGTCTGTCTGCTGGTCTTCAATTTCTATTGGAACTGTGCCCCCTCCCCAACTGTGCCCTAGGCACATGCTAGCGCTACCATGAGTGCAGTGACAGTCATCTGTTCCCTAATCATCTGTTTATCTTTAGGAGTCTCCAAAGCGATATTGGAAGCAGCTGGAACGAATGTGGAACTTGAATGTGCACTGTTACGTAAGGAAATGTATTTTTCTATTAATTACATGGGAGGGGAATGCTACTGTGGCCCCGCACCTCTCTGTTGGTGACCCTTAATATTTTACATATACATTCATGGACCACTATGCCTTTATTTTACAGTTGCCCTTTTCTGTTTAATTACCCTCTTGATTTGTTTCTGTCAATCTTTTATGCTGTTTCTGGCTGCATAGCCTGCAGTGTCAGCTTGTAAGAATTTTCAGTGTTGTAAAAACCAAATAGATAGATCTTCTTTTTCTTATCTGATAGCCTCTGATAGTCTCCTTACATGTCATATGACCCTTACAAGAAGTTAGAAAGGTTACCCTAATACAGAGCTGTTAAATCTCCCAGATTTTTTGAGAGTCTCATGAAAATCCCTCCCTCCCACTGGTCTCCCGGTAGAGCATTCTGTGACATCACATACATTGAGCATGCTCAATGACATCACATAACCCACAAAATATTGGTGGCTAAATGGAATTCTACAGAAACAGCAGGAAAACACCCTCATAGATTTGTGCCAGCATAAGTTTGCTAAAGTAGGGTTGCCATGTCACACCTTTAAAGGACAGCATGGTATGTATGTAGGTACAGACATAATTATAAAACGTGTTACATTGCCAGGATGGGGAAGAAGATCTTGAGTGGAAACAAAATTGTCTTAATTTCTTGTCTCTTCTTCAGGGGACCAGCATCACAGAGGGTTTATTGTGACAACGGGTGGAAACCTCCAGTGCAAGTGGATTCTCCATGTGGTGGGACCAACTGATGTAACACAGATAAAGACCTGTGTTTTAGAGGCTCTGAAGGTTTGTGTTAGACTGAAAACTGCATCAGTTGCATTTCCAGCTATTGGAACAGGTGAGAGGCACCAATATTCTGTTGCGCGGGAGGTGGGTTGGTTGGTTGTGTCAGCTTAAAGGAACATCAAAAGTTTTTTGAAGTAATTCATTTATAACGTACTGTAGCCCTGCTCTGGTAAGATATTTTTGTTGGTTTCAGAAAGACTACTATAGTTTATATAAATAAGCTGCTGTGTTACCATGGGGGCAGCCATTCAACAGAGAAAAGGCTCAGGTTTACAAGAGGGGAATGTGACAGCCAAGAGGGGATGTATGGGACAGAAGTGTAAGGGGGTTGGGGGGTTGGTCCATAGCGCGTCCAAAGCAACAAATTCGCCATTTTGGTTGAAGATGTTGGGGAGGACAGCTCTGAACTGGCATGTAGGGAGCAGGCTGACTCTCAGAGCACCCTGGAAAGCAGTGTCTCCAATATGGGTAGTAGGGGAATGCAAGGAAGGAAAAGCATGCATTTTGTAGTAAAAAAATTTGTTTATTAATACATATTAAAAAATATCAAAAAAGTCCCCACATGGCCTAACGCGTTTCATGCTTACCTAACACTTAGTCATAGGCAATCTGCAATCAACAATTGGTGAAACCCATTCTGAGGATTCTGATTTTTCAATCACATCTTGCTCTACCAGTTTCTTAGTTCCTGTGAGACATTCTCCCTTATAGAGTAGGGCAATCGCCTCAATTTCTGGCATACTGGTTTTACATCTGGTCTCAACTTAACTTTGTGTACAAAGTTCTTTGCACAGCCCAGTGAAGTGTTGCTTTGTGGTGAAATTTTAGACACAGGCTGTTTGGCAGGCACTGGTGCTGTAGTAATAAGACCATCAACTAATTGTAGGTTTAATGCAGCAAAGAGATCCCTTCCAAGTATAGCAATACCCTTATTCACAATGTAAAAGTCACATTTTGCAGTATTTGATTCAAATTGTACAGTCACTGGCAAGCAACCAAGCACAGGGATTGGATCCTTTAAGTAACTGACCAGTCTCAGGGCAGGTGCAACAAGCGGATCTTTTGCAAAGTATTTCAAGAAAATATTATTTAGTGTCCCTTGTCAGCAGTATTGACACTGACAGTACATATAAACTTGTCTGGAATAAATGTGTCAGATTTATCCACACTTAATACTGTGACATTTGTAGTAGTGACTTCATGAACATCTTTTGCACAACTACATCAGATCTTAGCTTAGCTTACTTTTTTTGCATTTGCGGCACTGTACCGCTTTTGCAGGACATGTAGCATAATTTGCAGTGTGTTGTGTTGAACCACAGCGAAAGCAGTATTTTTTATTTGTATTTGCTGCACGGTTATGCAGTGAATCCCTTTCCTTAGCACTGTATTTTGCCTGTGACTGTGCATTAATAGGCCACAGTGCTAAATTCTGTACATATCTTTCAGCCACCACATTTACTCTTGGCATGAAAAATTTCTTTATAGCAGTAAGAGTAGTTTCATAAGTATATTCAGGTAATGGTAATGTATAGAATATACGCTGTCGCTCTGCTCCCAGGCAGTGAATAAGTAAAGCACGCTTTCTAGCAGCAGAAATCTCCACTTGGTAAGCAGCAATAATGTTTCAAACCTACGGATCCAAGCAGTAAAATGTATGGTAGGCTCACCAGGGTTTGGGAGAAAAGCTGCAGGCTGCTGCAGAGGTAGAAGAGACATCTCATTGCCAATATGTTATGTTTTGGTAGCAGAGGATGAGTAGAGTATAACAGTGCTTTATTAGCAGGTTCATGCAGCCATTACACTTCAACTCTAATACTTTAAAACAGTCTAGAAAGTACCATGTACACAGTAAAACTCTTGTGCACAGTATCACCTACAGGCCCTTTGTATAAACACCACAAAGTTGTTGAGAAGCCAACCAAAAAAAATGCTATTCTGGATTTAGTGATCTCTAATGACCCAGACCGTATAGCAAATGTGCAAGTAATTGAACCCCTGAGTAATAGTGACCATAATGTGATATTTAATGTCTGGTGCACAAAACAAATATACACTGGGGTAACAAAAATCATTTCAGAAAAGCTAATTTTAGTGCCTTCAGGGCTGCCCTTCAGAGCATAGATTGGGGCATTATGTTTTTATCTTAAAACACAGAACAGAAATGGTTGTCATTTAAAATTATATTAAATCATTACTGTTCTCAATGTATTCCCTTAAGTAAATGTAAAAACATTAAGAATCAACCTATGTGGCTTAATATAGAAGTAAAGAAGTTAATAGGGAAGAAGAGAAAGGCATTTAAAAACTACAAGTCTGTTGGGACAAAAGCTGCATTTAATGAATGTAAACACTATAATAAATGTTGTAAAATATCAATTTGGAAGGCAAAGATAGGAAATGAGGAGTGCATTGCAACTGAGGCTAAGACTAACCCTAAAGTATATTATTAGTAAAAAGATGCGGGTTGAGAGTGTTGCTCCTTTAACCCTTTCCCTGCCAGCCATTATGTCCTAAATGCGAACATCTACTGCCAAGCAGTTTATAGACTTTTTGTGCTCTATAACTTTAAGGGCTTTTCCTGGGGGGTCTTTTAGTTTACCCAGGAAAACAATATATTGTTTTGTTTTTTTTTCAGGACAACATGAGCTTTAAAAATCTGCTAGAATTTTGGTGTAATTCCACTTGTGTAAAAAGATATATTCTTCTAAGTGTCTAATAAAATGAAAAAAATCATGGTTCACATTGTACAATCACATCAGAAACATAATTTATTTTATGTACAAGAACACAGCATATTTGGAAAGTTGTCTCCTGAACACGCCAATTCCAAATATATATAGTTTTATGGAGATTTCTCACTTGTATCTGCAGGCAGTACACTACCAAATTTCCAAAGCAGTGCTCCACAAAAGGGCATACTTCTGATTTTAAGGAGAAACACTCCACTAACAGTAGGTTTACCCTGCATTATTAGAAAGAGCAGATTCTGGCAAATCAAAAATAGGTAAATAGATCTATGAACGCCAAACTACCAAGTTGCAATTCTTTCCTAAAGTTGTAATTTTTTATAGAAATTGGTGAATGTTTTGAAAAATTACCACAAAGCTTCCAATTTACAGCATTATATCTCCCACACATCATTATCTACCAATGTAAAACACCCTAAATATGATTGCCAGGAGTCCACTAAACAGTTTGATGCCCAATATATATTTATATATGTTTACCTAAGTATGTGGCATATAGGGGCCCCAAAATGTAGACACCCCATTTGAGCTATCAGTTCTGTAATTCCAAATACTGCAAAATCAACAATCGGCATAGATTTTGGGGGGCAAAGTAGAAAAAAGTACGATCACCCCAGAAAACCACCTATTTTCAGAAAGTACACATTCCCCCGAATCCAAATTTGGTATGCATGTCTTTCTACTCCAAAGCACCAAGCCTCCAACCATTCCCAAATTTGGCAATTTTGGTGACACACAGGCCCGGATTTGTGGAAAGGCCACCTAGGCCCGGGCCTAGGGTGGCAGGATTTTAAGGGGGCGGCATGCTGCCCAACCACACCCACATTGGTTCAAAAACACTGGCGATGCGCAGGAGATACAATCTCCATGAAAATTTGCATGAATAAAGGGGAGGGGACAGGGGCGACGAATGTCAGTGGTCCTAGGGGCGCCCGCTATGTAAATCCGGCCCTGGTGACACATCCAAAAATCACCTCAAAACTTCCACCCTGAAGCATCGTATTTCCCACATTTTATTAGGTATAACAATAAATCACCCCAAATATGAAAGCCTGGAGTCCTCTGAACATTTGTATGCCCAATATGTATAGGTGTACCTAAGCACGTAGCATAGAGGGGCCCCAAAACGAAGACCCCCCATATGGACTGTCATTTCAGGTACTGCAAAATCAACACATTTACATAGATTTGGGGGGAGCAAAGGTAGAAAACAGTATGTTCACCACAGAAAACCATACATTTTCGGAAAGTACACATTCCCCCGAATCCAAATTGGGTATGCATGTCTTTCTACTCCAAAGCACCAAGCGGCAAATCTTTCCTAAATTCAGCAATTTTGGTGACACTTCCAAAAATCACCTCAAAACTTCACCCTGCATCATCATATTTCCCACATTTTATTAGGTATAAAGCTAAATCACCCCAAATATGAAAGCCTGGGGTCCTCTGAACATTTTTATGGCCAATATGTAGAGGTGTATCTAAGCATGTGGCATATAGGGGCCCCAAAATGAAGACCCCCCATATGGTCTGTCATTTTAGGTACTGCAAAATCAACACATTTACATAGATTTGGGGAGAGCAAAGGTAGAAAACAGTATGTTCACCACAGAAAACCATACATTTTTGGAAAGTACCAAAACTTTCCTAAAGTGTGGGTTTGTGTATACATGTGTGTACAGCTCTAACAAGTGTATAAGTGTGTGTATATCTGTATGTGACTGTAAAATACAAAAAAAGCCAGAAAATTAAAAAAAATCTACCTTTAGTTATGTGTGTGCTGTGTATGTGTAAATGCATGTATGTATGTTTAATTGCATGTATGTGTGTGTGTGTGTGTAACTGTGTAAATAGAGGGTCACTTACCAGTTTTGGAGAAGAAGCGATCAGAAGCAGATCTACAGACTCTAGGATCGCTTCACACGAGGCTGGGTCCAGGAAGAAGCAACACAGGGGGAGCAGCATACAGCAGCCAGGATCAGGTAAGAAGTCGGGTCCTGCGACAATCGCATCACAGGACCAGAGTGGCAGCTCCCGAGGCTCGTTGTCTAGGGGGTTGAGCAGCCAGGAGAGCCTCTCTGGCAGAAATGCAGAGAGGCAGCTGTTTAAACAAAGAACGTAGCTCCTACATTCTTGGCACTTACAGCCTTTTTTTTTAAAGAACGTAGAAGCTACGTTCTTGGCAGGGAAAGGGTTAAATAATGGTACCAGCATGGTTGTAACAGATACAGAAAAGGCAAATGTGCTGGATCACTTCTTTTCTTCAGTATATACAATAGAAGAGTCCCAGGCTCACTTCATAGCTGCACTGATGGCTCAGCTCAATCTAGTCAGTGGCTGACTCAGGATATGATTCATAAAGCTTTAAAAACAAGACACCAAGGCCAAATGAAATACAACCCCCCCCCCCCCCGGGTTGGGATCTAAGAGAGCTTAGTTCAGTTTTAGACTGGCCCCTATTTCTGATTTTCTCAGATTCACAGGATCTGGGAAGCTAAGTGGCAAATGAGATTCAATGTTGATAAATGTAAAGTCCTGCACCTGGGATGTAAAAATATCCAGCCACTTATACCCTTAATGGGACTGCACTAGGCAAATCCATTATGGAAGAGGACCTTAGATAATAAACTTGGCTGTAGCAAGCAACGCCAGTCAGCAGCATCAAGGGCAAATAAGGTCTTGAGTTGTAGTAAAAGGGACATTGATTCACGAGGAGGGGGTAATTATTCCACTGTATAGAGCACTGGTAAGGACCCTTCTAGAATATGCCGTACAGTTTTGGTCTCCATCACTCAAACAGGACATTATTGTATTAGAGAGGGTACAGATAAGGGCAACTAAGCTGGTAAAAGGTATGGAAAGGAAAATCCCAGCTATGAGGAAAGACTGGGCAAATTGGGGTTGTTGATGCTGGAGAAGATGTGCTTAATGGATGATATGATAACTATGTATAAATATAGGGGGGATAAAGGGGATCATATAATAATCTCTTTAATGCTTTATTTACCAGTAGGAATTTCGAGCTGACGCAAGGTCACCCATTCCAATTAGAAGAAAAGAGGTTCCGCCTAAATATTTAGAAGGGGTTCTTTACAGTGAGAGCTGTGAAGATGTGGAATTCTCTCCCTGAATCAGTTGTACAGGCTGATACATTAGATAGTAAAAAGGAGTTGGATGGCTTTTTAGCAACTGAGGTAATACAAGGCTATGGAAGATAGCTCATAGTACAAGTTGATCCAGGGACTAGTCCGATTGCCATTTTGGAGTCAGGAAGGAATTTTCCCCCTCTGAGGCAAATTGGAGAGGCTTCAGATGGGTTTTTTTGCCTTCCTCTGGATCAACTAGGAGTTAGGCAGGTTAAAATAGAGTTTAAAGGTTGAACTTGATGGACATGTATCTTTTCTCAACCTAACTTACTATGTTACTAAGCAGATAACAGATAAATTCTGTAGAATACAATGGGAACTTTTCAGTTATCTACTATTTAACCTGTGCCTTTTCTCCTTTTTCCAGACTAAATGGCTGCTCCCAAGGCTGCACAGCAGTTTGTTTATATAAGCTATGGTAGTCTTTCTAAGTGGATGGTGCTGTTCATTCTCTATACTACATGGTTGGTCGATGGGAAGTGGCCGTCACAGAACGTGCACCACCAAGAAAAAACATAAAGAATCCGTGTGCTGACTACTCTTGTTTCAGTCTTTCTGAAGCAAACATACCAGTTTTACCAGTGCAGGGCAAGAATACAATATATTTTAATTACTTTCATTTTTTTTGGTGTTACTGTTCCTTTAAATGACCATCCTGCTCCCAGATCCTTCCACTCTCTCATTGTTTAGTTAAGTTTGTCCTGGTATCCGTTTTCTGTGAGGTTGAGTATAAAGGCCTTCTCCTTTCCCCCACCATTCCAGGTATGGGAGCTGTGCCAACCTCTGATGTGGCTGATGCCATGTTAGGGGCTGTTGAAGACTATGTCAGATCCCAACCGGTCCAGTCACTTCAAGAGATCAAAATAATTATTTTCCAGCAGCAGATGCTAAATGAGTTCTTCACCAGCATGAAAAGGAAACAGGGGAGCACCCCATCCACCCCAAAATCACTTCCAGACCAAATACCCTGTAAGTAAAAAAAATATATTGGAGGGAAAACTAAAGCTGAATGGGGGTATGGGCCACTGGTAAATCCTAATATTTGTAAGGTAATTATTAATAAAAGCTGGCTTTTCATCTTCTACGTTTTAGCATGTGCAGGGTTTAAACTGACCGTGGTAACACTGGCAATGAGGAAATGAGTTCTTAACATAACTAATACATAAAACAGCAGCACACAAATTGAAATCAGGAGTGCTGCTGCCATGAGGTGAGCTGAGAAAGGCCCAACAGCCTACAGATTACCTGGTAACTTCCAGAGCTGAAATTCCACTTTTTAAATCAGGGCAAAAAGGGGCTGCATCGCTAGTGTAGCAGGCGCAATTGCACTCTCTTTACTAGCGATGTGTTATAGAGATCATAGGACTGCAGGGTCTCAGTAAACTCCCACCTAATAACCTTAGACCTACTAACTTGTGCCTTGTACTTTTCATCTGGTACCTACCTACTTGATTGAGATTTTCCATTTATTACCTTCATGGGCATCATTCTACTGATTTTTTTATTTTTTAATACACATCACCTAAAGGTTTAAAAACAAATGTAGCATCTGCAGACTTGTTGACAATCCTTGATGCCATTTTCATACACTTGACTGCTAGGTGCTCGCCACTGCTATCCCATGATTCACCACTGCACCTCAGCATCAGCATCTTGCCATGATGCCACTGCCTCACCCAATGTGAAATTCAATATAAATACATGTTTAAGACCCAGGTTCAATGTAATATGTCTTTTTGGTGTTCAAATCAGACATTTGGGGGGTTATTTACTAAAATCCAAATTTATCTCATAATTAAAATAAAAAAAGCTCGACCAAACTCCCATCCCTGCTGCTGCCCCCCCCTCCCCCAGAAATTCGCTTTTAAAGTACCAGGAGAAGCATTTTTGCTGCCCCTGGTATTTAGTGGGGCGCTGCCGCCTGAGACGACAGCCTCAACTCGCCTCATTGGCGAAGCACCCCTGCTGGTTCTAGGTGGGGCAGGTCCTGAAACTATTATTAGATACAGTAAGAATAATTTCACATACTGAAATTCTTTACTTAAATATGTTTAAATTCTGAAAGTCTATAGAGTTTAAGTTAAAAACATGGTGCCTTGAGCAAATTAAAATGAAGTGATATGCTGTAGTCCTCAATACGCGGACACAGTGCAGTCCAGTGACAACCATTGAGCTATTCGTTCTATCCTTCTTTTCATATCTCAAAGCTCTTCTGTCATTATGAGTTGGGTGATAGTGCCTTGACAATAGGATAGACTACAGAAATGGTCTGGTGCCACTTGCATGGCAAGGACCAAAGATAAACATTTTAGCCTGTTCCTTGCCAGTGGTGCAATGAAGAGGAACCAATAATTTGTATTTCCTCTCTCCTTGGCTTGGGACAAAGAGTAGCATGTGGGCTGAGCTCCAACTACTAGGATATAGGACATTCAGAATATATAATCAACACATGATTCTATGGAAAATCATTTGGTGGCAGATAGTAGGGCATCCCCTGCCAAAGTAACCATGAGTATTGATTCATATAAAGGTATAAAAATATGTATTCATACACTGCTTTACTTGCATCAGCCAGTTGGTTCTGTTCTACCATCTGTGCACTTGTGCATGCATTTTCTGTATATCAATGATCAGCTATTGTTTAAGACATAATGTTCCTTTTAAAACATCAGCTCCAATGAAATCTCCAGTGAAGGCTAAAGAAAACTCAACAAGTGTGGATTTTGCAGAGAAAGTAGAGCCAGTGATTTTCCAGATTTGTGGCAAGAGCAAAGATAATGTGACCCAGGCCTCCAACTGGCTGAATGATCTCATATTAAAAGAGCAATCTGAGAATGTTATCAGCTGGGAATGGCCTGAGGGGTTCAGTATTCATGATAAAAATTACCTGCATGATCTTGAGGCTAAACATCAAGTCATCATCAAGGTAGAACCTTCACAATTACACATTTCTGGACTCACAAGGGATGTTCTGGATGTATCTCGTGAGGTCCAAGCCATGATAGAGAAAATAAAGAACAAGAAAACCAAAAAGCAAGAAGCAGAGCTTTTCAGTAACCTGGTAGAGTGGAAATACCACAACGGAGAGAAGTTTGTGGCTTTTGACAAAAAAACTAACACGGATCTGGAGAAGAACCAGGACAATGTGCTACAAAGTGTGACTGTAAATATCAAAGGGGAAAAATACAAAGTTGACTTTCAAAATAAATGCATCCATGGCAATCGGGGAAAGAGAATATCCATCCAAAGATTAACTAAAGGTAAGGTTCCAAATACATCAATTATCATAAGAAATAGGGCCTTGACGGGCAATAAAAAAACTCATTCCACATGTTTTACCTGCCACTGACATGAAATTCGTTCGTTGGCTCTGTTCAGTGAGTGCAGCTTATCATGCTGCCTTACAGGTAAAGCACAAGCCCTAAGTTTATGTGCTCTGGCACTTGCACCAACACTGTTTATTTATACCTCCAGGACTGAGATGTCTACATTCTAGAATAAGTTCTTTGCAGTAGTTAAGCATATCAGGAACATAGATTCAGCATTGCCAGCAAGGGGCTTAAAAGTCTGCTTAGTATCTATATAAAGCTGTGTACTTTCCTGCTTTACCCAATGAAATAATGCCAACATTTAAAATAAGACCCAATCACACTCCCTTATGGCTGCTTAGACTCTCCCATGTCTACCTCTCTTGGCCATTGTTTGGACTGAATAACTAACATTTTATTCCTCCCAACATTTGAAAAATGAAAAGCGGGACAAAAACTTGTGCCGCACACAGTGTCGCAAAATATTTTTGGCCACGCCCGTTGTATGGCCATAACCCGCCCCCCCAATTGCTATGTTCATTTTACAGGTTTTTGGCAGGTTATGAAAGTTTGAACATATTTCTGGGAGTTTGAATGTGTTATAACAGTTTAGCGAATGAAAGTGAATTACCCTTTAGGCTGCAAGTCTCCGTTCTCCCAAGAGACCTGCTTATCTTAAATTGTTTCTTTGCTTATGTTAAATTGTTACAAAAGTATCCAAGTGCAGCTGTTTGCTGTTCTGGGCTCTCTGCCAAAAAGCATCTTATTTTAATTAAGTTTCTCGAGTCAGTGCAGGTGATCAAGTTGGGATATTTTGCATCCAAAGTTCATTGTGTGCAGCACTTCTATCAGCAGTATAAACAAGTGGGTCTTTGTGTGCCAGATGCACAGTTGTCTCTAGCTCCTAAGGAAAGTGAGAGGAAACATTTTATTAGGCTATGGACAAACAGGCTGTTGTCAGCGGCCGTTTTCAGCCTGCGTATCTGGGCTGATCTCAGCCTGTGTGTGAGTGCACACAGGCTGATCAGATTCAAATCAATGGAGCAGGGGCACTGAGCAGATCTGCTTCTCTCAGCCTGCAAAAATTGCTCAGGCTGAAAACAGCCTGTGTCCATAGTCTTTAAACAGTGGATTTGAGTAGGACTTTCTCATTATTCTCTGCAGGGGCCCTGCTTTTTCCCGATTACTGGGATGAAATGGATACTTTGGCTAACAAGGAGGTCACCCTGGATCCTGCTGGAAAGGAATACAAACGGGTTGAAGCTTTAATTTCAAGAATGGTTCTTATTAGAATACAAATGGTAGGTAACTAGGATTGTTGTACTTGTTTTGTTGAAGGGCTCTTGGAACTCCAAAAGGCATTCCATCATATCATTGTACAAAGGTTTAATACCAGGATAAAGGCAAAATTTTGCCCCATAGCCACTTACTTAAAGGAACAGTAACACCAAAAAATCAAAGTAATTAAAATATAATGTACTGTTACCCTGCACTGGTAAAACTGGTGTGTTTGCTTCAGAAACTCCACTATAGTTTATATAAACAAGCTGCTGTGTAGCCATGGGGGCAGCCATTTAAAGCTGAAAAAGGAGAAAATGCACAGGTTACACAGAAGACAACAGATACACTCTGTAGTATGCAAAGGGATTCTTTGGAACTTATCTGTTATCAACTGAGTGTCCTGTGCTTAAATGGTTACCCCCATGGCTACACAGCAGCTTGCTTATATAAACTATTGTTGTGTTTCTGAAGCAAACACGCCAGTTTTACAAATGCAGGGCAACAATACATTATATTGTCATGCCTTTCAAACAGGTTCATTTTTTGCTGTTACTGTTCCTTTAATTTCTCCCACCCAGGGAATGTGGACAAAAGAGGTTCTGGTTGCTCGGTGTTCACTACACTAGTGCTTTATCCTGTTGCACAGAACTTTAGAATTGATGCTCTGTTCTGGGTTTCCAAAAATGACAGAAAACTGAGCCCATGGTTACCTATCACTGGCCCCTCATATTGATTGTGTTTACAGGTCACTATATTGTCCCATATTTATGTACTGTACTTATATCTCTCTATTTAGATCACACGGATACAGAACAAGCACTTGTGGCAGAATTATCAGATTAAGAAGCAAAGTATTGATGCAAAGTATAATACATCAGACACAGAGAGGCAACTATTCCATGGAACTCAGGAACAGACAGTCAAGACCATCAATCAGAACGGATTTAACCGCAGCTACGCAGGAATGAATGGTGAGAACCGGTAAATAGTGATGAGCAAAATTGTTCCCCAAGTTTCACCGTGCAAATTGACGCGGGTCAAAAAAATTTGTTGCCCATAGACTTCAATGCATTTCAGCGAATTCTCGCCGTTTGGCAAATTTTCGTTGAAGTGAAACTGATCAGATTCACCCATCACTACCGGGAAAGGTTGCTGGGTGTTTAGAATTATCTGATGAGAGAGGCAATTATTATTCAATGTTTTTGATATATTTTAGATTTTTGGGGGCAGAGACACACAGGCAGATTCGGAGAGATTAGTCGCCCAGTGACAAATCTCCTCTTCTTTGGGGCGACTAATCTCCCAGAACTTGGGCACTCGGAGCGCTTTGTTTTCTTAAGTTGCCTGACGAGGATTAGTTGCCCCGAAGAAGAGTAGATTTGTCGCCAAACAACTAATCTCCCAGAATTTCCGCAGGTGTCTCTGCCCTGAATGTTGAGCAGTTCCTCAGATCATTGAGTATAGTAATATCTTTGTGGAGATAATGAATCTATTAAAAGATGATAACATACGGGGCTCCTGTGGAAAATCCAGTGTCGAAAATACCATTTTATCTACATGAATTGAAATCACGGCATATAAAACACTTTACAGACAGCAAACTGGCATAATCGTGCAAACTTGTGGTTGAATGCATTTTAACATGATTACGAAGGTTCAGGCATGTAAACTGGTTTTTTTTTTAAATATGGGTAAAGTATTTGCAGGGGCTTTGTTGCCTGCGGGAGAGGCAATATCGTTTGAATAACAAAGCATCCAGTGTGCCACCTCCCTAAAAGCATACCAAAGAAATGAGACATAATTGACTTGAAAGATGAAGATATAAGATTTACAGCTGGATACATATGCACAAACCTCACACCAATTTGCTGTATCCTTCATTAACACCAGTGCCTCTTGACATGATGTGAAAAGTGACGATCTTTTTTTCTTTTCCACAGCGGCTTCATATGGAAAAGGAACGTATTTTGCAGTGAATGCCAGATACTCTGCACAAGATACATACTCCAAACCAGACCAAAATGGGCAGAAATATATGTATTTGGCACGAGTGCTCACGGGTCTCAGCTGCCTTGGGCAAAAAGGAATGATTTCACCCCCATCCAGGAGCGCCTCTGACCCTACAGATCTGTACGACAGTGTAACAGATAACATTACAACGCCCAGCATGTTTGTCATATTCAATGATGTGCAGGCCTATCCCGAATATCTCATAACCTTTACACTATGATGCTCTGTGTAGTGTGGCTGCTCCTGCCAGTATGGGGAGAATTGTATGTCCCTTCTGACTTGGGTGTATGATACCATTATGTGTGGAGGATAGAATTGTTCATTTTATATAAAAAAAATGATGTATCTGGCCCTTCGGTAGTGGGGACTTGCTCTCTCTATAATGGATCTTCATGCCACTTCTTATTAGAAATTTTGAATTGTTCCCAGTTGAACCACTTTAGATTAGTGTGCACGGCAGACCTTTTCAAATGCACTTTAAATAATTCCTATATTCCCACTTGTGTTAAAGGGGATATCCACAATTTTGTTAACATTGGGCTCATTAATAAACCCTGGGAAAATGTACACTTGGGAAGTAACCCATGGCAGCCAAACAAATGTTTGCTTTCATTGTTCAACCTGCAGCGGACTGAAAAAAGACAGTTATTGATTGGTCACTATGGCCCATGGGCAAATTTTTATAAACGAGTCCCAGTTTCAGCAGTAAGTCCCTATTGCAAAAAATACAAAACAATACAAATAGGGACTTGCTAACAAAAATCTCTTTATTTGTTACTATTTTTGAATAAAGTTATTGCTTTCCTGATGTTGGGTCGTGTTGTACCAGGAGACGAGGGAGCCAGTTACCTCCGTCTTCACAGAGATAACAGAAAGGAACCAAAACAATGTCAGTCCTGTGCCAGAAATGTGTTGACGCTATTTAAATAACAGGAAATAAAATAAGTAAATAAAAATATGACATTCTTTGGAAATGCCGTAAAATACAAGGTTACAGGTGATTTTCAGGAAATGCTCCTAAAAGAGCAAATATCTAGTCCAGTAGTATTATATATATCATGTAACTTAAGTATGAGTTCTTCTGGCAGTGAAAAAGTTAAAGGGCTCTGATGGGTACATAGACTTAACTACAAGTGTGTAAAGTCTGGCTTGGAGGCCATAATATATACTAGTGCAAGCCTAATGTTTCAGTTTCTTTTATTCTGTCTTTCTTTACAAGTCTTTCCCAGCAAGATTAAAACATAAATAAATGAGAGACTGGTAGAAGAGAGGCAGCAGAGAAAAAGTAAGGTTATAACTGAGGTTATACACTGATGCTCCGGCTGCCAAGTCTGTCTGAAGCGAAAACCACTGTGTGCAGTTTTTGTATGAGATGATCTCTGAAAACGAGTGCGCATTGTGCAGTTTAAAAAAAAGATGCAGCCTGTAGGAGAGAGGTGTAGAGAGTGTCCAAACTTTTTGCAACGAGGGCCAGATTTGGTGAGGTGAAAATGTGTGGGGGCCGACCATTCAGCCTGATATCCATTCAGAGGAATCTAGCTTGCGATCAGGATCATTCACTCCTGGAGATGGATGCGTACACGGAGTTTAGGAAGTGGAGAAGTGGAGTCTGTTTGGATTTATTCTCCGCGCCTCATTTAAACAAAGAATCGCGTAGCATTAATATTTGGGCACATGATTAGTAAAATGATATTCTATACTGCTGCGTGTGCTGAAGGTGTTAGCAATAGACATGTACTAGCACGTAGTGACACACCAATCTCGCATACTTCTTTAGTTTACTGTATTGGCACGTCAGTACGTCTATTGCACCTTCAGCCCTAAAGAAGTATGCAAGAGTGGTGTGTCACATTTTTACTAATCATGTGCCCAAATATTACTGCTACGGCTACACGATTCCTGATTGCACTGTGCTGGAGGGCCACATTATTATTAATTTCATAACAGAGGCTGAGGGCCAGTGTAAATTTGAAAACGTGCCACAATTGGCCCGCGGGCCAGATTTTGGACATGCCTGGTGTAGAGGCAGTCGGCACAGAGACAAAAAGGTTAAGCTTGGCAGCCACAGTAAGAGGATGGAGAAAACAAGCAGTAGGATAACAAAATATAACTTACAGCTAGATTTACTTCTACAGGCCTGGCCAGGTCCAGCCCTCACACTCTGTCTGCTACATGTCTGCCCTCATTCACACTGACTGCATCCAGAGCCAAGGAGCTATTTGTTAATATGGAAGGTAAGGCCGACCAGCCAATAGGCTGTTATTTTATTTGGCGCTCTGGACAATTGGACAGAGCATCTGTCACTCAAAAAGAGCAAGAAAAAAAAATTCCACCATAGCTCCGATACGATAAATCTTTTCATCCCACCCACCAGGATGGAAACTGGCCATTTTAAAAAAGTAATGGGATGCCATCCCTGCCATATCCCATCCCAATTCAAACACTGCTCATATTACCATATTGCTATCCTATTCAATTCAAGCTATGCGAATGAGTGGCACCACTCCCTCTGCGCTGAGCCTTTACAAGGTTATTGCTCCAAGGTTGCACCTTATGGCTTATTTATCTTGCTGTTTTGGGACCATAAATATATTTCTGCCTTAATGATATTGGCTGGTTCTGTGATTGGGACAATATTTGGTGGAATACTCTAATTCCACTTTCCCTTAAAAAGAGGGGTAGGATTTAAAATGGTATATGGTGGGGGGGGGTATAAGCATAGAATCAAGAGATAGGAAGACAAGGAAAGAATAATATAAGGGGGGGCAATATGACAGATACATGGAAGAACTAATGAACTGCGTTTTCCACAAGGTAAGAGAAGAAATTAAGGGGAGATGGGGAAGGAAGGTAAGGGGATAAAGAAAGGAGAAATGAGTCACTGGGCCAATTGGATAGAGAGCATATGAGAACAGTCCTTATATAGGTGTCTATAGTATATATGTGTGGGCTTCAAATCCCCACCCTAAATCCTACACTGTGTGACATAAATCTGGCTGCGGGATACCTGTCCGTGGGATATCCGCCCGTGGGATATTTGGCCACGGAACATCTGCCTTGATACCTGTTTGTTGGATACCTGCCTGTGGGATGTCTGCTGGCTGGATACCTGCCCATGGGTTATTTGCCTGTGGAATACTTGCCTGTAAGATTTCTGCTCATGGGATATCTGCCAGTGGGCTATTTCTTTAGAGCAATCAATGTATAGAATTCCTTGGCTGCCAGTTGGTGGAAGAGACAGTCAGTGTTCCTTTTATTCAGCTTGTACTGTCTGTGCACCCTATAGTCATGTGACCTATAGTTATATGACCCATCCAGCCATGCCATGCTCACCTCAGTCTTGTAACCCTCAACTATGCTAACGCTAGTGCAAATTTGCCAGCGTGACGTCATTTCGTTACTTCACAGATTTACTAACGGGTGCTGACGTAAATTCGCTAGCGAAGTGGACCTACTCTAGCGCTACTTCGCACCCTTACGCCAAATGAAGTTGCGATATGGCGAAGGGACGTACCTACCCTAATTCCCTAACTTGCGCATTTTACTAAACATTACCTCTTGCGCCAGACTTTACTTCGCCAGGTCAGACCAGGCAAAGTTCAATGCAATAGATAGGAGTTTGTCCTATAACCCCCTTTACTACTCACAAACAGCTCCCAACGCTGTCTGTAGCGCGAGCACACAGAATTCCTCCTCTGCAGAACTACAGCTCCCACCACTCTCCATAGCCAGAGCACAATAGAAATCCAGATTTGGAAATCAGGAGCTCTAGAACCTCCTGGTCTAGCTCTCAGGCTGGGGGATGCTGCACCCCAGCCTCAGAGGCCTCCTGCCTCTACATCTTGGCGGCCAGATTCTTACTCCCACTCTGAAATAAAATCAGCAAATCCACACATAAGCACATGGCATCTCCTAGTTATAGAAATGTGGTGCAGCCGCGACACCTTGTGACACCCTCCAGTATCTGCTAGCATGCTGCACAGGGACAAGGCTCAGCCCCTCCCAAGACCCTAGGAGATCCTGTAACTGCACAAACAGGGGATTTCCCACCATGTGGTTCAGATTTTCAGGAACAGAGGGGAATTAACCCTCTGGATCCCTATACAACAAAGGTCAGAATTCCCTGTCCAAAAATCACTGAAAGGGGAATAGAAATGAATAAACTGCCTGGGCATCTGATGGCACACAGTGCCTTTTGTTTTGCCTAAGTCCCATGTTACTGCTGTTTCTAGAAGTGCAAAGTAGCACTTCCACTACAACTTACTGCTGATTGCCACATTTTTTCTGCTGTTTTAAACTGAGACTGCTGGATTCTATCTGTGATTAACCTAAGTGGCACAAGACTGTTGTGTATACACTCACTGCTTTGTGAAGTGATTGTTTCAGTGATTGATCTCAGCCTGAAAGTGCTTTTTATATATATAAACTAATACTATAGCTAATAAAATTGACATTCCAATTTTATCTGTTAAAATCAGAGTGGTTAAAGGGGTGGTTCACCTTTAAGGTAACTTTTATTATGTTATAGAAGGGCCAATTCTAAGCAACTTTTCAGTTGGTTTTCGTTATTTATTTTTTATAGTTATTTACCTTTTTCTTCTGACTACTTGCAGCTTTCAAATGGGCGTCGCTGACTCCCTTCTAAAAAACAAATGCTCTGTAAGGGCCCTTACTCAGAGGCGTTTGAAGCAGGAGTAGATGCACTGAATTCTTTTCAATGTGGCTGTACTCACACAGACGCATGTAAGCACCGAACGCAGGTAAAATGCAAATGCTGCATCCCAACCTGCGTTCGGCGCTTACATGCGCCTGTGTGAGTACAGCCACATTCAGCGCGTCTACTCCTGCGCTCCCCTGTGGCTGAATACATAAAACCAGAAAGCAGGGGAGCACAGCTTCAAACGCCCGTGAGTAAGGGCCCGAAGGCTACAAATGTATTGTTATTGTTACTTTTTATTACTGATCCTTCTATTCAGGCCCTCTCCTATTCATTTTCCAGTCTCTTATTCAAATCAATGCATGGTTGCTAGGGCAATTTGGACCCTAGTTACCAGATTGCTTAAGATGCAAATTGAGCTGCTGAATAAAAAACTAAATAACTCAAAAACCTTCAATAATAGAAAATGAAAGCCAATTGCAAATTTTCTCACAATATCACTCTCTACATCAAACTAAAAGTTATCTGAAAGGTGAACAACCCCTTTAAAGGCTGTTATGGAGCTAAAACTCCCTGCTTTGTAAAATCATTTTTCAGTGATTGAAAATTCTTTTTTACATATGAATTATCACTGTACACAAGGAAAGTGACCTTTTTGTGCTCATTATACAGTTTTTTTCTTATTGAAGTTTTTAATTTTTTAATCTATATGCATTGCTGAATCATTAATTATTTGTGATATTAAGTGTTCTTAATTAATAGACCGGCCAGTCAAAAAGATGTTTTTTTTAAGGTGTAATTTATTGAAATAAATTGTTTACAGAGAACCCAGCATATTATTTTTATTCTTGTTTAAACATCATTGATTGAAGTAGGATTGTTGCTATTGGTTTGTCTGTCTCACTGTATTAATCCTATTGGGAATAGATACCTGTTTGTACTTGCCCTCTCTCTGCACAACTAGCTGCATTATGCTTTATTTAGAGACCCAGCCCCCATTGCAGTCGCATCAGTAAAGCAGCCACAGACTTTAGGAACATTCCTTGGATCCTGGCACCCCTGGTCCTTTATTTAGAGAGAATTCTGCCCCATAGCAGTTTGTATTGATTCTATATAGGTAAATAATTGCACAGTACAGTAAAGGCTATCCAGCACATTACCCACAGCATAAACCCCAATATTCACACCTGTGGTGGGGTTTTCAGTTTCAAGGTGATGTTGGTTTTGGGAGAATAAATGACTCACAGATGGGGAAATGTTTCAGGTTTAAAGGCTTGGGGGTGACTCAAAGTGTAGGGAGGAGGTAGAGTGGGAAGATCCCAAACTGGGAGTAAGAGAGACAACTATTCAGAGAAATTGAAAGTGAAACTTTCTTCTCATCACTCAGACCAGATTTCACTCTGATACCTGTCCCTTTCTTTTCCAGGTACTTGTCCTACCCTGATCGAAGACTGCTCCCTCCAACACTATTCTTTACCCCTGCTGCTTGTTCAGCTCAGTATTGTACCACTCTGAGCAAGAAATAGTTATTGAGCAATAATAATTACCCCAACCTGAACTCAGTACCACCCTGTCACCCTCACTTTTATTGGCATCTTGGTTACCATAATCGCCACTCTCTTTCATTTCCCTCAGTCTTTATTCACAAGGCTCGCTCACCTGCTGATTTCCAGTGTTTAACCAGTCTTGCACCTTTCCTGGGGACCCAGCCTCAGCATGGGAGATAATTCTGCTTACCAGTTTCCTGTAGCCCTGGAGTGGGATCTGGGGGCCGAGAAACTGAAAGAGCTGAAGAACAAGCTGCTTGTGTATTTCCAGAGCAGAAACAAGTCTGATGGAGGGGAGTGTGTGATCAAGGACCCCGACTGCACCCAGGGATATATCCTCATCCACTTCAGCCAAGAAACAGGTAGGATTGGGGGGTACAGGGATACATCCTCGCCCACTTCAGCCAAGAATTAGGTAGGATTGGGGGGTTACAATGATATATCCTCATCCACTTCAGCCAAGAAACAGGTATGATTATGGGGAGGATTGGTGGCCCCATGCAATCTCTGTTTGTTTCTGACCATTAATGCTCTTATCTGCTGGTTGTGACTGAGCTACTAATGTACGAGGGAATGGCTGCATGGTTCCAGATGTCTTATTTCCAAAGAGTGGGTACTGGAAGGCAAGTTCTATGGTGGGCATGCAGGCCCAGACTGATACTTTACTGATACTTTTCTCATGAGAGTTTAGTGCATTAGTAACTACCATTGTGCATGTGTTTTCAAACATTATTAGCTGGGGAATGTCTGGACACTAGAGGTAGTGGGAGGATGAGATACTGTCGGGAGGGTTTCTTTACTATCACTGGGCAGCTCTTTGCATAGTAAAGGTCACTAAATTCAGGGATTTTATAGGCTGCAGTAGGTACTGCTATCCAGGCCTGTCCTTGTGCTCTGCATCCTGTGCTGGGCTTATCCCCGCCCACTGTTCTACCAGCATCAGCTTTGGTCACTTCCTTTAGCAGGGAAACAAGCTGCAGCCTGCTTATTGAATGTTAGAAGTTTTCTTGGGGTAACCTGCCAGTTTAAAGTATATACCTTTATTTCACAGTGCGGAATCGAGTTCTAGGGAAAAGGACTCATGAGCTGCCTTTGTCCAATGGGAAGAGACTGAAGTTTGATGTCAAACTGCCAGATGTCACAATTGTGGCTCTTCCCCCAGTGGTAAGTTGTTATTTGTGTTATTAAAGGGAACACAAATTCCCACCAATCATATAAGTTTAGTATTACTACAACACTGTTCACAAAAGCACTAGGCATAGCTGTATTGACATCATGGTCACGTGATTGACCTAGGTTGGCATAAGCAACTAGAATTGTCAGTGTGTGATGTCACAGTAGTATCTGTACAAATGGGGCTTCTACCCCAGTGTCATTAGTTGGTGGAATTTCATCTCCCTGTTAATGCTTTGTGGGATGATGAACTTTATAATCTAGCCTGAATGGGTAGCTCCAGGATATGGGCAAAATGGGCACTGTGTTTGGTGAATTCACATGGGAAGGTCGAGTCAATAATCTACGGGAAACTATGGACCAGATTCAATTGAGTGAGAAAAAAGTTTATCATGGATAAGATTCAATTTGAGATGCAATAAAACTCAGAAAAACATATCTCTCTGCTTATCAGGTGAAAACTTCAGATGAGAATTTTTTTTCTCCTCAAATTGATTCTACTCCATGAGTTATCACGTGATGAACCTTAAGATGATTTTTTTCTCACTGAGTTGAATCTGGCCCTTTGTGAGAGAGAAGTGACAACAGATTGCTACACAAACCACAAGAAAGAGTTGTGTAGAGTGAAATGTACGTTGGCAGCAGCATAAAGGTGGACGTGGCCTTTTTGACTGGCACCCATGTCGGTACTATGCTGAATCGTGGGGGGCTCTAATATCTGAGATATGTGAGGAACTTGGGGAACAATTGTTGTGGAAATGCCAACTGTTGAGCCAGTTCTGATTACAGCTCCTTATACAGGAGTATGAAATATCCAGTATGGGCTTATACCTTACACGATGAACCCCATCTAGTGATAAATACTGTTTTCATGTTCATCTTGGGATTTCATAAGATTTATGTGGACACTGTGGGTGAGAATAGCAATCTGGGCATTTCCCCCTTTTTGATTATTTATTGCCTTATTCCATGTCTAATTGAAGCACATGTGGGACCGAAACGTCGGTTAACATGTAAAAGTGTGAGAATAAATTGACATGTTTTTTCACCAAACCATACAGAGAGTGCTGATCTTCTATTCATATATATATATATATATATATATATATATATATATATATATATATATACAAAAAACAAGCTGTTCGCACACCAATAGATAGCGGTATACCAGGTGCTGCCACAGTGTCGAATATTTAACAGTCCATAGAGGCCTTTCTCAAAGTGTCTAATGGATTGCATGAATGACTTAAATACAAGAATTGGCGGGAACATAGACAAATTGGAACTGACGTATTATTGCATCACTGAAACGTAACTGCCATAAAAGTGCCACTAATGACCTGCATATATACATGTTAAAAATGCATAGCACATATACAGAAAGCATTTGTTAATAATCTCAATACACAGTGCAGTAATATAATATAGGTGCAGGGTGAACTACGGAAAGTTAAAATATATTCCATATTGATCTTACAACTCCCGATGTTAGAAGAAGCCGGGAGATTTACTCACAGCACTGAGCAATGGGTAGCAGGGGGAGCATTTATTTACTTATTTATTTATTTATTGGTTGATGCACATAGTATGAGATACCTTTAATATTCACATATATTATAGATTTATAGGCCCAATGTACACGTACATCTAGAGATAACTTTGAATGGGTGTGCCTGCGCAGTGGAGATGTCACGGATCCACGACAGGTGTATTAGTAAACACACTATGGTGGGACACACAGGTGGGCGATATTATATTTAGCCATCCCCCATCACATAGGCTGGGCTTGGATTTTATGACCTGAGGATAGGAATAGCTGCAGGGGCCACTAAGTTTAATTTGATGAATATATGAATATCTGCAGGGTGCTATTAGCCGTTAATTGAGTGGTAGTTTTTATACTTGACACATATTTGATACATTAATCAGCATATCAGATGGATAGAACTTCAGAGCAGGCCTGTTATCTTAACTCATTCCTTGATATAAATTTTGTAACATTTTTTGCAACATTGTTTAACGCTGAGATAAAGAAGTGAATACCAGCAAAGGTTACATAATATCGTGTTTTTAGCAATAGTTTGGTTTTATTGTTTAAAAGTTGAGATTATTAACAAATGCTTTCTGTATATGTGCTATGCATTTTTAACATGTATATATGCAGGTCATTAGTGGCACTTTTATGGCAGTTACGTTTCAGTGATGCAATAATACGCCAGTTCCAATTTGTTCCCGCCAATTCTTGTATTTAAGTCATTCATGCAATCCATTAGACACTTTGAGAAAGGCCTCGGAGGAGGCGGAAATGTTAGTCTCGCATTTACAATGAAACTTTTTTTACATTTTATTTAAGACCTGAGAGTGCGGACCTTTTTTGCCGTTTGTATATTGAAGTTTTGGACACTGCACCCAGGCAATTTGAACCATTTATCGAGAGTGCTGGCTACTTCGTGGACTATATATATATATATATATATATATATATATATATATATATATATATATATATATATATATATATATATATTAAAAAAATGTCCAGATAGTACCTGCACTCTTTCCTTTGCTTTACTCCGTGGGTGCTAAGGTCAAAGTAATGTGTATCCTTCAAAATAGACCAGCACACCAAGTTTTCAAGTGTTCAAATTTCCTTTATTGCCATAACACTCGTGCATCCAACGTTTCGGCCAGCATTGGGGCCTTGATAAACACTTGAAAACTTGGTGTGCTGGTCCATTTTGAAGGATATATATAGATATATATATATATATATATATATATATATATATATATATATATATATATATATATATATATATATAGAGTTCACTGGGACAGAGAATAGCCTGGTTATCCAAGTCAGACAATGGGCTCAATATATTCCCTGTATGAGCGTATATACCGAATATTACTTTTTTATCAGATAACAGCTCTGCAATTAATATTATACAAATGAGTCTAATTGGTAATTATCAGTCACTAACTCTGCTCCCATTTATTTATAGGCTGCCCAGCTAATGCCTACTGGACCTGACCCAGGTTAGAAACATGTGCATTGCCCTCTTTATTTAGTACTGCGTGCAGGTTAGTAATTCTCATACAGAGGAACAGTGACCAGCAACTGTGACTGGTTCTCTTGTTTATTATTGTACTGCTCCTATTGGCCACACCCTGCAACTGTGTTTCTTTCATTAAGCTACTTAATAATTTAGGTCTGAAAAGGGTCCAGCAAGTGGTCTTTACTTGCTAGTCTAGCATATAACTCATAATCAGCCCCCAAAATGTATCACTCATTCCCTTAATTTGAATGCCCTTACAGAAAAGAACCCCTTCCTATACTGATGGTTAAATCTTCCTCTTTCCTCCCACCAATGAATCACTCTGATTCAAGAGTCAGACCCAGAGAACAGGAAAGGAAAGACAGGCAGTGACAGCCAATAGCAATTACACATAACTATAAACCCATTGATAATGAGGAATAAAAGGATATTGGGAAGTTTTACAGAACATGCTATTTTTGGGTTTACATCCTGTTTATACTGATCATTTTTGTGTGATTGTGTCCATTTCACCCTCTTTTCACAGGTGGGACTATTAATTAAAAGTCTTTTAATGTTACTGTCATCAAGTCTGTACATAGCCCTGGGGCACATTTACATAGTAACATAGTAAGTAAGGTTGAAAAAAGAAGCACGTCCATCAAGTTCAACCTTTTAGTTTTTTTTTTTTTTATCCATTTACAGGGGAAAAAAACATTTTTTAAAAGCAAACTTCCATGTGACTTACATAATTCCCAGTAAAATTGCCAACTATTTGCAGAATTTTGTGGATAGTGTTCTCCCTTTAACAAATATGCAGTTTTATGGGAATCGTTAGTGTTCATTGGAATTGATGTAACTAAAGGACATATAACCCCCCACACACAAACACAAATTTAATGAGTAAACAGCCTCTTTGAAAGCTTTAGATACCTGTCACTCTGGTTGTTAAAAGATTAACAGTTAGGCTGCAGCGTCCCCTTAAAGGAACAGTAACACCTAAACAATGAAAATGTATTAATGTAAGGGAGATATAATATAGTGCTGTTTTGCCCTGGTAAAACGGGTGTGTTTGCTTCAGAAACTCTATTATAATTTATATAAACAAGCTGCTGTGTAGCCATGGTGGCAGCCATTCAAAGCTGAAAAGGGAGAAAAGGCACAGGAGACACAGCAGATAACAGATAAGCTCTATAGCATTCAGTGGGATTCTTCATAACTTATCTATTATCTACTGTGAACCGTGTGCTTGAATGGCTGCCCCCATAGCCATACAGCAGCTTGTTTATATAAACTATAGTAGAGTTTCTGAAGCAAACACACCAGTTTTATCAGTGCAGGGCAACAGTATATTATATTGCCATTCCATTAAAACACCAATTGTTGGTGTTATTTTTCCTTTAATCACATAGAATTCCTTCTCCTCTTCTAACCTACTATGCCCACTCCCTCAGAAATGTACTTTGACTGTTGGCTAATGAGCATGCTCAGTTCTTCTCAGCTCAGATGACTAAACACACCCTCCAGTCTAGCAGCCAATGAAGAAATAGCATTGCTGGTTCCCATAGAAACTGTAACTGTCTGATCCTATTTTTTTCTCCTAACCACCTCTCCTGAGCTCAGCTTTATCATTACAGAGCTCAATCCCAGCACAACATTTTATCAAAGTTGTGACTGTGTAAACCTGCATTCTGCATTGCATGAACTTTACAGCATACATGTCCTGTTTGCAGATGTCAATGTAACTGATGATGTGTCAGAGGGAAAATGGCCGCCGGATGAAAGCTGCTATTTTTTTAAGAAAATGTGATGGCGCTGGCAAATGGATGGGGTATATGCAGTAGAAATGATGTGGCTTAGGTGGGGAAGATATGCCCAACTTATACACATGGTAGGAAAATGTAAGCTTTACATGTCCTTTAAGAGCTTGATCTTCCACAACCTTCTATCCCTGCAGAGGTGCCTGGACCCTCATATGAAATGAATAATGTACTTCACGCCCCCCAGCTCCATAGAGCCCTAATTAAGAATGTTAGTGACAGTTGCACACAGGAGATGCTGAACCTTTTGGTGGAGACAGTCAGTGCCAAGTGCCAGGGGCAAGATTTCTACATCGAGATGATTCCTGAGATTGGCTCTGCTGTGGTCACTTTCACATGTAACATTGGTGAGTACCAGCACTTTGTGTATCCAGTTGAACTGAGGGTCTCAGTCAGGTGTGGCTTGGGTAACTGTACCTACCTGGAGCTTATGACACAATTCCTGTCTTTATTTCAAGATTTAGTATTCCCTGTCCTTACTTACAATCAGCAGTTTCTGGGACATCTTGTTTGTCATGTGTAACTGCCTGAACCATCACATGGGACAATCAGTCACCTTTGAGATGAAGCCAGTTTGTTATTAAAAGGAGAAACCAGGTGGACTAATAATACCCCCAGTGACACAGTCAAATGGGACTAGAACTAAAGGGGGTTGCTGAAATTGCAAACTGAAAAGAGGCTGAATAAAAAGCTAAATAACCCAAGACCCACAACTAATATAAAATTAAAATAAATTGCAAAATTTTTTTTATACTGCTCCAATGTCTTGTTGGCATCATTGCAATCAATTGGTGACTAATCTATATTTTATATATAAATAAATGCCACTTCCATTCCATTAATATTCTCTTTCAATGATCCACTCTAGACTTGTACTGATCCTGGTGCTAGATATGTGGGTTTTAGATGTCAAAGGGAAATGTCCTCCTATAGCTTGCTACCATCAGTATATACCACCCCCAGCAAACCTAGACAATTTTGTAGGTTCTACTGAAAGTTAGCTACTGGCACCCTGTTGCAAATACTAATGGGAGACTTAAATTTAGTTCTCCCTCTGGAACTGGACCAACAATCCTCAACCTCCTAAAGGCCAGTAGCTGAATGGTATGAGATATACATGGAGATTTCCCACCCAGAAAGCATACTCGTACATTTTCACCTCATTTAAGTCTTCTTTCAGGACTGATATGACCTTGCTGTCTGATTCACGCTTACCAGAGGTGAGCTACTGTACCCTGAGCAGTGTTGTCCAACTGGCCACATGAATGTCTGCCTGCTGTGTAAGCTTTGACTGCCCCCAGCATTGTTTAAACCTCAAATTCAGACTATAAAATCCTGCATTGTTCACACATGTGATCCCTCCTGCATTGTTCACATCTGTGATCCAGACTAAAACTGCCCACATTGTTTACCTGTTCACACTTCAAACAAACTGTTGGAGGGGCACCAGCACTGTGTCACTGTATGTAGCACACAGGATCTGGCTGGGGGGTCCATAACGCTAGTTCCCCCACCGTGAAACCCCCCCCACCGCACAGCACATTTGTTTTTGCTGCAACCTGAAACACGGAGGTCGCAGATTAGTGCAGGGAGCGGGCCCTTGGTTTAACCCTGGTAGCACACCTTAGAGTGGTGCTGATAGGTTTCCCTGTCTCCTGCTCTGTTCTGCCTGTGTGTGGAATACTCAGCCTGCCCTATGCTCCCTGTGTGTGCCATACTCTGTGCAAAATGTTTAACTGATACAAACATCATTGCACATACTGGTATTTTTAAAAAAGAAAAAAGTTTATTTTTTCATAAATAAACTTTTTCTTTTTTTTAAAGATCAGTGTGCCCAATGCCGTTTGTCTCAGTTACTGTATTATATAAATTATATATAAAAATTCAAATAGAAAACAAAATGAAGCAAGAAGGGGTCGGACTTTCAAAGGAAGGGCAATTGGTTGATGAGAGCAGAGAAAAAGTGGAGATTCTGTGTACACAACTGAGGAACAGCTTCCTTTTTAATAAACCTAATTCTAATAATGTAACTTGATGCATGGGTGACTCATGAGAAAATTCAAAAGAGACTTGAACATGTAAAGGTAAACAAAGGTCTACAACAAGATGGTATTCATCCCAGTAGTGACATGTGGGTCAGAAAAGTTGACCCACACCTACTCACACCTGACTTGAACCTGACCAGCACTTCTATTTATAGACACCCTTATTTATTGTAAATAAATCATTTTCTATACAAGTTTCTTGTGTTTCACAGATCTCTTTAACGTCATTGATAAATTCTCCGGAAGCCTAAGGGTAAATCAGATGAAACTCACAGTGCAGCCAATGATGGAAACTAAAAGTATCCGGGCTGAGAATCTGCCTCTTAAAACATCTGATATCGACCTGGTGATTTACTTTGAGTGCCCCAGGAATGGAGGGGGAAGAGTGCAGGAGGTGGTGCTAATATCAGAAGAGGAGGCTGCGCTACTGACATTTTATGATGAAGGAGGTAATGAGATGTAGCTATGTGATATCCCTGTAAACTGATCCATTGGCTCTTGAGTGAAGATACAGATAGTAACAGTGAGTGGGGATACAGGTGTAAGGCTATAGTAAATTGGAGTGGCACCTTTCTCCTAAGCTATGAGCTTTACCATATACTTGATCCGGATGAGACTCTACACTCAGGTGTGCCCTTGCAATCAGGGCTGCTCCTGCCATGAGGCAAGGTGTGAACCTTGTCTCAGGCGGCAGCGAGGTTGCTGGTTACAATGGCTTTAAGAGACGAATTTCCGGAGAGAGCGATATTGTGCTCAATGCACTAGTGATGCTGCCCCCCTTTGACCCACTCCAATGCTGCTTTTTAAGAGTGGAGTGGGAGCTGGGGCAGCATCTGGGGCGCTGACTCAGGCGGCAGCAGCCCCTGCTTTCAATGATGTGTAGGCAGGGTATTGTGCAACTGCAATTAACGGTAGTATGCCAGTGGTTACTTAACCATAGAACTGATTTATTTAACAAAAGTCCACATAGGAGTTATCAGAATAAAGCAGGGACATTGAACATTTGTGGACAGGAATATACTCAAGGCACCAATGGACAGTATATAGCCCTAGGGCAATCAAAGAGGACAAACAGCATGAACAGAGGCACTTCCAGCTTTCAGGCCTTATCCTAAGTGGAACCTCCAAGGATACTCCTCTAGTCCCTGGTTCTAAACACTTAGTCCCTACTTTTAGGCAATGATTATTTGGAAATCTAATCACACTCACACTCCTTGGTGGAGCCTGTGTTGCTTGGCTAAATAGCCTAATCTAACTATCACTCCTAGAGTGATCTATTAAAACGAGTAACCTTCCACTTACTAGACATTTCCTGTCTGGGTTCCACGTTTGACTCCCTTCCCTTAGGGAGGTCTCTGGCAAAGAGCCCTTAGAACTACATGGCTTCCAAATATATATAATTTCACACTGTCATCTTGTGGCTAAACTCTAAAGGTTGTGATATGAACCAGGAAGAGTAGACTGTCCCCTCCATAAAGTAAGGTGCCCTTTAGTGGCCAAATTGTAGGGGTCTGCGCAATAAAAGGAGAAACTATTTACATGCCCTACATAGGTACTACTTATGCATGTATCTTTGGGTAATCTGATTGCGACCTCAGTAGCGGAAAGGAAGTTGAAGGGGCGCTAAAGGACATCATTTAAGGCACCAGAATCATAATAGGTTAGATTATTTTTTTAGAATTATTTGAAGCAGAATTAATCAGTGAGTCACCAGCTTAGAAACCCTCAGTGAGATCTGCTAAATTGTGAAGTGATATAAAACAGCTCATTTAGGAGTGCAGTAGAGCCATGGATGAGTGGGTTATTCTTGCTAGGGAAGTATAGGAAGGTGTATTGTATTTAGTTAGTACTATGATTACCTGCCTCTACCACAAAATGCATATGGCTCTGTCAGAGATGCTGTCTCTATTTCTGTTTTAATGTTATTCATGTTGCCTTTATAGATTCTTTGAGTGATCACGATTTTGTTGCTTTTGTTTGGATTTTTATTTATAGCTGAGGGTCTGGGGTTGGTGCACTTGGACCACCTTGGATACTCTCTTTATCTTTTACATAATAGTGGTGGGACTGGAATCAACAGACAAAAATGCACCATTTCCTTAGGGTAACGCTATCCAGTTGGGACATCTCCTCTATGAGTCTGTTCAGTAGTGTTCATTTGTCTTTTTTGAACTCAAACAATGGCCCAACGTTGTCATTTCACATGAATCTATGGACATAAACATAATTCAGAAAACACTGTTTTATTTTTCAGTTGTACAGACGATGTTGGGGAAGCAGCATGCGTTTGGAAAGAAGCAGATATCAGTGTATCCATATTATGTGTCCCTGGGTATAACTCTATATGGGGAGAAGGGGCCTTGTGTAACATTACCCAACCCCGTGAAGGTGCAGACTAGTCCATATATACTGGAATTCATACTGGGACATCCACAGATAAGAGAAGACATAGACGAGAAGATGGCAGCTAAGAATTGTGAGATCACATGGCCAGATTTAAACTGCTCCAAGTCCCCCATTAAACTCTCCATTCCTAGCTCCTTATCATCTTATCTCAGGACTATGGCAAAAATTGTACGGACATGGAAGAATCAAGTTTCTACAGAATTCTCCCTTATTATTTCCAGGTTCAAAGTTGCAAAGTACAAAGTAATTCCATCAGCTTGGGAAGCCATCAAAGGAGAAGTCAGCAGCTCCACATATGAGGGAGTTTTGGTCAAACTAGACCTTGCTGAAAAGAAAGTCTTTCTTGCAGGATGGTTGAGTGATGTTAATAAGACAGAGCAGACTCTCAGTAAGCTGTTGCAAAATATTACTAGAGAAGCTGAAAGACAGACCTTGGAGGAAGCAGAACCGATTGACCAGGCTTTATATAAGCTACTGCTTGCAAAAGGATTTGAAGAGACAGTAATGAGAAGATACCCACAGCTGAATATGTCCTACGACAAACTAAGAAAGAGCTTAATGATCTGTGGCTTAAGAGAAGAAATAGATGGCGTTAAATATTCAGTACAAGACATGAAAGGAACATTCAAACAGAAAGCAGTTGTTTTACCTTCTGTTGTTCTTAATTTCCTGAGGCAGGCTGACATGGATGGGTTGTCTTGTCTCCTCATTGAGCATGGAATAAGGGCAATGTTCTACATACACAATAACACACTCATACTGATTGGATGCTCCATAAAGGATCTGTCAGAGGCAGAGGAGAGGCTGAGAAGTGAGTTGCAGTGGAAAGAAGTTTTTATTGATCACCAGATAACCCAGAGTCCTGAGTGGACAAATCTCAAGGTGCATTTGGATCAAACCTTTAACACTGAGAGATACACTCTTAAGGTTTATGACTTGGCCCCAACAGGAAAACCTAGTGTGATACTCTCTGGTCTTGCTCCCAGCATGCAAAGTGCTTACCAACAGATCCATGAGTTTGTGGAGAAGAACTCTCCATTGCAGAAGGAAATTCAAGTCAGGTCAGAAGTAGCCATTAAGTATCTCAAAGAGACAGAAACACAACTTTGCTTAAAAATGAAAAATATCACAGTTAAAATTGAAATGCAGCAACACATGATTTCCTTGCAAGGTCCCAGACCCTGTGTTCAGAAGGCAGAAACCCTTGTACAAACAATGCTGTCTTCACTGCATATCAGAAAGCTGATCATTACAAAGCCAGGGGTGAAGAAGTTGTGCAAGGAAAACACAGACATGTACAGCACTGTTGCCATGCGCAAATTCAGCTGTGTCATACATGTGCAAGAGGATGAGGAAGATGACCAAGATGGGTTTACCACTGCTTTGTATAAGGATGACCTGACTTGTCACAATGGTGATAATGAGGTTAATGCAGCCGTAAAACTGACTACAAAGGAAGGTCTGAACATATCTGTACTCCAAAGGGATATCCAAGATGCCACAGTAAGTCTGCTGGGAGTGGTACTGCAATGCTCTTTCCTATTGAGCTTATGGGAATGATTTCCTATTCTGATTAAAGGGACAGTTACACTTAGGGATGCACCGAATCCAGGATTCGGTTCGGTATTCGACCAGGATTCAGCATTTTTCAGCAGGATTCTAATTCAGTTGAATCCTTGTGCCTTGCCGAATCCAAATCCTAATTTGCATATGAAAATTAGGGACGGGTAGGGAAATCACGGGACTTTTGATCACAAAAGAAGAATTTTTTTCCACTTTTTCCTTTCCTGACCCTAATTTGCATATGCAAATTAGGATTTGGATTCGGTTCGGTATCTTTCACCAAGGATTCGGCTGAATCCCAAATAGTGGATTTGGTGCATCCCTAGTTATACTAGGAAATGTAACTAAAATATTGATTCTGCACATTTTCCATTATATTTAAGGCTCCACTGAATATGATATTCTAGATGGGCCTTGTATAAGCAGCAGATAAAAGATGGGCAAGCACACTGAATTAAGGACTAGGGGCTCATTCACATTCATCATTTGCAGATCAGGAGACAAATAGAACTTTGTATTGTGGGTACAACCCATACTGAAAAGAGCACTCATTTAGGAAATATTTTTACATGGACAGGATACGCATAGTTTTGTGGTGTTACTGGTCATTTAAAAGTAAATTGTATAAAATGTTAGACCTATATAGCTTGCAATCTAAATCATGGTGATTAAGGCATGTAAGGGGGACTACTGAACCTTCATAGGCTTGGAAATTCTTTAAAGACATGTAAAGGCACGTGCAAAGGAATTGCAGTTTAAAAGCACTGCACGGTCTGGTCCAATATTTGGTTTATATATAGATGCACCCTTGTGCGGAGGTGGTATGGACCTAATTTAACCCAGATACCTATGATTCATGATCGGACAGCTATTTGTTAGTTTAATTCTTTAAAGGCATAATGACAGGCTAGTCTGTTGCTATGAACCCGGACCCCCAGCAACCTGAAATCATTAAAACAAAAAAGAAGGAATAAAAAGTAATACAAAACCAGGTAAAGCAAAATTACCATTCACTGGAAAATGCTGAGCAAGAAACCTAGTTACAGAAGTTACCACAGTAAATCAATTAGCCAGAATAAGTTTCATTTTTTTTCACTGTATCACCCACATTATTATGTTTGCAGTCAGATGCCATCGCTAACAGTGTGGGTTCAGCCCTTAATCTCAGTAGGGGAAAGTCCTGCAGAGCCTTGTATAGTCGAGCAGGCCCCAAATTACAGGAACTTCTGAAGAATGTGAGCCAAGGAGCCCTGGTAGTGCCAGGATCTGTGTTCATTACTGACGGCTGCAAACTCAACTGCCAGAAAGTTCTTCATGCCGTGACCCCAGTGTGGGACAATGGAGCAGGCTCTTCTGAGACGGTAATGGTGCAGAAATGACTATTTGTATTAATGTCAAAATGGTGCCCCACTGTGTGGTTTCTGTTGCCTGCTTGAAGGATAGGCTCTAGATGACATCTGCAGTTTCCATAATTTCTCCATGCCTTAAGGTAAGGTCACACTGGGAGATTCGAGGAGATTTAGTCGCCCGGCGACTAATCGGCTCTTCTTTGGGGTGACTAATCTCCCCGAACTGCTTCCCCCTGTCTTCCACCTGCTAGAATGAAAAAACGCCTGCGGCATGGCACTCACGGCGCTTCGTTTTCCGAAGTCGCCCGAATCTCCCTTACCCCAAGTCTGATGTCACCCTTAAAAATAATTCAAAATCCTTTTTTATGATGTTAGTCAAGCAAAATAAACCTTACTTTCACTACTTAAATTATATAAACCTTGTTTCTTTTAGTCTTGGAATTCACAATCACATCAAGCAGGCAGGTTCCATTTTGTGACTAAAAACAAGAAAAAGCAGTAAAACCCCACACTACCTTACTAAAATTAATTGAGATCTAATTATATAAGTGCTTAGTGCGATTATAAACATATGCTTAGTTCTCAATCAATTTAGCACCAACATACAATTAATGGTATTTCAATCGATTGTGTCATATATCAATAATTTAAAAGATTGAGGTGCTCAAGTGCTATAAATCTTTAGATTAAGAAGATTCAATTTTGTGGACACTGTTATTATAGGGATACTGTCATGGGAAAAAAAATCTGTTTTCAAAATGAATCAGTTAATAGTGCTGCTCCAGCAGAATTCTGCACTGAAATCCATTTCTCAAAAGAGCAAACAGATTTTTTTATATTCAGTTTTGAAATCTGACATGGGGCTAGACATTTTGTCAATTTTCCAGCTGCCCCAAGTCATGTGACTTGTGCTCTGATAAACTTCAATCACTCTTTGCTGCTGTACTGCAAGTTAAGGTGGCCATACATGGAGAGATCCGCTCGTTTGGCGATGTCGCCAAATGAGCGGATCTCCCTCCGATATGCCCACCTTGAGGTGGGCAATATCGGGCTGATCTGATCGTGGGCCCTAGGGCCCAACGATCGGATCCTAACGATGCCTAACGGGCGGTCAGATCACGGGACCACATCAACGAATAGATGCGGCCGCGATCCGACGGGATTTTTTGTCCCATTCGATCGAGATCTGGCCGACTTTCGGGCAGATCTCGATCGGTGAAGCCCGTCGGGGGGCCCCATACACGGGCCAATAACATGCAGACACAGTCTGTCGGCAGCTTTTATCGGCCCATGTATGGCCACCTTTAGAGTGATATCACCCCCCTCCCTTTTCCCCCCCAGCAGCCAAACAAAAGAACAATGGGAAGGTAACCAGATAGCAGCTTCCTAACACAAGATAACAGCTGCCTGGTAGATCTAAGAACAATACTCAATAGTAAAAACCCATGTCTCACTGAGACACATTCAGTTACATTGAGAAGGAAAAACAGCAGCCTGCCAGAAAGCATTCCTCTCCTAAAGTGCAGGCACAAGTCACATGACTGGGGGCAGCCCAATTCTTCTGCACTAAAATGGGACTACAGATGACTCACTCACTGCTGTACCCTACACTCACTGCTATTGCTTCCAATGGTAAGCCTAGATATGTGGTTTGATTGCCAGTTAGCAGAGCTGTATTTAGGTCTGGTGCTGCTCTGGGCCTCAGTCCCTCCCCATTCACGCATATGCAGGATAGTGTGCACATACTCCACCACTCACTGTTTTACCATATACCAGTGGTTACCAAACGGCGGAGCTGGCCCCTCTAGGGCAATCAGACTTAGGGGCAGATAGAATAAGATTCAGGAAGGCTGTATTTAGGTCTGGTACTGCCCTAGGCACCAGACCGCAGCCCCTTCACTGATCTCACATATGCAGGAAAATGTGTGTGTGTGCTCCGATCTCAGTTATCTCCCTGCACCCACCCTCTGAATTACTGCTCCCTCACTCACTGCTCTACTCTTGACCCAATCACTGACTCATTCTTCCCTCACTCACTGTATATGTTCTTCCTGTTCCCTCAGTTACTAAGGAAGATTGTTAAATCCTGCCTGGAGTTGTTAGAACAACATCAGCTGAAATCAATATCATTCCCAGCCATTGGCACAGGAAGTTTGGGGTTCCCTAAGGATCTGGTGGCAACTGTAATGTTCAGTGAAGTTTTCCAATTCAGCAGTAACAACAAACCGCAGAGTCTCCAAGAAGTGGCCTTCATTCTTCATCCAAGTGACACCGACACTATCAAGGTAATAGTGACCTGATTTATAACCATATCTATAGACCCATCTGTGGGGAACTGCTGTGCAGAAGTACCCCCTCCCCAGCCGTTCTCTTCAAGGGTTTTTTTTTTACAAGCTAGACCATCCCCGCTGAAGGTATTCTACTGAATAGAACTCTGCACAGGGAAAATTCTCAGCTCTCTATTCTCTTGTATAGGGTTGTCTGGTCCAGGTCTGGACTGAGAATCAAAATAGGCCCTGGCATTTCAGCTACACAGAGGCCCAAAAAGCCCCCACCAGCTCAATAAATAGTGACTGTCTATGGCATCTTACAGCAGCCCCTCTGGCATTTGCCAGAACCCACAGATTGCCAGTCCGGGATTGGTCTAGTCATATTTATAAAAGGCTAAAAATAGAATGGAATCTGTTTTGACCCTTTGATAGCTATAGTCCTAATTATCCTACATGTGAATATATATATTCTATTTACAGGCTTTTACAAGGGAATTTACAAAACACAATGTTCCTGGTTTATCTCCTGTTAAACCCTGTGCATCACCTGCACCTGCCCCAGGTAAGTTGTACCTTTCTTAGTGACTGCTGCTAATGTCAGTAAGAGAGGCAAGCAATAGCTGAATGGTCTGTGACAATGACAGGACAGATTTTGACAGGTACCCCTTTCATTATTCCTTATTATTAATAATAATAATAAGCCTCCAGTATATAGCACGTTACAGAGGTTATCCCTTTGCTTATTTCTGCCTTCCACCTGAAAATTAATGCATGCGCTCAATCCTGTGGGAGGGAGGGGGGTGCCAGAGGACACTGGCCTCCAGGGACCTCAGGGGAAATCCACTTCTGTCTGTGGCTTTAGGGTGCCCATAGACTGACAGATTAAAGCTGCCGAAATCAGTCCTTTAGACCAATTTGGCAGCTTATCTGCCCATGTATAGGGCATTCAGAACGACCTTCCTAATCGATATCAGGCCAAAAACCGGGCAGCTAAGAATTGACAAGTTTGATGTTTCTTGGTGTACGAGGAACGTATCAGCTAGTTAATGCGGTCCTTGTCCCGACGGCACTCATTTACTTCGTTGTAATCCTATCCTCTGATTACCCAATATCGCCCTGCGATTCAGCTGTTTAAACTGGGCCCAATGGGAGAGTCTGGGATCAAGACCGTTTCTCTTCCTCTGACTTTTTACTCTGCTGTGAAGGTTTCTATGGGAAAGTCACAAGCTCAGCACTTGGAGTCCATGAAATGAAGATTGGACCTGTCCTGTACCAAGTTAAACCCGGGGATATAACCAAAGAGACCAGTGATGTCATTGTTAACTCTTCAGATCAAACTTTTTCATTAAAATTAGGTGAGAATTCTTCCCTGTGCTGTTTGTGCCCCTATTGTTCACCCTAATGCCCTGTAGGTCCTTATTGCCCTCCCTCTCTCCCTTGTGTCCAGTGTGCCCCTATTTCCACCTCTCTTTCTTGGCTCTATGTATTGTATCTGTCACTTGTACATGCTGCGCTACACAATATGTTGGTATTGATGTATTTATCTTTAGGGGTCTCCAGAGCTATACTGGAAGCAGCAGGACAAAGTGTTGAGATTGAATGTGCACTATTACGTAAGAAAGGTTTTTTTTAATTTAATATTATGGAAATTCTCTTTTTTAAGCTTTCGTGTTCGACAAAATTGTTTGAAAGGACACAATTCCCATATTTTACATTTTCGCCCTTTCTCTCTAATGGAAATATCAGAACTTATGTTTATAAATGTAATTGCCCTCTTGTTTCCCCCTGAGCTTCTAAAGTATCTCTGACTCATCCTGCAGTTTCAGTTACTTAAAATCCCATTGTTATCTTCTATTATAGTGTCAGATATAGCTGCTGCAGTAAAAAAGGTTACACTAGCCAAATAATATATATGTCACTTATAGTCCTGCTGCATTACATGAACAGGGTCATCAAATACAGGGCTGTAGAACATGGTACATTATATTCACAAGATGAAGAACTTGTGGAAACTGAATTGTCCCTTTTAATTGACTTTCTTTAGGGGCCCAGCCTCACAAAGGGTTTATTGTGACAAAGGGTGGAAGCCTCCAGTGCAAGTGGATCCTCCATGTGGTGGGACCAACTGAACCAATGCAAATAAAGGCCTGTGTTTTAGAGGCTCTGCAGGAGTGTGCAAGGCTGAAGGCCACATCAGTTGCATTTCCAGCTATTGGCACAGGTAAGTGGCACCAATATCTTCTGCCAAGTGCAGTTTGGCTTAAAGAAACTTTATACACCTGGATCCTTCCACTCTCCTATTGTTAAGAGGTTTAGTTTGTTGTGGTATCAGTACCTTCTACTTTTTCACCATTCCAGGTATGGGAGCAGTGCCACCTTCTGATGTGGCTGATGCTATGTTAGAGGCTGTGGAAGACTATGTCAGATCCCGACCAGTCCTGTCACTTCAAGAGATCAAAATAATGATCTTCCAACAACAAATGCTAAATGAGTTCTATGTCACAATGAAACAGAAAGAGGGAAGCAACCCACCTGCTCCACAATCACTCCCGGGCCAAATAACCTGTAAGTAGAAATAAATTACAGGTATGGGTGGTCAGATGGCAGGCTACCAGTGCCAATGGTCCCAGTGGGGCCCAGGTATCCAGGCCGCCGCTGGCTGCCATTAATGGCCTGACGGTTTATCATTAAAACCAAGGTTGAGTATAAATAGTAGAGAAAAAATATGACAGCTGTTATGAAAGAGCTTTATTCCATCAAAAAATAACAACAAGCAAGCTGTGCTCATGCTGTGAGCCAGGGATATGAATTACCCCATTAACATCTTATTTGAATTTTAACAAAAGCTCAACAGGTGCCCGCCCGCACCCGGCTTCCCCCTTCCATTTATAGACCTGCGCCTGCCCCACCCCACCAATGACATCACAAAAGGGGCAAGGAAGGCAAATGCATATAAAACCAGAAGTAGGAAGCCGGCAGTCTAAAGTCGCAAACGGCGCAGCGAGTTCGGCCCAAACCCATCTGACCCGTGGGTATTGGGCCAGCCTGCAAATGACTAGTTCCAACAATACCAGCCAGTGATACAGTTTATGCCTGGGAACATGCAATCCTTGGTCACTTGGACAGTGCCAGCAAAGCACTGGCAGAGAGAGATATACATAGGCCTTAGCCAAATCCTTTTGACAATGAAAAAGCTCTTTGGGACACACCGTGGCTCATACGCAGTCAGTCTCTTTTCCACATACATTTCAACCTTTTGGAGATGCATGGAGATTAAATGATTAGCACTGTATATAGGTGGGATTCCTCAAGGTACCCTGGTTTTCTCCCACATCCCAAAAACACACAGACAGGTTAATTGGCTCCTGATAATATTAGCCCAGGTGTATCTGAATGTGATAGGGCCCTTAGTTTGTAAGCTCACTGGGGCAGGTACGGATGAGAATATAATAGGGACCTCAGATTGCAAGCCCCCCTGGGGCAGGGACTGATTGGAATATGATAGTGACCTTAGGGCTATTCCACACGGGGAGATCGGCAGGCGTTTGCGGTCGCGGCGACAAAGCGCAGCGCCAGTCGCCGCGACCGGCGCAGGCGACAGTTTTGTATGGGCGCCTATGTAAAAACGCCTGTGCTAACCACACGAGGCGATGCGCTTTTCAACAGTCGCCTGAAAATGCCTCGCCAGGCTTTTTCAGGCGACTTTTGAAAAGCGCATCGCCTGGTGTGGTTAGCACAGGCGTTTTTACATAGGCGCCCATACAAAACTGTCGCCTGCGCCGGTCGCGGCGACTGGCGCGGCGCTTTGTCGCCGCGACCGCAAACGCCTGCCGATCTCCCCGTGTGGACTAGCCCTTAGATTGTAAGCACCAATAGGGGAGGGGCTCATGGGAAAACTGTATAACTTGTTTCATGTTTAACTTATTTTAATTGGCCTCTGGACATTTATCCTGCAAATTAAAATAATTTACTGTGGCTGCAAAATCGTGTAAAAGCAAGAAATCTCGTAAAAACATAGGAAATCGGTGCAGGAAAGAAAACATCCAGTTATTAACAAGGCTAAGCTAACTGAGTACCCCAAAGTGCCTGGTTGTAGGCAGGGCAGGTCCTGGCAATATTATTAGACAGCTGATATTATTATAGCGTAAGACTAAGTACACATACTGAGGAGCCATACACAAGGTTATTCAAGTACTAAAACTCTATTGTGTCCTTAGAGTTTACAGTATAAATGTGGTCCCTTGAGCAAAAATAATTTAAGTGACTTGCTCAAAGCCTCAAGATGGTGGCACAGTAACCAAATGAGCCATTCTTTTTATGCTCTCATAGCCCTCTTATTGTTATGAGTTGCCTTGATTATAGGATGGACTGGGAATAAGGTCTGATGCCACCGTGTACATGGGAAGGGTCGAAGACCGACATTTGAGCCTGTTCCGAGCTAGTGCCTTGATAGAGAGCAACTAGATCTAGTATATTAATTTCCATGTATCTGGCACAATATACCAAAAAAAGCTTTCATTTGTAGATATTTTGCATAAACCAATAATGCTGGTCCCAGTGGCCTCATATTTTCATTAGTGAATAGTAGTCAATGACCTCCTAACCCGGGCTTTAGAAAGAGACGTCATCTAATTACATTTATTACATTCATCCATCTATTTGATCTTGGGACACTGTGAAAAACTATGGGTGTTTAATCCTTCCCTACACACATTGAGTAGTAGACCATATTCAGTATGGAAGTTTGAAGTGTAAATTAATTCTGCCCTTTCAGTAACTACTTTGCCTTGTGCTTTATGCCACATGAATGACATATGGTATGTCTGTCTAGCTCCTGGACCAGGTCATTCCATTGCAACACTACATGGGTAAAGCCAGGCTGCCAATGTGTCGTAAGAGGTATGAATTTAGTGCTGCAGAAGTCTGGAGGCAGCATGATGGCTGCAGCTGCACTGGGTGGAAGATTTTGACAGACATTTAAATCTCCCATCCTCAGTCCCCAGTGAAGAGCATTTCATGGAAGTGGGTGGCAGCAGCAGTGGTTGGATGGTGGTGCAAGCAGCCAGGGTTAAGTGCAGGTTGGGGGCTGGTGGGGGTACAAGAAGTGGGGTGGCCTAAGGAGCATAATATTGAAATCTGCATGAACTAGTTCTACTCACCTCCTATATAGCGTTTTCCTCTTATGATGCTAACCTTGTAGTGCCCTAGCTTTGTGAGGAGCACTCGGTACCATTAAGCATGTTGGATCTAAATTGTTCAACTTCATGTATATCACAATGCATGAAAAATAATTTGTACATAGAAAGATTTGAAGATTATAAAGATGTGTCATCACAAGGAGGTTGGTCATTCAAAAAAAGTCTGATGGTGAGTTGGGGGGTTGTTGGTTTAGCTAAGGCAGCACTTCATGTGTGGTTATGTTGAGGTGGAGGGGTTGGGTTTAATAGTGTTGAGAACAGGCAGTCCTCTATTAATCTGTATTTCTCTCACCTCAGTCTGAGACACATAGAAGCACTGGAGTATAGCTCCAACCACTAGGAGATAGGGCACTAAGCATATACAGCTGCATGTGAGGATAAGGAAAATCATTGACTGTGTGATAGCAGGACCTCCCCTGCCAAAATAACAAGGTATAGAAATATTAATATAATTAATTTGGTGCTGCTCTATTGGCATGGGAAGGTTGACTCTATTCTGCCATATGTGTGCTTTTTCTACATATTATTAATCAGCTATTGGTTAAAAAGTAATTTTTTTTCAGCTCCAATGAAATCCCCACTGAAGGCCAAGAAAACACCTAAAAGTGTGGATTTTGCAGGGAGTGTAGAGCCGGTCATTTTCCAGATTTGTGGCAAGAGCAAAGATAATGTGACCCAGGCCTCCAACTGGCTGAATGATCTCATATTAAAAGAGCAATCTGAGAATGTTATCAGCTGGGAATGGCCTGAGGGGTTCAGTATCCATGATAAAAATAATCTGAATGATCTTGAGGCTAAACATCAAGTCGTCATCAAGGTAGAACCTTCAAAATTACGCATTTCTGGCCTCACAAGGGATGTTCTGAAGGTATCACTTGAGGTCCAAGCCATGATAGAGAAAAAAAAGGACAAGAAAACCAAAACGCAAGAAGCACAACTTTGTTTGAACCTCGTAGAGTGGAAATACCGCAACGGAGAGAAGTTTGTGGCTTTTGACAAAATAACTAACATGGATCTGGAGAAGAATCAGGACAATGTGCTACAAACTGTGACTGTAAATATTAAAGGGGAAAAATACAAAGTTGACTTTCAAAACAAATGTGTCTATAACAATCTGAGAAAGAGAATATGCATCCAAAGAACTCTTAAAGGTAAAGTTGGTAAATGTATTAATCAGCTTGAAAGACATAGGGGCCTTTATTACTGGCAGCAACTTCTGTTTCTCGCAGGTCATTCAGTATGGCTTCTCTTGGGCAGAATGGCTAATATTTTCCATCTGCCTTGAGGCAGCCATTTATTCAACCTCAGATCCTTACTGTAGGGGCTTTAGATTTGGCATCCAGTGCCCATTTGTTCACTAACCAATTCATTTCAGTGGTGCAAATGTTTGGGGCTTTGAAAGCCAGATGCACAGTTATCTCTTGATAAATCTGTGCTTTTGCTGTAAAACTTTAAATTACAGTTTATGTAAGAGGGAACATTTAATTAGGAATCCAAACTGCGTTGAGTAGGACTTCCCCATCTCATCCTTCTACCAGTTTGTACCCCACATTACTCCCAGTCTTATTCTGCAGGGGCCCTGCTTTTTCCTGATTACTGGGATGAAATGGAGACAGTGCTGTACAAGGAGGTTACCCTGGATCCTACTGGGAAGGAATACAAACGGATCAAAGCTTTGACTTCAAGATCGTGTGCCATTAATATACTGATGGTAGGTAACTGATTGTTCTGCCTGTTTTTAAAAGTATTGAAGGGCAGTGGGAGCAATTTGTAATGTACATTTTGTCTGAAATGCCCCCCAAACTGTATTGCTTCCATCAAATCCATGGGTGAAGGTTTAAAACCAGAAAAAAAGACCATATTCTATAAAATATGTATAGATGCTTCCTGCACCCATAGAGATTTACTATTTCTCCCATACAGGGAGTGTGGACAAATGAGGTTCAAGTTGCTTGTGATCCTCTACACTATTGCTTTATTCTATTGCACACAACTTGTCCACTGGGTTTCCAAAAGACTGAGCCTGTGGTTGCCTCTCTATATTGATTGTATGTACAGGCTAATGTATGTACCATACTTATGCGTCTCTATTTAGATCACACGCATACAGAACAAGCACTTGTGGCAGAATTACCAAATCAGAAAGCAAAGTATCGACGCAAAGAATGAGAAACTGGATACAGAGAAGCAACTGTTCCATGGGACTCAGGAATCGACAATCAAGATCATCAATCAGCACGGATTCAACCGCAGCTATGTGGGAATGAATGGTGAGACCTGGGAGCCTTTAATTATATAAATGAGCCTTTTTGGTGTCCAGCAGTTCCCTGGCCGCTATGTATAGGAATAACAATTTAATAGACAAATAAACTATATAAAATATGTCGATTTAATTGATATATAAACTTGAAACCTGATGATAAGAAATGATTAGAATCTCATATTGGGGTACATTTGCACAAACCTCTCCCCGGGTAATAAAACCATATCCCTCATTATCACTTTGCACATTTGAGTTGTTCCATGACACGTGACAATCTTTCTTCCTTTCCACAGCTGCTTCATATGGGAATGGGACGTATTTTGCAGTGGATGCCAGTTACTCTGCAGCAGATACATACTCCAAACCAGACAAAAATGGGCAGAAATATATGTATTTGGCACGAGTGCTCACAGGTCTCAGCTGCCTTGGGCACCACCAAATGATTTCACCCCCATCCAGGAGCACGTCAGACCCTACAGATCTGTACGACAGTGCAACAGATAACATCACAGCGCCGAGAATGTTTGTCATATTCAATGATGTGCAGGCCTATCCAGAATATCTCATCACCTTTAAAATGTGATGCAGTATGGCCAGTGGCATAACTAGATATTACAGGGCCCCACAGCAAATTATTTTTCAGCCCCCAAAAATGTCTAGAGGTTTACTTGTTTTACCAATGTTTATTAAAATCCTCATGGGGCTCTTTTACCTCCTGGGCCCCCTGCAGCCACAGGGTCTGCTTCCTCTATAGTTGAGTATGGCTGCTCCCACCAGTATGGGGAGGATTTTATGTCCTGAATTACTGTTATGAAGGCATGGATGGGAATATTTATGACCTCCTCTGATGTATAAACCTGAATGTTGTTAATAATGGTTAGCAGTTGAATTGTTTGTAGGTTATTGTGCCCTTTAACCCTTTTATCGCTGCCCTTTAATTCCTCATTCCCACTAGTGTTAATGGTTTGTATAGAGCAAAAAGTACCTCATTCTGCCCACTGATTTGCTCACGTCACTTCTGTAATCTATGGGGTTAGACATGCAGGAGCAAAAATTGAAACCTTAAACTCCAGGGGCGCCAGTTTTACATATGATGTATTAGAGGCAAACTGGAAAAATCACTACATTTCAAAATGTAAATACTGTTTCCCTGTGTTCCACCCCAGCGTTAATTTATCCTCTCACTGTGGGCCCTTCTGCTGATTTTATGACAGTGACAGGGACAATGTGGGGCAATATTTCATGGAATATTTTAATCTGAAGTTCACCTTCACAAAGAACATTCCAAATCACATGACTGTAGGGTGTAATGTGTCATATGTAATATGTCAGGGCTTTGGCTGCCATGTGTAGTTCTGCTTCACATCAGCTTCCCATAGAGCTGCAGTTACAGGGGAACTCCGTCCAAACACAATTTAAGCTTTTTGAAAAGTAAACATAGTTTCAACCACTGTGTAATATACATTGATTAAGAGATTTGCAGCCTGTTCATGATTTTTAATGTAATAATATGGTTTGTTACCTAAGCTTAGCCCCCTGCATCGTTTCTGGGCTGCTGCCCTCTGAAGCAGCAGCAATGAGGCCATCCCCCTATTCCACTCCACACTCAAAACTTTAGCGACAGAGCAGGTTAAAGGGGGGCTGCATCACTAATGCAGAGAGTGCTTTTTTTTTTTTCTTTATTGAAAGGCAGAGTTTGTGCTTTCTTCACCCTTAAGTGCACAGTGCTAAAGTACAAAGTGCTGGGTGCCCTGAGTCATACCCAAAAGCATGGGCTCCAATACTCGAAAGCCCCAGGCCAAAGAGCTGAAAGTGTCAGGAATCTTTTAGCTCTACCCTTTTCAAATCACAATTTGCCAGGAGTAGAATTAAAGAGATTCTCATACAGTACTCTGTGGTTACTTTGAAAGAATAGCAAAGTTTTGCAAAATCATGGGGGTTTCGTCACACATCAACTCCTACGCCTCATGGTTCGGGAGAATCCCTTTGTCCCCGGTTTCCACCGAAGCTTCTTCCAGGTTACCAAAAGCCTGGGGCAGAGACCAAAAGATCCATGTAAAGTGAAACACATATAAAAAACATAAATAAAAAGTGCAATAAAAAGAAGTGCAATAAAAAGTGCTCAAAGTGCAGTGGTATGACTTCGGCTGGCGGGCAAATTAAAACATTTTCTTGCTAGCCAAAATGCCGGAGCAAAGAATAAAAGCAAACTTAAAGCTTTAAAAAATGCTTTGTGCAATGTGTGTGACCCCATTGTGAGTCTGGCACCTCCCATAGGGGGCACAATACCTTAGGCTTTCGTAGTGTCGAGGGCCCTGGCCAGAGGATCAAGTGTTTATCCGTCGAACCAGAAGAGGCTTTTACATCCCAACTGATAAGAACAGATACTACACTTGATCTTAGCCAAAAAGCCGAGAAGCTCACCACACTAGCAGAACCAAATTTACAGTTTAAAAACTAGAAATTCTGCTGTTAGAGATCCAGGATTCGGTTCGGGATTCGGCCAGGATTCGGATTCAGCCGAATCCTTGTCCCTGGCCGAACCGAATTAGAATCCTAATTTGCATATGTAAATTAGGGGTGTGTAGGGAAATCAAGTGACTTTTCATCACAAAAGAAGAATTTTTTCCACTTTTTTCCACTTTTTCCGTGCATATGCAAATTAGGATTCGGTTCGGTATCCTTGGTGAAAGATTCGGGGATTTGGCCAAATCCCAAATAGTGGATTCGGTGCATCCCTACTTAGAGTTACCAAAGGCGTCTTTTTGCCGATCCCTGGTAGCTAGGCTAGGCACCTTGCCTCATGGCAGAAGCGGCCCTGTAGTGGGCTGTCCTCAGCCTGCATCCTCCATATCCCACAATTCCCTGCACAAATGTTGTCAATAAGGAGAGGCTACCGTATGTAGTTCCTGCATGCTCTCTGTAAACTGTGAAGAAGTTGTTAAAATTTGTATCATGAGTGTTTCAGTCCCTCCTCCCCTGCCACTATTTCAAATGATGCAGAAAGAGAAGAACTGCTATGCAGCTGGCCGTGGGATATTTGCACATGGGATATTACTGAAAATCTGCTGACTGGACAAGCTCTCCACCAATGAAAATGCTGTCAGTAGCAGCGATAGGGGGTAATTATGATGATAGAAAAGACTGTAGTAGGCCCAGATTACTGACTGTGTCTGTGCGGGAATCATTGGTTTGGATTTATCTGTTCTCTGTTACAGTTCCAGCTTTTGTACTAACGTAATTAATAAAGACACGTATATACATTCTGTGCAGCCAGTCTCGTTTCTCAGACACGTTCATTGTACTATTCATTCTTTTAAAAATATTCAGAAAATGAGGATGATCACTAATTTAGTAAATGATCAAGAATGCGATCTCCTGATAGGAGCTGGGAACTACAACAAGGTGCTGTCCACTGCTCCTTTATAACTGGGACAAAGCAGGGTGAAAGAACAAGCTGAGTTTAAGTGTAGGGGCATGTGGGATGACAAGCTTTATTTGCTTGCCATTAATAGGCTGGGCCACTTGGGGCTTTCCCAGAAGAGACGGAATATGAAACCAGAGACAAACAGATCACAGAGCCTGACACTCCCAGTTTGTTAGAAATGAAACAGAAACAAAACCTCTCCCTCCAAACAACAGTGAATGCTTCATACTACCCCTTCCAAGGATCTCCTCTGGCGACCCACGATAACCTGTCAATTCTAACTGCAAACACCACACTCACGCTGCCCCGAGCATGGGGGACACTGAGGCTTTCCAGTTTCCAGTGGCCCTGGAGTGGGATCTGGGCCCTGAGAAGCTGAAGGAACTGAAGAACAAGCTACTTTTGTATTTCCAGAGCAAGAGCAGATCAAATGGAGGGGAATGTGTGATCAAGGACCTCGACTGCACCCAGGGATATATCCTCATCCACTTCAGACAAGAAACAGGTAGGATTGTGGGGTACAGGGATATGTCCTCATCCACTTCAGCCAATAAACAGGTAGGATTGGGGGGGGTCAGGGGTGCTTCGCCAATGAGGCGAGTTGAGCCACCAGGGGCGACAAAAGTGCTGCTCCTGGTACTTTAAGAGAGAATTTCTGGGGAGGGGGGGCAGCAGCAACTGCTGCTGCCTCAGGCGGCAAAGGGGCCAGGATCGCCCCTGGGGGGGGGGTACAGGGATATGTCCTCATCAATTTCAACCAAGAAACAGGTATGATTGAGGGTACAGGGATACGTCCTTGTCCACTTCAGCCAAGAAACAGGTAGGATTGGGGGGTACAGGGCATGTCCTCATTCATTTCAACCAAGAAACAGGTAGGATTGGGGGGGTACAGGGTTATGTCCTCATCCATTTCAACCAAAAACAGGTAGGATTAGGGGGGGTAAAGGAATACAGCCTCATTCACTTCAGCTTAGAAACAGGTAGGATTGAGGGTACAGTGATATGTCCTCATCCACTTCAGCCAAGAAACAGGATTGAGGGGTACAGGGATATGTCCTCATCCACTTCAGTCAAGAAACAGGATTGTGGGGTACAGGGATATGTCCTCATCCACTTCAGTCAAGAAACAGGTAGGATTGGGGGGGTACAGGGTTATGTCCTCATCCATTTCAACCAAGAAACAGGTATGATTGGGGGTACAGGGATATGTCCTCATCCACTTCAGCCAAGAAACAGGATTGTGGGGTACAGGGATATGTCCTCATCCACTTCAGTCAAGAAACAGGTAGGATTGGGGGGGGGGTACAGGGTTATGTCCTAATCCATTTCAACCAAAAACAGGTAGGATTAGGGGGGGTAAAGGAATACAGCCTCATTCACTTCAGCTTAGAAACAGGTAGGATTGAGGGTACAGTGATACGTCTTCGGTCAAGAAACAGTTAGGATTGGGAGGTGAAGGGATTGGTCCTCATCATGCACTGTGTGGTGCTATTGGAGATGTTAGTGTATGTTGGGTGATGTGTAAATGGATACAAATACAACTGAGTGTGAGCAGGTTGGTTGCTAAAACTGGGTACAAGCAGATACACATGACCATGAGAGGGAGGGTATGGTGGCTACAGCACAAGAGATATGCCTGGGCGTGAGTAGGCTTACCCAAATACTAACATGAATTATTTGCTGTGTGACATTGCAGCTATGCAGCAGGTTTTGCAGAAAGAGAATCACAAACTGACATTATCTGGTGGAAAGAAACTAAAGTTAAATGTCAGACAACCTGGGGCAATTCATCCAGATCAGGACAAGGCTGAAAATGTGAGTATCTGGGAGCACAGAATGGAGTCTTTAGTCATAATTGGGTGCACTGAATGTTCAGGGAGTCAGTGAGTTGGGACCAGGGGCTAACTTGATGTAATGGCTTTTGATTTTTATGGGGAATTCACAAAAGCGTCTGAAAATCAAATTGCAGTAAAAATGTAAGAAGGTGTAAGGATAGGACTACACGGACGTTTTGGACACAATCCGACACGCTGCGACAAATTGCATGCGATGGAAATAAGGTAAGAGATAGAAATGTCGGATGAAGTCGCAGCGTTGATCCGACACGACTGATGGATGCAGATGCAGCGTGCAGCGTCTGCATCCGTCAATCTTGTTTCATCGGATCAAGGCTTCGACTTCACCCAACAATGCATTCACTTACCTTATTTCCGTTGCATGTGATTTGTCGCAATGCGTCGGATCGCACAGTAATTGTTTTTAATTGCAAATTCACAGCCAAACATTCTAGCACAGGGGAATGGTTATCTTTGTGTTGTTGCTATGATATTTAAGTATACAGATGTGTGTGCTCCAACCACCTCACAAGAGCCCCTTTCGGTCAGAGTGCAGAGCAGTCTACAGACCCTTGCCAGGGGCCAAATATACAGCAGAAAAGAGAAAAACTGCAACACCTCTTAGTTGCAAAATGTGAAAGTTTGTGTTTATTGGTCAGCAACCAACAGGCAACTTTTCAGGCCTAGTCTTGGCCTTTTCTGTTGCTATGATATTTGTAAAAATGTATTGTCACATTTGGTAGGTCATTTTTATCACCAAACTTTCGCATTAACATTAAAAAAAATGTCACTCCATATGACTAAAGAGAAAATATTTTGGTACACATCACTTTTGTTAATTAGGTGTAATAATGACACATTTAATGGTACTGTGACAAATCTATAAAATTAGCAGATACCTGCCCTTAATTTGTTGTTGTTATGACACTTTCACAAATTTGAAATATGACACTTTTAAAACTGAGTTCTTAATAACTTTTTGTGTTTTTAGAATCAACAATCTCAAGAAAGTCTCCAAAACCTTGGTGAGATCTCATTATCCCTGTTATACCCAAATTTAATGTACTACAGTACTAAAATATCCTCTGTGAGGAAGGTGCACTTATCTGCCCCAGCCAGCACCACCCTATATATAACACTGTGTTTGCCCAGAGCAGTCCTTCATATTCTGTCATACAGTCTCACAGTGTAGCCTATTTACCCAATATGCACGAGAGACTACTCAGAATGGGAGAGAAGGGAGGGGGATCTTGGGAGTAAGGTCAAACAGTTTGGGGTAGAATAGAAAAGGGAAGAAGAGGAGATTAGAGACAGAAGGAGAGAGGAGAAGGGTAAGAGGTTTAGGAAGTAGAGACACATTGGGAGAAGATGAAAAATATGCAAGGGGAGAGAAGAGGGAGGATAGAGGAGAGCAAAACCAAACAGTTGAGGGGACGATAGAGAAGGAAAGGAAAAGGGATTAGAGACAGGAGAGAGGAGAAGGGAAGGGGGTTTGGGAGTGAAGACAGTTGACAAGTGGAAAAGGAAATATAGAAGGGGAGAGAAGAGGGAGGAGAGGGAGAGAGAAGGACCAAACAGACAGGGGAGAATAAAAGAAAGAAGTAGAGAAGTACATAAAATGGCTTATAAAATGTTTAAGGAAAGAGGAAAGGGAAAAAAGAAGACAGTCCTCCACACACACATCTGGGACTAAAATAAAGAAATCAGAATACTTGAATGAATTTGATACTGGTTAGTGGGTTATAGACATTCCAAATCAGTGAGAATTACTCTCACTTTAACTGGCTCTCTGTTTCTCTTTTGTAGTTGCAGAGCAAGTGCCCCAGGAACCAAATACAGGATCGAATGATTCCCTACCTCCTGTGATCCTGATTGGGAATGTCCAGGTCTCCTCTTCTCTTGAGATGTTAAACCTCCTGGTGGAGAATGTCAGCAGCAAACAAGAGGATTTAGACTTCCACGTAGAGATGATTCCTGAGATCTGCTCTGCTGCTCTCACCTTCACTTGTAACGTTGGTTAGTCCCTGCCGATTTTTTCATCTGGGTAATAAGGACAGTAACTGGGGAATCCAGCATTAAAAGTAGGTAGCAGAGAAAAGAGAGTAAGAATTAGATTGTACAACCCTGTGGAACTCTATAGGAGGGTTGCAATAACATTCTTCTATATTTGTGTTTTCCCTCACAGTTACTCAGTTGCCCCCAGTTTTCCCTCATTTGTCCATTATAACCTCTGATTCATTGTTTTGAGTCACACATCAACATGTCAGGCATCATCCTCTCTGTATATCCTGCCAAGTATGTCCTTCCTCTCCCAATGGAAATCTTATGTTTTCTCAGATATCCCCAGCTTTTTGGATGACTTCTCCAGAAATCACAGGGTGAAACAATTCAAACTCACAGCAAAGTCTTTGGAGGACACTAATATTATCAGGGCAGAGAATCTGCCCCCAAACACATGCGAGGATCACCTGATAATTTACTTTGAGAGTTCACAGCATGGAGCAGGCAGAGTTGAGGATGTTGTACTTATTCCAGAAGAGGATGCTGCAGTAATAACATTTCCTGATACAAGAGGTAAATTAGTGGTCTCTAATAGTAAGGTACTGTTGGGGATGTGCAGAGGAGACTACATTTGGAATAGGGGGGCAAAAAAACAAGATGTGCATCAAAGGGACAAAAAACAAATACTAAATAATATTGTATGGAGTTATAGGGATTTTTATTATAAAAATACACTTACATTTATTCATCAAACATAACATCAGGAAATTAAAATGCCACAAACTCACCCATACACCGCCTGCAGAATCCATCCCTCTGTCCATAGGCAACAGTCCAAAACCCTCCAAACCACCACAATTTGCAAGGCAAAACTTGCAGAGTCTTGTTTTTGTCCATTTGGCCTTTATACCACCCCAAACACAAAAACAACAGTCAGAAAAAAGACTTGTTTGGTATAATACTACCCTCCAAAATTTCATGAAAACAAATCAGAACTAAAACAATGTACAGGACATGTCTCTCCTTGTACTCCGGGCTGGACATTGTTACCACCATCACCCTGAGAACAAAAGGAGTGCAGTATCAGAGTACGGGAGACCATATTAATAAAAGTACAATAGTTCCCCCCCCCATACAGCACATAACAAGAGGGCATGTTCATGAAGGAGAAAGGTGCAACCCTCGCTATTGCCTTTTTGACCTTCTTATATACTGTGCCAGAGTTGCTCTCATAATGTTGTCAGGAGTAGCCATAGAGTATGTACAGTATGGAGTTATAGGGATGGACCTGGAAACAAATACTAAATGTTATATGGAGTTATAGGGGCATTGGATTTTAGTGGAGCACTTCCAGGGTTTGGCTCCATATCCTACTGCAATTAACACTACACATCCAGTTTATCCAAAATGAAAACCAGAACTTCTTTATATTTTTAGCTGCCAAGATGGTGATGGAGAAACAGCATGTGTTTGGGAAGAGGCTGATTTCAGTGTATCCATTCTACGAGTCCCCAGGCATAACTCTATATGGGAAGAAGGGACCATGTGTAACATTACCCGAACCTCTGGAGGTGCCAATCAGTCCTTATGTACTGGAATTCATACTGGGAGAATTACAGATAAAAGACAACATAGACAAAAAGATGGCAGATAAGAATTGTGACATCACATGGCCAGATCCAAACTGCCCTAATCTCACCATTAAACTCTCCATTCCCAGCTCCATATCATCTCATTTCAGGACAATGGCAAAGATTGTACGGACATGGAACGATCAGGTTTACACTGAATTCTCCCTTATTATTTCCAAGTTTAAAGCTGCAGAATACAAAATTAATCCATCAGTTTGGGAAGCCATCAAAGGAGAAGTCAGCAGCCCAACATATGAGGAAGTTTTGGTCAAACCAGACCTTGCCAAACAGAAAGTCTTCCTTGCAGGACTCTCCAAGGATATTACTAAGATAGAAGAAACCTTTAGAGAACTGATAGAAAATACCACCCAGGAGATTTATAGACAAAATGAAAGCTTGGTTAAAACCATGCCCCTCTCTCCTGCTCTCTATGAAATCATGAAAAGAAGTGGCCTTGAGAAGAGCCTACAGAAATCATTTCCAAAGGTAAAGATCTCCTATGATGTAGAAAGAAAGAATATTGAGCTCTATGGGCTGAAAGAGGAAGTGTTTGGATCACAATGTGAAATACTAAACTTGGAAAAAGGTTTCAAAAGCAAACCCATTACTCTTGAGGATCACATGGTAAAATTCCTGATCGCAGCAGGGCATGAAGAACTCTCATGTTTTCTCTTTATACAGCACAATATTAAAACAATGTTTAAGATTGAGGATGATAAAGTCAGTTTGATTGGATTCTCCATAAAAGATCTGTCAGATGCAGAAGAACAAATGAGATGTGAGTTAGACTGTAAGCAACTTACTGTTGAAGACAAGATGATTATCCAAAAACCTGAATGGAAAAGTTTAAAGGAACTTGTGCATGGAACATTTAATGCTGAGACACAAACCATTGTGATTGAGGAGTTTCCCAGAGCAGCAGAGAATCAGGTGGTTATTGCTGGTCTGGCTCCCAGTGTAGGGATCGCTTCCCAACAGATCCATGACTTTCTAGAGAAAAACACTACTATACAGAAGGAAATCAAGGTAAAATCGGTAGCGGTCATGCAGTTTTTCATGGAGAAGAAGGAGCAGGATGTGAAAAAAATAAAAAAGAATATTGAGCTTGAGATGAAGCACAGGACTATCTCCATGTGGGGTCCAAGACTATACGTTCAAGAAGCAGCTGGATTTATAGAAAATGTATTGTCTTCTCTGCACTGGGATGTACTGCAGATTAGGAAGCCTGGAGCCAAGAAGTTCTATGTGAGGAACAAAGAGATGCATGTTACTACCGCAAAGAATAAATACAACTGTGTGATACACTTACAAGAAGATGGAGAAGATGGATTTATTTCTGATGTGACATGTGAAGGTGTACTACATTATCAAGTGAATCTGCCAGGTGAAGTGACTGTTGCAGTCTATAAAGATGACCTGACCCGTCACTCTGTAGATGTTGTAGTTAATGCAGCCAATGAAAATCTGATGCATGTTGGGGGACTGGCAATGTCCCTATTGAGAGCTGCAGGACCCAAACTGCAAACTGATTCTGATCTCATTATTAAAGCACAAGGGAGGTTATCGACTGGTGAGTCAGTGATTACAGATGCTGGGAATCTGCCATGCAAACAGGTTATACACACTGTAGGGCCTATATGGAACTCAAACTGTCCAGGAAAATGTGATCGGCAGCTCCGGAAAGCAATAACTAGTGGCTTAGATCTGGCTGCACGTAAAGGACACAGGTCCATTGGGATCCCAGCTCTCAGCTCAGGGATTTTTGGATTTCCATTAAAAAGATGTGTGGCCCATATCCTCGAGTCGATTAAGGAATATGTGGAGGATAACTCTGCACACAGCAGCATTAAACAAATCCATCTCGTTGCTCATGATTCAACTACAGTCCAGGCCTTTACAGATGCTCTCAGAGCTGGATCTGAAAAGCAGAATGTTGGATCAGCACCGAAAGCAACAAGTGTCGTCTCAGTTAATAAACGTGAGAAGTCACCAGCCAGAGTCACCAACTCTCAGCAAGAGACTGTAACAACCAAGGAGGGGCTTATCATTAAGATTATCCAGAAGGCGATTGAAGACTCCACTGTAAGTATCTCGTTTCAGAGACTCAAAACTGAGGGCAAAGTGACAAGCCTGGATAATTGGGAATGCCACAAAGGTTTTCGAGTAGGTGGGCAGATCTTTAGAGGGGTGGCAGGTAGATCAAGTGGTTTATTTAACCCTGTTAAATAGAAGTAATCTCTCGTTTAATCTGCTTTGCGTGCTTATAGGCACTCACAACAGGCATGGATTTTTCAGGAACCCCCTATTTTCCTCCCCTTCACCTGTTCATCTGCCGTCCAGGCACCCACCATAACCACTGCCCTACCGGTTTAGGGAAATTTGGGTCTCACGGCTTGCATGGCAGTCTGACTTGCCCAACAGCTTCTATTTGCCATTTTGAATAAAATAGATTTTTGTTTCAGACTGATGTCATTGTGAACAGTGTGGGGCAGACGCTCCAACTAAAAGATTGGCAGATAAGCAGAGCCTTGTCCAGGCGGGCTGGACCTCAACTACAGCAGCTCCTGTTGGATAGCAGCCAAGGGGCATCAGTGCAAATTGGATCAGTACTCTCTACTGACAGCTGTGACCTCAAGTGTGCGAAGGTTCTTCATGTTGTGATGTCACAATCGGACCGCAGGATAGGAGCATCTGAGAGGGTAAGTGTTTCTCATTCCTGACATAAATATCTGAGAATTTGCCTCTCTGGACATGAAGTGATTACTGGTTATAAAGCAGCACCACTGTGTATTAGCAGGAGGTGCAAATTCAGATTTGTGTGGTGCAATCCGGACCGCCATCAGAAATCGCAGGGCCCCATACGACAAAATTTCCTGGGCCCACTGTAAGCCCCACCTACAGGTCCGCCTTCCTCAACCCACAGGTCCCCCCCCACACAGTAAAAAAACAAATAAAATATTGGTGGCTAGGGTTCCCACATGTTAATAAAAAGATATTGGTGGTCAGGGCCGGCCTTAGGCCAATTGGACCATTTGGGCCCAATTGGGCCCCGCACCTCTGGGGGCCCACAATAATATTTCCCTCAGCACAAGATGCTGCCTGGCCTGCCCCCAACTTTGAGAGTCCAGCCCATCCCCAAATCCATAGGTCCAGCCCACCCCCAACTCTGATAAGCCAGCCTATCCCCCAACTCCATAGGTCTAGCCTGCCCCCAACTCTAAAAGGCCCAGCTTTCCTCCTACCTTGATAGGCCCTGCCTGCCCCCAATCCAACCAAGCCTGCTCCCAAGCTGAATCGGCCCAGCCTGCCCCAAACTAATTGGCCCAGTCCACTCTCCTATTTCCTCCCTCTCTCTCTTACCCTGTGTGCCCCTATTATGTGCCCCTATTTTATCCCTCTCACTCTCTTACCTTGTCTGCCCCTTTCCTTTCTATTTTGTGCCTGTATGCCCTTATTTTCCTAAATACTTGCTGTGTCAGTAGCCAGCAACACTTTGTCTAGGGGCCCCGCCAACATGGTCCCAATTGGGCCCCACATTTGATAGGATCAGCCCTGTTGGTGGTCAGGACCCCCCATAAAAAAAACATTTGTGGTCAGGGCCCCCCCATTAAAAAATATTGGTGGCTAGGACCCCACATGAGAAAAAAAAATTGGTGGCCAGCCCCCCCCCCCCACACATTATAAGAAAATTGGTGGCCAGGCCCCTTAAACATCCATGCCTTCCCGAAATCAGCAGCTCTCACAACTCTCCCCCCCGATGGCTGCCCTGTGCAATAGTGTCAGTTGTGATCTGCCCCAGGGAATGAATAATTGGAATATCATTATTAAGGACAGATCTGCTTGGCATCTTGTTATAAGGGTGTACACAGCAAGTAGGGTATCCCCCCCCCCGCATATAAAATCTACATGCTGCAGGACGGGGAAATAATAGATAATAGATGCCTTAGATGGGGAAATAATTCCTTCCTGACTCCAAGATGGCAATTGGACCAGTCCCCAGGGCCAGTTTTATGGGTAGGCAGGGAGCGACGGGTCAGTCTCTGCATCAGAGTTAATTGGAGTAGCCCTGTAATTCCTCGCTTGCTAAAAAAACATTTGACCCTTTCTTGAAGCTATCTAATGTATCTGCCAGTTCAAATGATTCAGGAAGAAAAATCCCACAACTTCCCAGCTCTCATTGTAACAACCCTTTCTGAATATTAAGATGGAACCTCCTGTCCTCTTATCTGATTTTCTCCCTCGCATACCACAATGACTGCTTGTTGTACCTTATCTATCTATATATTTTAAGTCATTCTTGCACTCACTCGCATTGTGTCTCCCGTTCTTACATTCAGGTACTCAGGAGAAGTATAAAAACCTGCCTGAAGCTGACTGAACAATACGGCTTGCAATCAATATCAATTCCAGCTATTGGCACAGGAAAACTGGGTTACCCTAAGAATCTGGTGGCAGGCACAATGTTTGACACAATTTCAGACTTCAGTGCTAATTCACAAAGTCTCCAAGAAATAAATATTGTCCTTCACCCGAAAGATACAGAGAATATCCAGGTAACTGAGAAATGGTATGAAGTGAAACTCAGAAAGGGACAGTATGAAGTAAATCTCAGAAAGGGACAGTATAAAGTGGCACTCAGAAAGGAACGGTATAAAGTGACACTCAGAAAAGGGACAGTATGAAGTGGCACTCAGAAAGGAACGGTATAAAGTGGGACTCAGAAAGGGAAGGGATACAGTGGCACCCAGAAAGGGACGTTATAATGGGGCACTCAGAAAGGGACAGTATAAAGTGGCTCTCAGAAAGGAACGGTACAAAGTGGGACTCAGAAAGGGAAGGTATACAGTGGCACCCAGAAAGGGACGTTATAATGGGGCACTCAGAAAGGGACAGTATAAAGTGGCATTCAGAAAGGGACGGTATAATGTGGCACTCAAAAAGAGAAGGAATGAAGTAAATCTCAGAAAGGGATGGAATAAAGTGACATTCAGAAAAGGGATGGAAAGAAGTGACATTCAGGGAGGAATGGTATGAAGTGACACTCATGGAAGGATTGGAAGTATAGATTGCATTGCCACTATTACTTAAGTTATAGGTTTGTAGAGTCAGTAGGGAACAATTCTTAGTACATGTTTCTGTCCATATCACTTATTGTGTTGGACATTAGGGGGGGTGAGGGGAAACGTTTGCTGAATGTTTGAATATTAAAATTGCTTTCTTACTCCCCTTTAAAGCACTTGTGTTTCCTTCTATAGAACTGTGGAAGGAGTTGGCCAGGGTGCAAATAATTACAATTTTAAATGTTATTGTCCCTAGGTATTTACCACTGAACTTCGCAAGCGCTGCAGCGAGGATTCCTCTAGTGAAAAAGGCATACATTTTGCTTCCAGAACAGCATCAACAGCATCTAGTAAGTACAACCTACATGGTAACTCCATCCTATGTTATGTTCCCTTGCTGAATGCACTGAGGTACACTTTAAGAGATGGATATCATACCATGAATAGTGGACAGCAGAACAAACTTCCAATAGAACAACATTTTTTCACTACTGAAATTTATCATAAACACACTGCAGGTAATACAATTTTAAGAGCAAATAGCTGTCACCCCACATACTTTGAGAAGGCTTACTTTTGGACAAATCATTTGTTGGCCTCTTGTTTTTGTACAGGTCAAGGAACTCCGAGGTGACTTCTAATATCTCATATTTTGCAACAGGGGGAACTTTATTTATTATAATACACAAGTTTTAGTGAGTCATGTGACAGAAATTACATCACTAAGCTCCAATTATAACCTAAGCACAGTTTATAAGGGCATAATTAGATATTCATGGCTCTTGTGTATTTTATATATATATAAATATATCATATGTCATTAGAGAATACATACCAACGGCCGGCAGAACTAGGGGTCCCCTCTCAATATGATATACTTCTCTTAGATAAACTACAATTGGTCGAACATTTTCTATACATTTAATGGTCTAAGTTGTCTCAAATTACACACATACTTATTTGGTAATACAGGTATGGGACAATTATCCAGAATGCTCAGGACCTGGGGTTTTTCCAGGTAATGGATTTTTCTGTAATTTGGATCTTCATACCTTAAATCTACTTGAAAAATCATATACTGGTTTTGGTTCCAACTAGGATAAATTATATCTTAGTATGGATCAAGTATAAGCAGGGGCGTTTCACCAATGAGGCAAGTTGAGGCTCTCGCCTCAGGCAGCAGTGCTCCACTAGGTACCAGGGGCGGCAAAAATGAAGCTCCTGGTACTTTAAGGTTTTCACAGCGGAAATTCGGCTCTGCTATCGCAGAGAGCGCATTTAGGCTCTTTGCGCTATCGTAATGGCCCTCTCTGCTGCCCTCGTGGACCCCCTCAGGGGCAAAAAGATAAGCAAACGGGGGAGGAGGGGTAGCAGCAACTGCCAGGATCGCCCCTGAGTATAAGGTACTGTTTTATTATTACTGATAAAAATAAAATTATTTTTAAAAATTCGGATTATTTGGATTTTGTAATTTGGAGCTTTCTGGATAACAGATTTCCGGATAACGGATCTCATACCTGTACTGACTTTGGTAACACTTATTCCGGCTATACTACGTGTCAAGGATCCCTTAAATATGTATTCTATTTCAATTTCTCACTTTTTATCTTATTTGATGTTTTTAATAGGGATGCACAGAATCCACTATTTTGGATTCTGCCGAACCTCCAAATCCTTTGCGAAAGATTTGGCCATATACTGAACCAAATCCAAATTTGCATGTGCAAATTAGGCGTGGGAAACATTGTTTACTTCCTTGTTTTGTGGGTTCCTTACTACAGGAAGGATCGGGTACAGAGGGTGGTTGTTAATGGGACATTCTCTACTTGGAGTAAGGTTCTTAGTGGGGTCCCCCAGGGCTCAGTATTGGGTCCACTTTTATTTAACTTGTTCATTAATGACTTAGGGGAGGGTGTTGTAAGTAATGTATCAGTGTTTGCAGATGACACAAAATTATCCAGCCCAATTAATTCCATCCAGGATGTGGCATCCTTGCAACAGGATCTTGACAAACTGGCAATCTGGGCAGCTAAGTGGCAAATGAGATTCAATGTTGATAAATGTAAAGTCATGCACCTGGGATGTAAAAATATCCAAGCCACTTATACCCTTAATGGGACTGCACTAGGCAAATCCATTATGGAAAAGGACCTTGGAGTCCTTGTAGATGATAAACTTGGCTGTAGCAAGCAATGCCAGTCAGCAGCATCAAGGACAAATAAGGTCTTGAGCTGTATTAAAAGGGGCATAGAGTCACGGGAGGAGGGGGTCATTCTTCCACTGTATAGAGCACTTGTAAGGCCCCATCTAGAATATGCCGTACAGTTTTGGTCTCCATCACTCAAACAGGACATTATTGTATTAGAGAGGGTACAGAGAAGAGCAACTAAGCTGGTAAAAGGTATTGAAAATCTTAGCTATGAGGAAAGACTGGCCAAATTGGGGATGTTCACGCTGGAGAAGAGGCGCTTAAGGGGTGATATGATAACTATGTATAAATATATAAGGGGATCATATAACAATCTCTCTAATGCTTTATTTACCAGTAGGTCTTTCCAGCTGACACGAGGTCACCCATTCCGATTAGAAGAAAAGAGGTTCCGCCTAAATATTCGGAAGGGGTTTTTTACAGTGAGAGCTGTGAAGATGTGGAATTCTCTCCCTGAATCAGTTGTACAGGCTGATACATTAGATAGCTTTAAGAAGGGGTTGGATGGCTTTTTAGCAAGTAAGGGAATACAGGGTTATGGGAAATAGCTCATAGTCCAAGTTGATCCAGGGACTAATCCGATTGCCATTTTGGAGTCAGGAAGGAATTTTTCCCCCTCTAAGGCAAATTGGAGAGGCTTCAGATGGGTTTTTTGCCTTCCTCTGGATCAACTGGCAGATAGGTAGTTAATAAACAAAAAAAAAAAAAAAAAAAAAAAAAGGTTGAACTCGATGGACATGTGTCTTTTTTCAACCTTACTTACTATGTTACTATGTTACCATTTTTCATCACATTCTCCCAATTATCTGTATAGTATGACTATTCTGCACCACATGTTCCCACTTCAAAGTCCCATCTTGTTCTCTTCTTCATGTAGATTTCTTTGGAACAGTGACAAGCCCAACACTCGGGGTCCATGAGATGAGAATTGGCCCTATTACCTACCAGGTGAAGACCGGAGACATCACCAAGGAGAATACGGATATTATTGTGAATTCAACCAACAATACCTTCAACCTCCAATCAGGTAAATGCACAATATTCACATTGATTGCTATTACAATTGATAACCCCTGTACCCAAGGACACACCTTCTTACACTGACTTTAAAGAGCTTCTTCAGTCCATTGCCTGCCGTGGATTTTTCTCTCACTTAAAATACTGAAACATTTCGGAAACCCTGATAAACAAAAACATCTAGATTCCTATTTATCAAAGGTCGAATTTTGAATTCATGTGGATTTTTTTTTTATTTGAATATACAAATATATACAATTCAGCTGGGAGGTTATTTAAAGGGATACTGTCATGGGAAAAAATTTTTTTCCCAAAATGAATCAGTTAATAAGAGAAAATTTTAATACTTACCGTAATTTTCTTTTCCTGAAACAAACTCATGGCAGTGGGTCACTTGTATGTATCCCTGCCCCCGCAGGATTGGACAGTTACTAATTAGCATAGCAAATAAGAACCTCCTCCTCCCCCTCTACCTTCAGTTCTAGGTTTTCCCAAAGTCAAGATAGGGAGGGATCGTGACCCACTGCCATGAGTTTGTTCCAGGAAAAGAAAATTACAATAAGTATTAAATTTTCTCTTTTCCTGTTCACTAAACTCATGGCAGTGGGTCACTTGTATGAGATGGCAACAAGAATTCACCGGCATACAGGTAATGCAAGCAGGTTATACCTTGCTAAGTGTTTATTGCAGCATGCAATAAACACTTAGCAAGGTATAACCTTCTTGCATTACCTGTGTGCCGGTGAATTCTTGTTGTCATTGGATCGTGAGGTTGCTGTTTCCTCATTTTGCTGTGCACCAGGGATCTCTATCGTTGGGAAGGCCAGGGTGTGCGAGTACTCACTGGATCATTTCACTTGTATGAGATACCATAGCAGTGAAGGGAGGGAAATTGATGCAGTAAACATTTATTGAGACAAAGACACTGTTTGTAAAACAGAATGACCGAAGTTAGTATCTGTTAATGACATTACATCTAATTGATAATGTTTAATGAACGTATTAATTGAAGACCAGACCGCCGCTCGGCACACCTCTTCAGGACTCACTGAGGACCGGACTGCCCATGACATTGCCACTGCTCTAGTAGAGTGAGCTTTAACTAATTCTGGCAATTTCAATGATTTATAAGACTCTTTGATACAGGAGGTAATGTATCTTGCTAAAGTAGCCTTGGAAGCAGGAGCACCTCTTTTGGGACCATCTGGGATCAGGAACAATGAGTCTGATTTTCTAAAATACTTTACTCTTTGAAGATAGACTGATAGGGCTCTTGCAACATCTAGTTTATGTAGTTTTTCTTCTAACTCATTAGAAGGATTCCTATAAAAGACTGGAAGAACAATATCCTGATTGCAATGGAATGAGGATGATACTTTTGGCACAAATTTTGAATGAGTTCTCAAGACCACTTTATCTTGATGGAACACAAGACAATCTTCTGCCACGGATAGCGCATGAATTTCACTAATTCTCCTAGCTGACATTATAGCGATCAAAAATGCCACTTTAAGTGTCATATTCCTGAGAGATACTGACTGTAACGGTTCAAAAGGTTCCTCTATAAGAGCCTGTAAGACAGCAGATAGATCCCACAGAGGTATTCTAGATTTTATTGGAGGATTTATATGGTTTGCAGCCTGAATAAATCTTATTATTATCGGGTCTGTCGATAATGGTTTATTCCAAAGGGCAGATAAAGCAGAAATTTGAGACTTCAAAGTATTTGTGGCTAAACCTTTTTCTAGCCCAGCTTGAAGAAATTCTACTATATGAACAGTCGAGTACTTTTTTGTTTACACCATTCCTTGTATATATTCCAAATTCTATAATATTTGCTTGAAGTTGAAGAATTTCTAGATTGCAGTAAAGTATCTACCACTGCTTCTGACAGCCCAGATTTTTCTAAATTCCTTCTTTCAATAGCCACGCTGTCAGTTGTAAACCTCGGAGGTTTGGATGACAAATCGGACCCTGGGACAATATTTGCGGAATCAGTGGTAGTTTCCATGGCTGATCTATTACCATGTTCTGGAGCTGGGCAAACCATGGCCTCCTGGGCCACCAAGGAGCGATCAGGACTACTCGAGCTTTGTCGTGTCTCACTTTTCTCAAGGTCTTTTGGATCAATGGTATTGGAGGAAACAGATAAGCAAGATGAAACCTCCAAGGTATGGAGAAAGCATCTCTCCCCTCTGCCTGATGATCCCAACTCCTGTAATAATATCTGTGCGTCTTCCGTTTGTATGAGGAAGCCATCAAATCTATCTGTACTGGACCTCATCTCCTCTCTATCTGAGAAAATATCTGTGGATCCAGTGACCATTCTCCTGGATGGATTTTGGATCTGCTGAGATAATCTGCTCTGATATTCAGTTGCCCCAGAATATATGTTGCTGTTAGATGACATAGGTTGTTCTCTGCCCAACGGAAAATCTTCTCCGTCAATCTCATCAAAGACACTGACTTGGTGCCTCTTTGTCTCCTCAGATAACTCACAACTGTCGTATTGTCTGAATGGACATTCACAGACAATCCTTTTAGCCCCTGTTGATAGACCTGAAGGGCTTCCCAAACAGCTTGCAATTACAGCCGATTTGAAGACCAGTTCCTCATCTCTTCTGACCACCAGCCCTGGATTGAATGGTTGTTGATGACTGCTCCCCAGCCCAGATTGCTGGCATCTGTGGTGAGGACTTGCCATTGGGGTAATAGAATGTGTTTCCCTTTCTGAAAATTGAATGGAATGCACCACCACTTGAGATTCTCTTTGGTCTGCCATCTCAGAAATATTTTCTGATTGAGGTTGTGCGAATCCTTGAACCACTGGGTCAGAAAATCCCATTGTAATTGGCGACGATGAAGATGAGCCCAATCGACAGCATCGGCTGCTGCAATCAACTTGCCTATCAAATTGAGGCATTCTTTTGTAGAACAAAATTCTTTCCGTCTGATTAGTTGTATTGATTTTCTGATATCCTCTTTTCTCCTCTTCGTCAGAAAAACTTTCATCTGAATTGAATCGATTAGTACTCCCAAGTACTGAAGCTTCTGAACCGGAATTAATTGAGACTTGCCAAAGTTTATTTTCCAACCGTGGCGTTGTAGAAATTCCAGAACATAATTCTTCTGATGAATTAATAGCTGAAGATCTCTGGCTTTGATTAGGATATCGTCTAGGTACGCATAGACTTGTATTCCTTTTTCTCTCAAAGCTGCAACCAATGTAACTAAAACTTTTGTGAATATTCTTGGTGAAGTTGCTAGCCCGAAAGGGAGGGCTTGATACTGAAAATGCTTTCCTAGCACAAAAAATCGAAGAAACTTCTGGTGAGAACTGGCCACAGGAATATGTAGATAGGTGTCTTTTATATCGATTGAGACCAACCAATCTCCTTGATCTATCTCTTGTACCACACTTCTTAAAGTTTCCATCTTGAACCTTCTGATATGTAGACTTTTGTTTAGAATCCTTAAATCTAGGATTGCTCTGTATTCTCCTGTATTTTTCTTTATTAGAAACAGAGGGGAATAGACTCCTAGCCATCTTTGATGCTCTGGAACTGGTGTTATTACATTTTGTTTGCATAAATTCTTCAAAATTCCTACAAGAGCTTGTCTTGCTCTGGGATCCCTCGGAGCCCTGGACTGCAGAAATAAAGTCCTCAACTGTTTGTGTCTGAATTCTAACTTGTAACCCGAAAATATTAATTGAAGTACCCATCTGTCTTGGATGGTCTTCTCCCATTCCATACGAAATTTCCCAAGCCTTCCTCCAAATGGGTCTTGGGTTTGTCAGGAACAGCCAGGAATCGAACCCTGGTCCCTGTTGTTGGGAGGTTCTACATTACCAGGGTGAGCCACTGGAGGATCTCTGTCATCATGTTAGACACTGCTCTGGACAGACTTGAAATATATTCTTTCTCCCCTGCCTCATTATCCACATGTGTCTTCCATTCCCAATTAATGACCCTTTATAAGCCTGTCCCTGCCCTAAGATCCTGGCTTGATTATCTGAGCTCCTGAGCCCGATCCAGCCCCTTACTTGCGACTTCTGATTCCTGACTCCTGTTCCCACCTGGTTCCTGATTCCTTTCTCTGTGGATTCCCTGGTTTGACCTTCGGCCTGATGAAACGCTGCCTGCCTTTGACCTTGCCTTCTCTTTGGACCTTGCTTGCCTGCCGCCTGCCCAGACCTTCTCCGCCTGTTTATTGGACTTTGCTTGCCTTTACCCAGGTTGTATCTTTCAGTTTATACTGTTATTGATATTTCATTCATCTCCATTAAAAACTCCTTTATCATAACATGGCTTTTGCTGTTAAACCTGCAGTAAATGTGTATCACCTGGGTTATCCAGCATATAGGCTCCATTCATCAGCACCCAAACCTGACAGGGTTAATCTTCTTGCGTCATGTATACTTTCCCCTGTTTCGCCCTGATCTGTTTTCTGGAGCCACGAAAAAGATTGGCTTGTCCAGATCTCCACGCTTGATAGTTCGGAAAAACTCTACCTGGTCTGTATAACTTTGCTTCTTTATAGGTAGATCTCTCAGTCCTTGAATTCGGAAATTGGTATCTTCTACCTCTTCTATCTTGTGGCAAAAAGGGGCTTTTGCCTGCTGTAACCTTAGAGATTATCTTTTCCAGACTGGAACCGAATAGTAATTCCCCTTCAAATGGTAAACCACAAAGATTATGTTTTGAGGCAGCATCAGCCTGCCATTGCCGCAACCATAATGCTCTTCTAGTTGACACAGACAGTGCCATAGATTTTGCTGCTAGATGAAGATTCTCAGTTGCTGCCTCTATGATAAAATCGGAAGCCAATTTCATTTAATGCATCTTTAATTCGGGATCTACTGACATTTCTGGATAAAGCATCTTCAATGTTATTTAACCAGGTCTTGGAAGCTTTTGCAAGGCAAATATTAGAAATAGCCAGTCTACAGGCAGCACCAGCCACGAGGTATGCTTTCCTCAATGTGCTCTCTTGACGTTTCTCCATTACATCACGAAAAGATACACCATCATCTACAGGCAATGTAGTTTTGCGGGCAATTCCGGTAATAGGGGCATCTACTTTAGGAGGTCTGACCCAATTTAGAATAGCATCTTCTTGAAAAGGGTACATTTTATTAAAACGTTTGGAAATGAATTTTTTTATCTGGAATCTTCCATTCCTTCTCTAACTCAGCTTTGAATATTTCATGCACAGGAAAATATGATTGCTTCTTGTGAGAGCGACCAGCCAATTTGTCTCTCCTGGAATTGCCCTCCTGTGGATCATCCAAATATAAAGCTTTAATCATAGCCTCTATAAGGGGTGAGACCAATTCCAGATCAAAACATGATTGCTCAGTAGCCTCATATTCTTCATTAGAATCCTCTAGTTCCCCTTCTGAAACTTGAAAAAAATGATCCAAATCAGATTCAGCTGATGAATAAAACTCCTCCTGAGTCCTTGGCTTTTTTTAATAGCTTTTTAGTAGCTCTAGATAGAGCACTTTTAATAGATTGAGATACTGACTGTGACATTTTATTCATGAATTCTTCCAACTGATCATGGTCATATTTCCTGAAGCCAGCGTAATACAATCCTGACATAATCTTCTGCCTTGCAATGCAGGATTATCACAAGACCTACAGATTTTATATTTCTTTGCTGCTCTTTCAGACTGCTCCTGATCCCCAGAGTGCCTAAAAAAACACAGCATAACAAGTAGTTAATTAATTAAGGATTAAAGGTATCCATCCTGCTCTCTCTTTAAGATGGACTCACCCCTCCATGTTAGCTGCGACCTTTTGCCTCCTCAACTCTGGAAAAAATACCGAATGCAAAGTATAATCAGTATACATCCCATAATGAAGCTGACAGGATAATTCACTGTGAAAAAAACACTCACTTGCCAGAACTTTAGCCTTCAAAGAATAGCTCACCAATAATACAGTTGAATCCATATGCTGTAGAAAATACAGAGTTTCAATACAATGATGATTGTATAGGAGACTCCCTTTTACAGGGATATTGCTTACCAGGGAAGCTTAGAATGGCTGCTAGTGTCCAGATGGCTGCGGATTGTGGCAGGAGCGTTCTGAGTTTACCAGTTGTAAAAAAAAAAAAACTTCCATGCGAGTTATGTCATCATATCTCCATGGCAACACATCCTGCAAAGATGGCGCCTGCTTCTGAAAACATATGGCGTTTTGGCAGAGATAAATCCATATACTGCCTTAGTCCCTGGTCTCACCTGAATGACAGGCAGGGCCTCTGGGCAGCGGTTACAATCAGCGCTAGTCCCAGAGCTTCAACCAGGGAGAGAGAGAATTAGACCTGGTCGGAACAATAATTTGGGGTGAGCCTGAATCCTTGACGCGGGACAGAAAAATGAACTGGAGGGGGAGGTTCTTATTTGCTATGCTAATTAGTAACTGTCCAATCCTGTGGGGACAGGGATACATACAAGTGACCCACTGCCATGAGTTTAGTGGACAGGAAAGTGCTGCTCCAGCAGAATTCTGCACTGAAATCCATTTCTCAAAAGAGCAAACAGATTTTTTGATGAATCTGCCCCCTACTCAATATCCCTGATTCAGCTTAGAAACAGACCCCAGGACCTTGTGGAAGAACCTATTCAGTATCTGAGCAGCAATAGATACCACTGATGATGGAAGATGGAAGTTATTCGGCTTGGATTCAACCACTGCTCTCATTGGCACGCAAAGCAAGATGAGCAGCCAATGGCAGCGAGGCAGAACAGGAGTAGGGAGTCCAATAGCAGTGACTGTTGAACTCAGGATAAGAAGTCAGCACTCACCCTTCATAAAGGGTCTTTTGGTGCACGTCCCAGGCTGCCACCAACAGCCGAAATTCAGGAACACTTTGCAAAATAGACAGCACCCAACAGGAATTTTCTTAAAAAGCCTTTATCCAAAGGGCTTTATTCAAACGAAATACAGCACGAAATACAGCAACGTTTCAGGCTTACATTAAGCTTGAGGAAAGGCTAATGTAAGCCTGAAACGTTGCTGTATGTCGTGCTGTATTTCGTTTTGCAAAGTGACTGTTGAACTGCCAAACAGTGGTGTTGCATGGAATAGTGTTTGGTTGCGGGAGCACAGTAACAACCACATCATACATCTAAATAAATAAAAAATATAATTCGAAACACATTTCTAACCCAGTTGCTTCAGTTTGTATTATTTCTTTAAAGCTACAAGAGTTGTCCTTTAAATACATTCCAAAGCTTTTGTATGAACATTACCATTTGCAGCAAACAGATTTCACTTTCCTGCATTACAATTGTCACCCATCAATCTCTACTTAACCCCACTCTCAACTCTTGCTCTTTACAGGGGTCTCCAAAGCAATTCTAGATGCAGCGGGACCAAGTGTAATTTTAGAATGTCAGCAGCTTGGTAAGATTTATTATAATCCCAATTGTGTTTATTTTAACTTTACTTTTTATACAATTGATATGACTCTTTTTATACATAATTTACAGTAGGGTACAATATCCCTTATAATACATGAGTGATACTCCGAATTCCCTGTATAACTCAGCCTGCAGCCTTGTGCCTTTATATGGTCACAGAACTCCTCAGTGACTAATATCCTTATAATTTACAGTAGGGGGTACATTATCCCTTATTATACATAAGTGATACAAAGGGGCACATTTACTTAGGGTCGAATATCGAGGGTTAATTAACCCTCGATATTCGCCCGTCGAAGTAAATATCGAAGTCAGAGGATTTACCGCATTTCCTACGATCGTACGATCGAAGGAAAAATCATTCGATCGAACGATTAAATCCTTCGAATCAAACGATTCGAAGTATTTTAATCCATCGATCAAACGATTTTCCTTCGATCAGAAAATTGTTAGGAAGCCTATGGGGACCTTCCCCATAGGCTAACATTGATGTTCGGTTGGTTTTAGGTGGCAAAGTACTTGGTCAAAGTTTTTTTTAAAGAGACAGTACTTCGACTATTCGAATAGTCGAATGATTTTTAGTTCGAATCATTCGATTCAAAGTCGTAGTCGAAGGTCTATTCCTTCACTTGAGCTAAGTAAATGTGCCCCTAAGAGTTACCTGTATAACTCGGTCTGCAGCCTTATGCTTTTATATGGTCACAGAACCCCTCAGTCACTACTAATATCCTTATAATTTACAGTAGGAGGTACATTATCCCTTATACATGAGTGATACTCAGAGTTCCATGTATAGCTCAGCCTGCAGCCTTGTGCCTTTATATGGTCACAGAACTCCTCAGTGACTTCTAATATCCTTATAATTTGCAATAGGAGGTACATTATTCCATATGTCCCTTTATGCTGGATATATGACAGTAAGTGTCTGTGCATCTTGGTTAATAAATGCCTTGCCACATATTTCTTTTTGTTAGGGTTGAACCCTTCCTCCCCTTCTTCCACTTCTTCAGCAATGGGTAGGATGCTTGCAGTCCTCTCCGCCTCTGCAATAAATGGTACGTTTTTCCTGGGTTCAGTCTTTTGTTTCATAAACTGCCATGTCTGTCCCCTCCCTCTCTCTGACGTTTAGTTACTCACACCCAAAAATAGACCAATTGCAATATATAAAAGTATATGATAAGTTCTTCTGTGTCCATTTTTAACCTAAACAAAATAATGTTGCTAACCTCCCCTGTTTGCAGAGTAATCTGGCTGGTGAGGATCCCTGTGGACATTTGGCCAGGGGTTACAGTGGGGCAAAGCTGAAAGGTGCAAGGTGGGGGTTGTGGGGGCTCTGAATTGGGCTTCATGACTTTAACCTTCTTAATATGTTCAATACAGGGTTTTGTTGAGGCTTTAATGGAACAGTAACACCAAAAATGAAATTGTTTAAAGTATTTAAAATATTATATACTGTTGCCCTGCACTGGTAAAACGGATCCGTTTGCTTCAGAAACACTACTATTGTTCATATAAACAAGCTGCTGTGTAGCAATGGAGGAAATTGAAAAAAGGCTATATGGCACAGGATAGATAGTAGATAACAGATAACGCCATTATGTTCTACAAAGCTTATTTGCTATCTGCTGTGTAACCTGAGCCTTTTCTCCTTTGAATGGCTGCCCCCATTGCTGCACAGCACCTTATATATATTAAACAATAGTAGTGTTTCTGAAGCAAACACATCAGTTTTACCAGTACAGGGCAATATTTCATTATATTTGTATTACTTTAAAACACTTTCATTTTTTGATGTTACTGTTCCTTTAATCTCCTGAAGTCATAAGAGTTATAAAGGGTGAGAAGGGACTGATAACTGAGGGGTTACTGTCAGATAATTCTAATGCAAGCGAATAATCTGTGCTGTGGGAAGAACATGCAGAACATTAGAAATCAAAATTCCATACAAGAGGGTCAGACAGTAACAGGTCGGACACATGTAGGATAACACTTGTTGGCAGATGCAGCTGGTCAGACTCAGCTGAAAAATTGATGTGCTTTCTTATCTTTTCACTTCAGGGCAACAGTCTCAGACAAGCTACATCATGACTCAAGGTGGGAACCTTCAGTGCAATAATATCATCCATGTGGTAGGACAGACAGACCCAAAGTGTATCCAGGAATGTGTCCGGGACCTCCTGCAGGAGTGTAACAGACTGCAAATGACTTCAGTTGCCTTTCCGGCCATGGGAACAGGTGAGGGGAAGCAGTCCCTATGAATGTTTGGACGGGGGGCAAAATATAGGGGGACTCAGTGAGGTTTATAAAAAGGGGGCAATCGGTGTTGAGTACAGTAAATGATGGGGTTAACTTGCCCAGGAAGAAGGTGGTCCAGGTGCTCAAGCCCCAGACCTTCAGCTCAGGGAGGCAAATAATGCAGATAGATAATGAAGGGTTATCTACCAGACCACACTCCTTAAATTGATGTAGTAAGAAAGTATTTATTTAGGCAAAAAACATCACAGTAAGCCTTACGCGTTTCGTGCCTTAGGGGCACTTAGTCATAGACTAAGGATTGGAGACTATGATTAAGCTAAGGCACGAAACGTGCTAGGCTTACTGTGATGTTTTTTGCCTAAGTAAATACTTTTTTACTACATCAATTTACGGAGTGTGTCTGGTAGTGCCAATCCTTCATTATCTATCTGGATTGATAAACAGTATCACATGAGATTATTTATAGAAATTGACTGACCTGGTACTATATATGTCAATTCAAGTAGCCTTTACTTTTCCCATTGTCTCGCAAACATTTCTGCCTTTCTGTCATTGCCGTAGGTGCGGGAGGTGTTGCTGCCAATGTGGTCGCTGATGCCATGTTGGACGGAGTTGAGGATTTTGTCAAAGCGCAAGCAGCACCGTCCGTTAAGACTGTCACAATCGTAATATTCCAACAGCCCATGCTCAATGACTTCTATACGAGTATGAAGGGAAAGGAAGGGACAGCTGTGTCTCAGCCAAAATCCACTTTCCGCAAATTATACTGTAAGTTGTTCCTGTATTTACTGCTAAAGAATTGGGGTCCCATTAAAGATCTCTGAAATGTTCCCACATGTAAGTGAGGTGGATGACTCTCAAACGTGCGCCTGAGATCAAGGAGCCACTCTTGCAGCAAATTAGAGAGGAGATGAGCCAAATAGTATTGAGGTTATATAGATGAATGGTGGAAATAAGGAAGGGCTGGCAATTTTCCAGACTGGGGCCTAGTGGGTCTCTGGCAATCCAGTCCTACCCCAATCTCTATTATGAAATACAGGACAAACAGTATACACGGGAGTCTGTAGACACACTTGTATGTGCTGTGTTCCACAATGCTTCATTTGCCTGTCATCAACCAAACTCCACTAGCTTTCCAGTAAGCCACGCCCTCCAGTTAGCCACACCTTTCATTAAGCTGAATGGAAAAGATAATTTCTTATGTAATGGGGCCCAGTAGGTCTCTGGCAATCCAGCCCTACCCCGATCCCTATTTTGGACTAAAGGACATACAGTATACACGGGAGTCTGCAGACACACTTATGTGCTGTGTTCCATGATGCTTCATTTGCCTCACATCAACCAAGCTCCACTAGCTTTCTAGTAAGCCGCACCTTCTATTAAGCTGAATGGAAAAGATCATTTCTAATATAAAAATCGCATCACCAATATAAGGAAACACTTTGTTATATGATATAGGATAAAATACAACAAATGGATAACACATGAAAGGCTTAGTAATGTCTCTCTATCTCTGGTTGCACTTCCAGCTTTGGTTCTACCAGCCAAGAAGAAGCCCATCCAGAAGTTGACGGCATTTCAATTAACTGATAATACTGATCCAGCCATTATACACCTCTGTGCGGCCGCTAAGAAGGATGTCACTGATACCAGGAAGTGGCTTGAGAAACTGATTGTAGAAGAGCAGTGTGAGAATGATCTCCAGGAGGAGTGGGTCGCTGATTTTGAAGAAACTGAGCGGCAGACGCTATCAGATTTACAGAAGAGGCTCCAGATCTCTATAGAGTATGAACCTTCCACTCCTTCTGTGAAGGTCTCAGGCCTCACCAGGGATGTTATGGAGGCAACCAAAGAAATCCAAGGAATGATAAAGCAAATAAGGGACAAGAAAACCAAGGAACGTGAGGCGGAGCTGTTCAGTAACCTGGTGGAGTGGCATTACCACGATGGCAGGAGAATGGTCCCATTTGATAAACTAACAAACCTAAAACTAGAGGAGGCGGCAAGTGAGAACCAGAGTCTTGTTACTGTGAGAGTGAATGGAATGGAACTCACTGTCGATATAGGAAATAGATCTGCTACAGACCCTCACGGAAACACCAAGGAGATCAGTCGGGTGGCGAAACATGGTAATTCTGCTTTACTTTCATTTACTCCTCCAGGGAAGCATTGCTCAGTGGCCATTTTCCACCTTGCCTTATTCTAGGTTATACTGGGAACACTTAGGGGGTTGTTTACTAAAACTTTCATTTTATCTCATCTTTTTATTAAACCAAGCTCAAGCAAACTCTCATCCATGATTTTATCTTATTTATCAATAAAATAACAAAAAAGTCAGGTCGGGAAAAGATTTAATAAAATGAAGGGAAAAGTCGAATCATAAGTTTTTTTCGGATTTGACACCCGAATCGATTGATTTTTTCGGGTTATAACAACCCCAAATTTTTCGGATTATCAGATGAAACCCAGCGCAGATCACAATATCTTTAAATTTGCATCTGCCATTGACTTTAAGATGACCTCTGCAGGTTTGAGATGGTGGATATTCAGATTATGATTAAGATTATTAGCAGCTTTGGGGTATAATAAATCTTGAAAAATCCAAGGTTTTTTTTCGCTCTAAAAATTCGAGTTTTTGCCCAAACCCTCAACCAGAAAAAAATGAGGATTAGTAAATAACCTAATTTTAGTCTAATGGGGAATTCTGAATGAGAAATATATTACCGGCATATACTTGGAAGATAGAATGATAGACTGTACTTCAGAGCCCCGTCAGAACTACTTGCAATGCTCTTATGAGTATGATTTCCAAACAACCCCCACTATATTATCACCACTTGGTTAAAACACGCCTTACTATACATTTCCTAGCTTTGAGGGGACAGGGTGGGTCCCTTTGTTTCTATCCTAGGTTCTACCATGGCTCAGTGAAAAATTGTTGTGGATACCCTAGATCCCCTTGCTGTTTGTATTGTAGCTTAGCCATTGTAGGATCATGAACTAATCCCCTCCTTTTTTAACATGGTGGCACTTAAATATAAAAATTCTTGCTCCTGGTTTTACCCTGAGTAGGGTATAAGTGAAGTAGGTAGCCCTAATAGGCATCCTCACCCTCTAAAGCAGTGATCCCCAACCAGTAGCTCTTGAGCAACATGTTACTCTCTAACCCCTTGGCTGTTGCTCCCAGTGGTCTCAAAGGATGTGATTATTTTTGAATTCCAGGTTTGGAGACAAGTTTTGGTTGTATAAAAACCAGGTACACTGCCAAAGAGAGCCTCAATGTAGGTTGACAGTCCACATAGGGGCTACCAAATGGCCAATCACAGCCTGTATTTGGCACCCCAAGAACATTTTTCATGCTATTGTTGCTGAATGTTGCTCACAGGTTCAAAAGGTTGGGGATCCCTGCTCTAAAGAGTGGGTCATTAGTGGGACACTCAGGACCAATGCCCCTTTAAGGAACAGTAACACCAAAAAATTAGTGTTTTAAAGTAATGAAAATATCATGTAGTGTTGCCCTGCACTGGTAAAACGGCTCTGTTTGCTTTAGAAACATTACTATAGTTCATATAAAAAAGCTGCTGAATAGCAATGGCAGGAATTGAAAAAAGGCTGTATTGCACAGGATAAATAGTGGATAACAAATAGCATTATGTTCTACAGAGTTTCTGCTATCTGCTGTGTAACTTGAGCATATACTCTTTTGAATAGCTGCCCCCATGGCTACACAGCAGCTTATTTATATAAACAATAGTTGTGTTTCTGAAACAAACAGCAGTTTTCTCAGTGCAAGGCAACACTGCATTATATTTGTATTACTTTAAAACAATTTCCTTTTTTTGATATTACTATTCCTTTAAGATAGTCACATGACCAGGGGCAGCTGGGAAATTGACAAAATGTCTAGCCCCATGTCAGATTTCAAAACTGAATATAAAAAAAATCTTTTTGCTCTTTAGAGAAATGGATTTCAGTGCAGAATTCTGCTGGAGTAGCACTATTAACTGATGCATTTTGAAAAAAAACATGTTTTCCGATGACAGGATCCATTTAAAAGTGAACCATCCCTTACTAGCTCTGAATACCTAAAGAACACTACGCCTGCACTCCTGATGTGGGCTTACAGCCTGAGCTGCCCAGTAATCTCCCTATGTTATGGGTTTAGAAAGATGGCTGACATAGAACTAGAAGGGAGGTTCTCATTGGAGCATACACTAGTATCTATGAGGTATGTGATCTGTGGGATTAAATGCTCTTCTACTTTCCAGAAGGAGAAACTCTGACTTTACCTTCTACCTGGGATCCAATGGGGAGACAGCAAGTTATTGTGGTACCATTGGCCGTTGGCACCCAAGAATACACTAGTGTCAAGGGGAAGTTTGCTCAGACCTGCACCAGGACAATCCATAAGGTATCTATTACTATCATACTTGGGGTCATTCTCTTTGAGTCTGATTGTTGCTTTAATATGGGTTCTATGGACATCAGAAACTTACACATGACTTATCTGCCCTGTTGAACTTAATGCCATATAGCATTTCTGTATAATATAAAGGTTCTGCTGCTTTGGGGTAAATTTAGGTTGGAAACCACTTTGACTCAATTACATTGGTTGCCCTGTGTCTCTTTGAGTTACATAGTTACATAGTTAAATCAGGATGAAAAAAGACAAAGTCCATCGATTTCAACCCCTCCCTACCTTCTCATCAATTATATATACCCATATCTGTACTAACACGTTGGAGGATGTTACCCAATTCCCTGTCTACTGTATTTCCTAGATTGAGCGGATTCAGAACCAAGCTCTTTGGCAAAACTATCAGATCAAAAAGAAACAACTTGACAACCAATATGGCAGCACCAACAATGAAATGCAGCTTTTCCACGGCACCGATCAGAATACAGTGAGAAATGTCAATCACAACGGGTTCAACCGCAGTTTTGCTGGAAGGAATGGTAAGAGACCTTGGTATACTAGTGGGGTGTTGTTATTCTACATACTCACACCAAGGCTCATAGATGTTTTAACCAAAACAGGTGCTATAATTAGGGGGTGCCACAAAGAAGGTTTTAAGGGGAACACTATGTTACTATGTTTGATAATATTGTCTCACTATAAATTTGGTATACTAGTGGGTTGTTGTTATTCTACATACTCACACCAAGGCTTATAGATGGTTTTAACCAAAACAGGTGCTATAATTAGGGGGCGCCACAAAGAAGGTTTTCATGGGAACACTATGTTACTATGTTTGATATGATAATATTGTTTCAATATAAATTTGATTCATTTTTTATTTGCCCAGCAACAGCAATTGGCAGTGGGACATATTTCGCAGTGAATGCAAATTACTCTGCACAGAGCACTTACTCCAGACCTGATGTGAATGGGCTCAAACAGATGTACCTGGCGAGGGTACTGACGGGAAAGTATTGCCAAGGTCAACATGGAATGATTACTCCTCCTGCCAAGAATCAGTCTGATCCAACTGATCTGTACGATAGTGTAACAGATAATACTGCCCAACCCTCCATGTTTGTGATCTTCAGTGATATCCAGGCCTATCCTGAGTTCCTCATCACCTTCTCATGAGAAGCCTGGGGCTAACTAGGGACACATTTTGCACTTTATTCAGTTGGAGGGGCCTTAGTATTCCAGGGTCCCCTCAATGCTTCAAAAAACAAAAATATTACAGATATATTAACAGTTGTGACTAATCAGCAGCTAATCTGATTTTCAGGGGATATCTGTCCAATAGAACTGGCAGAACTGACTGGTGCTTACACTGCCTGTACAATTAAAGAACCAGGGGCAGGTCAGGCTCATGCTGGATTGGTGCAGAATACACAGAGCCTGCTCCTCCTGTTATATTTTGGTGGATTTGGTTGGTGATGGGGGGGTCACAAAAATCTATTTTGCATATATAATAAATATGATACTTTGTTAACACACTCTAGGCTGGTACCAAAGATGCCAACTAACTCCATGTGATTTTTAGAAGAAATTCCTCTCCACAATTTTTTTGCACTTCGTACTCTGCATTCAGATGTGCACAAATAGCTGCAGGCCTCTTTGCCCCATTTTGGAGGGCAGAGAGCTGTGGTTCCCTTTGTTATACACTGCTGACTTTAGTTAGTGCTGTATTAGTGGAGGGAGGCACAGGCATTTAGTGACAGGGGGTTAGCTGGTATCTCAGTGCCAGGAGTGGGTCATAATCTCCAGATGACACAGGGTTACCTGGTATCTCTGTGCCAGTCTGTTCCAGGACTGGGTCATTATCATCACCATAGATTTTGCCTTGATATATAAACCCAGGAGAGGTACGAAGGCAGAGCTTGACTCAGGGATGATATATAATTAAAGTGCCGATGTGTACATAATTGCTCTGCTGAGTTGCTACTGCCATGATGATTACACTGTGCGCTAGAACTGTCTGGACTTTATAAATTCTAATAAAAGCTCTGATACAAAACACTACTCTGATTATTTGTGCAACAATTACTCTTTGCTCATGTGCCTCCCTTTAGGGGGCCCAATTGTTAGCCCACATCAGTCACCTAAGCACCCTGTGTGATGTACAGTGGGCCCCAGTAATATCAAAGGCCCTTGATCCCCCCTGACACTTCTGCACCCATAGGCCACCCAAATCCCAACCACTCCCACACAAACTTCCTATACCCCCTGATGCCAGCCCCGCTTCCAGATTTCTATTAGCCTGCACATTGGCTTTTATATGTCTTCATAGATCCTTGAAATATTTTATCACAGAAGAAACAACTGAGCCAACACAAACCCATGTCTTAAAGTTGGCCCATTTGAGAATTATGATTAAGGAAGGTGGGCATGGACCTCTCTAATTGTACCAAAAACTGATATACACAGCCTATAATACTGTCAGTCACAGGAAGGATTGGGATAGATTAACAAAAATCAAGACGCTGACTGCCCACTTTAGGAAAAAAGGCTGATATCAATGCATGATATTGGCGCATGGTTTACATAACCACGGGGGGCACCCTGGTTCTTGGTTCCACATCATAGCACCTCCTGGGACAAATTATAACATGAAGAATCCCCTGAGCAGAACTGCCTCAACTCTGCCATCCAATAGGCATGTGTTCTCTAGCAGGTTCCCCTCTGTCTCTTTTGGAATGGGGATGCTGTTGCTCTGTATGTGTTGGGGAGGCTTTTACACTGTATCTATAGGAGAGGCTGTTACGCTGTATCTATAGGAGAGGCTGTTACACTGTATCTATAGGAGAGGCTGTTACACTGTATCTATAGGAGAGGCTGTTACGCTGTATCTATAGGAGAGGCTGTTACACTGTATCTATAGGAGAGGCTGTTACGCTGTATCTATAGGAGAGGCTGTTACGCTGTATCTATAGGAGAGGCTGTTACACTGTATCTATAGGAGAGGCTGTTACACTGTATCTATAGGAGAGGCTGTTACGCTGTATCTATAGGAGAGGCTGTTACGCTGTATCTATAGGAGAGGCTGTTACACTGTATCTATAGGAGAAGCTGTTACGCTGTATCTATAGGAGAGGCTGTTACACTGTATCTATAGGAAAGGCTGTTATGCTGTATCTATAGGAGAGGCTGTTACTCTGTATATGTAGGAGATGCTGTTGCACTGTATATATAGTAGAGGGTGTTACACTATATATATATATAGGAGAGGCTGTTACTCTTTATATATAGGAGAGGCTGTTACTCTGTATTTGTAGGAAACAGGGCACTTTACGTTTGGGAAAGTGAACTGTCAAAATCTCCTATTCACCTGGTCCTGTGTGTGTCCATAGGAATTAGGGGTACAAAAAAGGAGGGTTGTTGGTGCACTCCTAAGGCCCCTAATTTGTTTACCTGTGATCAAAATATAAAAGGTAAGAAAGATTTCACTGGCACACAGGAGTTGCGATAGCAGGGCAAGTCCTTGCAATTTTATTATGCGATTGTGCAACGTTTCAGGGACACGCCCCTTTGGAGAAGTGCAGCTTCTCCAAAGCTTTTCTGCACTCTCAAAATATAAAAGGTCTTATACCTCTCTGCTTAACAGCATTACTTGGAGTAAAAGTCTCCTGAAGCTTGGTTTCAATCTGTGGACTAGATCCTCCCCCGCCACCTGCGGGTGCGGCTTTTAAAAGAGAGACTACCCAAACCAATGGCCATTTTTTTAAAAAAAAAATGTGATACTGAAATGATTATAATAAAGGCAAAGTAAAGTTGTATATATAAGTGCACACGTGTGTGTATATGTGTGTAAGTATAGATATAAGTACAGGTGTGGGTATGGATGTGAACAGAAATGAAAAAGGAAAAGCTAATGGGGTTTAACTTGACGTAGTATGGTGGCTTATCAACTCTATGATCATAACTTTCTAACAAAAAACCCTGTTTTTCTTTTTTAAATACATCCACTTGCATATTCATTGAATAATTTAGACAGGGGATTATTGTACATAAATATGTTTTTATATGGCCTTAGGAGTGCACCCACAACTCTCCTTTTTCATAGGAATTAGGGAGCAGATGTGGCTAGGTGTCTGCCCTAAAATTGTGCCCAGACCCTTGTGCAGGCGTGTTTCAAACCTTAATGCCGCCGCCCCGCCCGGCGTGCTTACCTTAATATCGCCGTTGGAGGGGGCGCATCGCTAGCACAGAGAGCAAAATTGCGCTCTCTGCGATAGAAAAGCCAAATTTCCGATTTAAAAACCGGAAATTCGCCTCATAAAGTTACAGGAACGGTTTTTTGCCGCCCATGGTAACTTCTGGGCAGCTGCCGCCTAAGGCAAGGTACTCACCCTGCCTCATGGCAGAAATGCCCCTGCCCTTGTGGCCTTCAAACAAATTCAGGCCAGCAATTGGCTCAGACACAGAAAATTTTTTAGAGAAGACATTTACTTCCAGATAGTAGGTCTGAAGAGTAATTAAAGTACCCAACTAGTCCCCCAACTAGGCATTATCTTGTAAAAGGAAGCAGAAGTGTTTTTGGTGTCTCTCTGCAGTGTGGGGAGGGTTACTGAAATTGAGCAATTGTGGGTAACTAAAAGAAGGAGCTAATAATGCAATTCCTTAAATTAGGCGCCACCATTTCTAGCGCCTTCTATTGGTTGAACTCAGGGCCGGAACTAGGGGTAGGCAGAGTAGGCACATGCCTAGGGCGCGAAGCTTGGGGGGCGCCAGGCACGTACTACCTCTGCCTGCTACCCCTAGTCCGGTCCCCTCTTCGCTCTTTGCTGACCGTCCACTTCCACATTGATTTGCCAAATGCACGTCAACCGGCGCATGCGCGCGAGCATGTACTCGCGCAAGTGCCTGTTCGCACATGCGCAAGAGTGTCCAATAGACGCTCGCTCGCATGTCCTGTCGGCGTCACAAAGTGGCCAGCTTGGCCCAGCTCTGAGATTCTCTCTTTTGATCATCTTTGTATCTGGGGCATGCTTTCTTCATTGGTGTCAGAGTGGGGTCCATCGATAAAGTGGTGAAACGCAGGTTGACCCATGTCCAACCCATAACCATACTCTACCAAGTCAATCTACATACTGTCATGACTTAAATACCCATAGGCACAGTATAAAAGTGAAAACCCCTATAGAACCCCTCTGATCCACAAAATTTGCGCTTGCTCGGTACAACACTAATACAAATTCTGATATTAGTACTGAGAGCAGAAGCACTCCCCACCTCCCTCTTGGCTCCTGCTGGCACGTGTACATATTTGGGGGCAATATTGTGGATTTTTGGCTACTGCTGGCACAGGTACAGATTTGGGGCAATATGAGGGATTGGCTTCTGCTGGCTCAGGTACATGGGGCAATATGGCGGCTGTTGGCACAGGTAAACAGATGTTTGAGGCAATATTGTGGATTTTTGGCTGCTGCTGCTGCTGGCACAGGCATATATTTGGGGGCAATATGATGGATTTTTGGCTCCTGCTTGCACAAGTAAATATTTGGGAATTTAGGGGCAATCTGATAGATTGACTGCCATTGGCACAGGTACATGGGGCAATATGAATGGTAAATTGGGAAATGATAATCAGGACCAGGTGGGGGCACTGATTGAATCCCTTGCCTGGGGGCAAGGCTGGTTGAACTTGATGGCAGTGTGTCTTTTTTCAACCTAACTTACTATGTAATGCTCCATGATAATACATGGCAATTCCACTCAAAGAGGAGGTAGAAAGGCCATTGCTGCACTTCATGATTCGCCTGACTACACTGGGGAATTAGACAAACCCGAACTAGTTTTTCTTACCCGGAGGGGTGAGTTATTGGAGTATTTGCCAGAGCCGCCCTGGGTATCAGGCGGGACGGGTATGTAAATAGAGTTGCCAGTATTGGAGGAGGTATTACTGGCGCAGTTCCATTGTGCTGGGCTGGGCAGAGGGAGCGTTACTTGCGCACTTGCCCTATGGAACAGGGAGAGGCCGGAGAGAAATAACATTACGTACATTTACAGAAACGAAAGTGAAAGTCACGCTATGAGCCTATAATATAAATTCCAAAGATCGGTTAGCGCCGCCAGGGAGCCTTCTCCTAAACACGGCTTCGGAACCGACAACTCCCTCGGATACCGCCACTCTCCTCTCTACTCATATACCGCCCACTCTGTACCCCACATCCAGCCCTCTTCACTTGCACAACAAACAGGGACCCGGAAGTGCCGCGCTCCTTACTCGCCGCCACTGCTGCACTGCCCTTTGCTGCCTCCCCTCACCCACACTCTGTACCCGCCAAATTCGCATTGTACCTGCTGTACCACTGCCCCAGCCCAACTGGGTATCACTGCCTTATAATTACCATTAACTATTATGTGCTGAGTCTGAGCCCTGCAACTTCACTAGTGCAATTAACATGGACAATGACACATCCTACCAGTTCCCTTTGGCCCTACATTGGGACCTGGGGCCTGAGAAACTGAAGGAGCTGAAGAACAAGCTTCTTGTGTATTTCCAGAGCAAGAGCAAGTCTAATGGAGGGGAGTGTGTGATCAAGGACCCCGACAGCACAAAGGGATACGTTCTCATCCACTTCAGCCAAGAAACAGGTAGGATTGAGTTGTACAGGGTAGTGATGTGCGGGTCAGGAAAAACCAACCCTAACCCGCCCTGCTGGCGCCCGCCCGCACCCGCGCTTCCGGGGTCCTTTTATAGACCCGCGCCACCTGCTCCACCAATGAAGTCACAAAAGAGGCGGGGCGAGCAGACGTGAGACTATAAAACCAGAAGTCGGATGCCAACATTTGAAGGTGGCGAGGAGCAGTGCGAGGTCAACCCGAACACGCCCGACCCGCAGGTATCGGGTCAGCCCGCCATCACTAGTACAGGGATATAGCTGCATCCATTTTAGCCAAGAAACAGGTAGGATTGAGGGTTACAGGGAACCGTCCTCATCCACTTCAGCCAAGAAACAGTTAGGCTTGGGGGTACAGGGATATCCCCTCATTGAAAAAAGCACACTAATGCATACATATGCACACACACACTACCCTCCCCCACACACACACACACACAATACAGAGACATAACCACACACATTACAGCTAGAGACATAGCAAGAGGGGAGAGGACAGGAGTTAGGCTCAGGGAGGGGTAAGGTATGATCACACTGTCCAGAGCAACAAAATAACCAGTCTCATAGACTTCAGTAAGTTTATAGCCACCTCATTATCTGGCATACATAGATAGGAGTGAGCCTAACTCTAACACTTCCATGCTTCAAATTTACAGTGAGGGATGCTGTCGTTAAAAAAGAGACCCACGAAATGCATTTATCAGGAGGCAAGAGGTTAAAGTTGGATGTCTCATTGCCCAAAGAGCCAATACCCACCAGTAATCAGAAACCTCCAGCAGTAAGTATATACTAGTGTAATGGAATACTAACTAACTAACTTTGTTATAGTGGTGTGATGGAAAAGACACGCTTTGTTATACACTAATGATGGGGCAGTCTATTTTATTTATACTCTAGTGGTGGGACAGACTAACTTTGTTATCCTTTTGTGATGGGACAGACTACCTCTGCTATACTCTTGTGATGGTATTGAATAACAGAACTGTACCACTGGATTGACCAGATAAAGGATTTGGATGGCTTGATGATAGAGATGTACAATTTGTGTACATCTGTGTACACAATTGATTCTTCAGATATTTATGTCAACATTGTTTCAGAGTTTATTGTTCTGTACATGAGCTGCAGATTTCCCATTAGATGCCAGCTTCCAAGAGGGAGGTTTAGATTCCATAGGGGATATGTTCTGGTCACATTTCCTTCCCTGTTCAGTTTTATGGCAAATGTTCTGAGATGTTTGGTTCTTAGCTGTACTGTAACTGCCCTAGATCTCACTGACTGTAACACTGTAACTGCCCCCTGCTTCTCCCTGCCTGTAGCACTAAACTAATGCCCCTACAGTAGTAATGTTTCTGGTTTGCCTTATGATGTTATTTCTGTTTGTAGGACAGTACAGAACCTCGTAATCACCAAGTGCCAGGTAATTATATGAACCTACCCTCTGTCATGTATATTGGCATTGGGCAGCCTTCGGGAGGGGGTGTCATTGTTTCATTGGACTCATTTGTTCCTCATACATAGCGTCTGGAGTTTTTAAATTAGAAAAGAAACGGAAGGGAAACAAGTTAAAGAAGGGGAAGCACAAGGGACTCTGTCTGCTGAGTTGGCATGATAGGGGCACTAACAAGTTGTACTTTGTAATGAACAGTAATCTGCCCAATTGCATCAAAATTAAGGGTGTTTCATATATAATTTTTATTGTAATCCCAGGGATATGTTGGCTGTAATACACATCCATCACAGATCCCAACGCCTGTGTTATCCCTGAGAAACAGTGTGCCCTCTTGGCGATGCCATGATCATAAATGACACCATCACATGCAGAACTTGCACTCATAAAGGCTCATGTACTTTCCTGCAATTTCTCTGCAGTCAGTTGTGTGTAAAGTGAATATACTTGCATCAAAATGTGCTCCATGCACTTTCTTATAGTTGCGCTAAGTACCCCCAGTCCTTCCTGCCTTTCACATTTAATGTTGGAACTATTGCGTATTGATGGAGGGGAACCCTGGAGCTATGGCAACCTCTGGACCAGGTGGTAGCTACTGGGTTCCCTTGGCCCCCTGCTTCAATCGCCTCAGTTTAATTGTGTTAAATCAGATGCAAATGCAGTTGGTGCAGCGTAGTTGCATCAAGAGCATTGCACCATGAGACCTCAATGACGCATGTATTTTGGGTAAAACGCTGCATTATGGGAAGAAAACATGGCGACAACACATGGGTCCTCCTGCAACCATTTGAATTCACAGAACCACACCTGATCCTCCCTGAATCCCATGTACATCCATAGTACACTGTAACTGGTGTAGATGAGTAATTGAGGCTCTTGTCCCACACCGATTGCAAAGACGCATATATATACTGTATATCGGGTCCTTATTGCTGTGCCCAGAGCTGTCCAACTGGAGCCTTTTATGCTGCATATTGCCCTTAGTGCATTTGTTTGATCTTCAAGGAGCCACATGACTTTATTTATTAAAATGTGAGAATTTGGCCCAGTATGTGGAAACAATTGGGTCGCTCCAATCGGTCAGCTTCCATCATAAATCCACCTTGGGTACAAGTGCATTGAAATGATACCTGTTATCTGATCCGACCAATGATAGTGAAAGGTTAAAACTTTCCCTATGGGTCACTTAAATGTGTTTGAAACACGCCAGCATTTAATTAGCCATATTGCTAATTTAACATAAAAATTACAAAATTTCATGAAGAAACTTTTGCCCATGGCCAGGGCTATAGTTATGAGTCTTTAACTCCCAACGCATTATATTAATTAATCTAAATGCCAAACCTCTGCCAGGCCAGCACCCAAAGTAACCAGGACAATATATTTACAGATCCACAGGGATAGAGGGGGCTTTGGGGCAATGGGTGAGAGGGGGATGTTGGTTATATTTATTCCACACAAACTCTGCTGCCACTTACCCTCCAGAAGAAGTGACACCTCATACCTCCTTCTTTGTGGGACCCCCTTCTCTGAATGTGACTGCTGAAGCTGCATCAACTGAAGAACCACCTTCTATGAATGTAGGCCCTGAGACCTCACCCTCCGTGGCTCTGATTGAAAGCATCGCAGACTCCTGCACACCGGAGATACTGATTCTCCTGGTGGAGAATATCAGTAATAAATGTGCCGGCACCGACTTTACCTTGGAGATGATCCCTGAGATTAAATCTGCTGCAGTCACTTTCAGCTGTAACATTGGTGAGTGGTGATAATCTGATGTAGGTATTGTTGGCCAGTAGGGATGGTCTGATGCAGGTATCAGTAGGGAAAAGGTACAGTCATTGAAAATCCCAACATGGCAAGCTTTTCCTCATAACTGAGCCCTTCTATTCTCCTTATTGGCTTAAACAACCGTATCTGTGCCTTCTCTATTTCATTAATGCCCCATTTATATATATATATTTATATATATATATATATATATATATATATATATATATAGTGATCATATCCCCTTACCTGCCTCTTCTCCATGTAACCAATCCCAACTTGACCAGCCTTAACTCATAAATGAACCCGATCATTAGCTTAGTAATTTTTCTCTGTACTTTCTCTATTTCATTACTGCCCTTTATATATTTATATGTAATGATCACATACCCTCTTAACGTCCTCTTCTCCAGTGTAATGAATCCAAACGTAACCAGCCTTTCCTCATTAATGAGCCCTTTCATTCGCTTATCAGCTTAGTCACTTTTCTCTGTACTTTCTCTATTTCATTACTGCCCCTTATAAATAGTAATAATATTCCCCCTTAAGTGCCTCTTATCCAGTCTAAACAATCCCAACTAGCCCATTTTTTTCTGTTAACTGAGCCCTTCTATTACCTTTCTGTATTTTTTTATATTCCATGTATTGAAATTGCCCAAGAAAACAAATCTCGAACCAAAATATTGCTACCTTAAAGCTGTAATGATTGTTCTCAGTTTTTTTCTACGACCAGATGAGCAATTCTCAGTCCATTTCTGTGTTTCACTAACAATACCTCATATTGAAAGAAAGGACACAATATAATGTCCTGAGTTGTTGAAAATTTTATTCTTAGAACCCTTAATTTGATATTTGGGGGGGTAATGTGAATAAAGAAGAGATACTGCTCACACTCACATCTCTCGCACTGAACCAATTTACTGTGTTTAATTTCCCAGATATCCCAAATTTCATCATAGCCTTCCTTGACACCCGTCGCGTGAAGCAGATGAAATTGAGGGCAAAGCCACTGGAAGAGACCAAATGTATCAGGGTTGAGAATTTGCCCCCCAACACGTCTGATGATTACCTGATGATGTACTTTGAGTGCCCACGGTATGGAGGGGGGGCTGTAGAGGAGGTGGAGCTATTGTCAGAAGAGGATGCTGCCATAATAACATTTTCTGATAAGCAAGGTAAATACATGGAAGGAGCATATTCCACACTTCTGGGATAGTGTCTACTCTAAAAGTAGAAAAGCTTTTTTTCCTGCCAGATTGAATTTATTAAAGGTTTTAATTACCCCATTTTATAGCCACAAACACATTTCTGAATTCCTAAATGATCAGTTTTTTGAAAATGTATGAAAATGTTTTCAAAGATTCCCCATTGCAGTATCATTGCTGTAAAGTCTATCTACAATCTGCCCATCCTCCCTCGTGAATCCTATCTTAACAACCTGTCCAGGATCTTTTTAGTCTGTTTAGGATTAGTTTTGTGCTATTCAATAATAAGTGAAAAAAAAGTTCCCAAGAGACATTTCTACTGGTTTGGGTTGGTGTGATGAAAATTCTTTAGACAATTTCCAACATTTCTATTTTTTGAGGAAAATACATTGGTACATTTTCACAGAGAATTTACACATAGAGTAAATGCTCTAAAATTCTCCTGCATCAGTGTACATACAGTTTTTATTAAATATGAGATGTGTTGGGACTTTTGATGCGTTAGTAAATAAGCCCTACAATTTGTATTCATCTTTGGCTGGGGTGAAGATTTCTTTAATTTGGCAGATAATGCCTCTCCATATACCTTGGATTAGGACAGAGACACTGTGATCCAGGCCTGGACTGGCAATCTGTGGGTTCTGGCAAATGCCAGAGGGGCTGCTATAAGGTCCCATAGAAAATCAGTATTTAGTGGGCTGATTGGGCCTCTGTGTACCTGAAATGCCAGGGCCTATATTAATTCTCAGTCCGGACCTGCTGTGATCCCATTGTGCTTTACCAATGGGTCTAAATCCAAGTCCATGTTACCATTATAAGATTTGAGGGCAAGTGCTGCAGACCTTTAGTTTTAAATAGCGTTTCCAGAATTTCTCTGAAAGTTGGGATGGGAATTTCGAGAGGAAGGTATGTTGGATGTATTTGAATAAAATAATTTGGGAGGTTATAGACCAGTTTTAGCTTAAATGTCTTATGCTTGTTATCAAGCAGAATATGGTGAAGTTTTGTTATGCCCTTGTCTTCCCAGATGTTTGAGGGCAGTGTAGGACTGGCCCACAGGGATACCAGGTGTCAGTGGGCCCTCTTGCTTCAAAGCATTTGGCATATTTCATGGCCATTACTTATTTCTATGAGAACAAAGAGGCTAAATAGATGGAATAATATATTATAGTATGTAAAGAAAAGAGACTAGCAGAATAGAGGTTGCGTGAGGAGAGGAATTATAATAGTACTGAGAGTGGGCCCCTGGTCTAAGGTCTTTTTGTGGGCCCCTGGTCTAAGGTTTTTGGGTGGGCCCCTGGTGTCTCAGTCCGACATGTTTGAGGGCCAATAAATGGCAGTTTGTGTCATTTTTTGTTTCCAAGCTTAAAAGCCATGTTGCCCAAGTGAGGTGACAGCATGAGTCTAACTTTGTAAGATGAGTTGCCAGTTAATAATTCATGCAAATGGTGAACAACGGGTCATGTTATGATGGCTGATTCAGCTAATGCCTTAAAGAATGGCTTGGATGATTTTTGGGACAGACATAATATCAAAGGCTATTGTGATACTAAACTCTATAGTTTGTATAGGTATGGGTATATAGAATTTAATTAAAAGTAGAGAGGGGTGTTTGTATGGATGCTGGGTTTTTATTTGGAGGGGTTGAACTTAACTTTGTCTTTTTTCAACCCAATTTAACTATGTAACCCTTTGGTTCATGTATCCCTTTGGTTCATGTATCTTGTAGAGTTTGCCAGTCTGGGGCCTATGTTTGGCCCACAATAGGGGTGGCTACAAGTTTTCTATGTCAGTATAGGAACTGGACTTAAAGGGATACTGTCATGGGAAAAACATTTTTTTTTTCAAAATGAATCAGTTAATACTGCTGCTCCAGCAAAATTCTGCATTGAAATCCATTTCTCAAAAGAGCAAATAGATTTTTTTATATTCTATTTTGAAATCTGACATGGGGCTAGACATATTGTCAATTTCCCAGCTGCCCCAAGTCATGTGACTTGTGCTCTGATAAACTTTAATCACTCTTTACTGCTGTACTGCAAGTTGGAGTGATATCACCCCCTCTCTTTTCCCCCCCAGCAGTCAAACAAAAGAACAGTGGGAATGTAACCAGATAGCAGCTCCCTAACACAAGATAACAGCTGCCTGGCAGATCTAAGAACAACACTCAATAGTTAAAACAAATGTCTCACTAAGACACATTCAGTTACATTGAGAAGGAAAAACAGCAGCCTGCCAGAAAGCATTTCTCTCCTAAAGTTCACGCACAAGTCACATGAACAGGGGCAGCTGAGATATTGACAAAATGTCTAGCCCCATGTCAGATTTCAAAATTGAATATAAAAAAATATGTTTGCTCTTTTGAGAAATGGATTTCAGTGCAGAATTCTGCTGGATTAGCACTATTAACTGATGTGTTTTGAAAAAAAGATGTTTTCCGATGACAGGATCCCTTTAAATATCTTCCTTGATTGCATTGCCAGACTTTTTTGGACAGATTTGCATCTGGTTAGTAACCCATAACAACCAATCAGTAATCAGAATTTTCAGCCAACTGCAGGAAAATAATGAGCACCAAAAATTGTTTGATTGCCACAGGTTAGTGCACAAGGGCACTAGAGAGAGCTTCTTTGTTTACTATATATTTACATTTTTTAGGTAAAAAAAATATTTTTTCTCTTTAATTTAATTTGAATTATTTTCTTTCTTCTGGGGTTAAAACACTATTAAAATTAAAAAAAAAAACTATTGTCCTCATTGAGCCAAATCCCGAATTCTCTGGTGTTTTACCAACACACACCAAGATATATATATTTTTTTATACAAAATGCAATTAGACTTTTTTTTCCACTGTCTTTAAACTATCTACTGGATTGTAGGAATTATTGTCTACATTTCTGTTTTTATGACCCTTTCTAGTTATCAGAAAAGTGTTGGAGAAACAGCATGTGTTTGGGAAGAAATCGATATCAGTATATCCATACTATGAGTCCTTGGGTGTAGCACTATATGGGGAAAAGGGACCTTGTGTAACATTACCCAAACCCCTGGAGTTTCCAGTCAGTCCATATGTACTGGAATTCATACTGGGAAATCCACAGATAAAAGACAACATGCATAAAAAAATGACAGATAAGAATTGTGAGCTCACATGGCCAGAGCCAAACTGCTCCAATCCCAACATTAAACTCTCCATTCCGAGATCCATATCATCTAATCTTAGGACTGTGGCAAAGATTGTACATACATGGAGAGATCACGTCTCTACAGAATTCTCTAATGTTATTTCCAAGTTCAAAGCTGCAGAATACAATGTGAGTCCATCAGTTTGGGAAGCCATTATAGGAGAAGTCAGCAGCCCCACATATGAGGGAGTTTTGGTCAAACCAGACGTAGCCAAACAGAAAGTCTTCCTTGCAGGACTCTCCAAGGATATTACTAAGATAGAACAAACTTTCAGGGACCTGGTAGAAAATACAACTAGACGGATTGATAGACAAAACAGCAGTATGGAAATGTCTGAGCCTCTGGCTCCTGCTCTCTATGAAATAATGTGTAAAAATGGCCATTTAAAGAACATCCAGTCACAGGCTCCAGAACTCAGAATGGAGTATGATGTGCCAAACAGGAACCTTAAACTATATGGAGTCAAAGAAGAAGCTCTCTTTGCCCGATGTGAACTACTTAAGATAATACAACAACTGAAATTTAAATCCATCCCACTGGATTCCCATATTATCCATTTCTTGGGGCTTACGGACAATGATGAGTTGTCCTGTCTTCTCCTCACACGGCACAATATTAATGCAAAGTTCCAGACTGAGGATAAATCAGTCACACTGACTGGACTCTCCATGAACGATCTGTCAGAGGCAGAAGAACAGATGAGACGTGAATTAGTTTGTAAGCAACTTACTGTCGAAGACAAGATGATTATCAAGGGACATGAGTGGAAGAGTCTCAAAACACATTTGTGTAAATTATTTAACTCAGAAAGATGCACGGTTTTGATTGAGGAGTTTCCCAGAGGAGCAGAGAATCAGGTGGTTATTGCTGGTCTGGCACCCAGTGTAGGAACTGCTTCCGAACAGATCCATGACTTTCTGGAGAGAAACACTCCCATACTGAAGGACATACCAGTAAAATCTGTGGCCGTTATACAGTTTATTAAAGAAGAAAAGAAAGATACTTGCAAGGAAATAAAAAAGAAAAATGTAAGTGTTACTTTGAAAAGGAAATCTATTACTCTGAGTGGGTGCAGACTTTATGTTGAAGAAGCTTCTAACCTTATGGAAGGGGTTCTTTCTTCACTACACAATGATGTTCTCACTGTAAATAAGCCTGGAGCCAAAAAGTTCTTTATAGACAAGGAAGAAATGTTAGTTAGTACAGCAAAGCATAAATACAAGTGTTTAATATATCTGCAGAAGGAAGGAGAAGAAGATTCTATGGAAATTGATATAAATGTAGATGAAGAGCCACAGTACCAGATACGCTTGCCATATGGAATTACCATTGCAGTCTACAAGGATGATCTGACCCGTCACCGGGTTGACGTTGTAGTTAATGCAGCCAATGAGGATCTGAAGCACATTGGGGGGTTGGCATTGGCCTTACTGAGAGCTGCAGGGCCTAAACTACAAACTGATTGTGATCATATAGTTAAAACCAGTGGGAGATTATTTGCAGGTGATGCAAAAATAACAGATGGTGGCAGTCTGCCATGCAAGCAGGTAATACATGCTGTTGGGCCCAGATGGGATCCAAGCTCACAAGTAAAATGTGAACGTCATCTTCGCAAAGCAATAACCAATAGCTTAGAACTGGCTACAGAAAATGGACATAGTTCTATTGGTATCCCAGCGGTCAGTGCAGGAATATTTGGGTTCCCTCTGGAGCGCTGCATTAAGAACATTACTGAATCCATCAGTCAGTTTTTGGAAGATTATCAAGGGACTTCTTCCATTAAAAGGATTCACATTGTGGACACAGATGATAAAATAATTTCAACATTCATTAAAGCGCTGAAAGTTGAATTTGGAGATACAAATGAACAAGAGTCCCCTAAACGTAAAGTTGAGGAGGAGAGAAGGAGGCCAAACGCCAAACCAGAGGGAACAAGAGAGCCGGCCCTCCAGATGATAAATGTCAATGGGATAACCATTAAATTAATCAAGGGAAACCTGCAAGATGCTACAGTAAGTCTTTTGAACAATATTTGAATAATATATAGTGGATAATGTACCCCCTACTGTAATTTATAAAGATATTATGTTACCGAGGAGTTACGTGACCATATAAAAGCACGAGGCCGCAGGCCCCCTCTTAAGTGGGGGGTACATTATCCATTATAATCTACAGTTTCTGGGTTCAGTTTTACTTTTTTTGAAGTGTCTCTACAAGTTGATTTTTATCTTTAACTGCAGCTCTTTTAGGTACCTGTATTTTATTCTTGCTTTCTAAATGGCACACGTCTGCAGCTGCCTCCCTGGTGTCGCTCTTTTCCTCACAGGATTCCTCTACATTTTCACTCCCCCTCCCTTCCACTATCAAGTATCGCTCCCCCTCTGCGTGACATAATTTTCTTTTACTGCATCAGAGACCAGTTATGCAGGGAAGGAGAGGGAGCGAGTGGACGGGAGGCAGAGCTAGACTTTGGTAGTGTAGGGGAGGCGGAGTGAGACTTCAGACACTGGACGGGAGGGGGAGCGAAAATGGAGAGGAATCCTGTGAGAAAAGCAACACCAGGGAGGCAGCTGCAAGAGAAGACCTTCATCGCATAAAACCAGTAAATCACGTTGTGGGAAGTGATGAAATGTGGAGCCCGAAAGCTATAGCGGTGGGAAGCAAGTGTAGAGGAGAAGGCAGCAGCTGCTAGTGCTGTCTCTTTAAGCTTATAATCAGCGTGTTCTGACGAAAGAACGCGTCGTTTATAAGTATATAATTACCAGTCTGGCACCATAGGGAAATGACCAGACTGTAGATTATATTACAATAAACATTATTATGTATCTCATATACTGTAACATTTGTATGTCTGCTTCACCGATTGCAGTTTTTTTGCCAATGGCACATGTGTAGCAGTGGTTCTTATAGACATAGAAACCAGCCGGATTACATCTGGGTTATCAGGACAGTAGTGGGTGGTCATACCATGTACAATTTGTAGAAACAAATATAATATATGCTTGGGAGCTGCTTATTAAATATTTGGATACTTCAAATCCATGTAGGCATCATGTTTGATTTGTCTGTTTTTTGGTAAATTGATTGGTCACTTTTATTGTGTATATACAGACAGATATTATTGTGAATAGTGTTGGGAAGGACCTTGATCTTGATAACGGTGGTGCCTCCAAAGCTTTATTACGCAAGGCTGGGAAGAAACTCCAGTACGTTCTAAATGAAGAGTGCAAAGGAAAGCAAGTGCAAGAAGGTTCTGTGTTTGCAACAAATGGCTGTGACTTGTCCTGCCAGATGGTCCTTCATGTCATTACTCCATACTGGAACCATGGAAGCAGTTCCGGAGCGAAGGTAACACTAATGTTTCTAAGATATTAGCTGATATACACAGTTAGTTCTGACAAAGGCATGGAGTTTGCTGTAGTTTTATTAGTATGGGATTCTGTATGAAGAGATTTAACATCTACTGCTTGTACTTTGGGATAATGCAAAAATTTGAGGTTGAAACTGCTTATCAGTCACATGTTGGTCGATCTAACACGGCTTTATTTTCAGACGTTAAGGGAGATCATTCATACTTGCCTCAGTAGCACAGAGAAGAAACAAATGACTTCCATAACATTCCCAGCTATTGGAACAGGAGCTTTAAGTTTTCCCAAGAATCTGGTTGCCGCTATAATGTTTGAAGAGGTGGAAAAATTCACCGGAAGCAAAAACATTCAGCATCTCCAAGAAGTCAACTTTGTGCTGCATCCAAGTGACATGGACACTATTACGGTAACAGAGCTGATGCATTCAGGGCATGAGGTCCCTACTGCAGAATAGTGCATATGAAATAAACAAAGAATGAGGGCAAGTCTGTCCATTATACTTTTTATAATACATGTTCAAATGGACTTGGAATTCCTAACCAGTCTGAAATCCACAGACCTAATGTTAATATAAGCAGTACTCCATAGACCTAAGTATTTCACAAGGGTGCTAGAGAACACAATACTATATCAATGAAGGCCTGGGTCCTACACTAAGGGGTATGACAAATTCTTGAGATCCTCTCAAGCAAACGCTGAACCAACAGAAATCTCCATGTAATGATTTTTATTTATTTTTTGAGCATATAGAATTAGATCCAATGCCCCACTGTATATTCTTCTATTTATGCTCAATGTTATAATTAACATTTTCTACAGGCATTTTTTGGTGAACTGAAAAAAAGAATAGGCACAAATGCACCTCAAGTAAATCCTGGGCCCAAACCAATTGCCTCAAAAAGTTCAGGTAAGGAAATGCTTATTATAAATGTTATAGTAATTGTTATGTCTCTCCCAGTGTATCAATAGAATAGTAACTACTTCTGTATGAAAAGTACCATTATCATTTAAGAGAACTATGCACTGACTGTTATCAGAATCAATAATGAATATAACCCAGTATAATCATTTCTCAGGTGCAGAGGTGTTTGGGTCAGTCACTACCCCGAATCTTGGTATCCATGAGATGAAAATTGGATCAGTTACATATCAAGTGAAAACAGGAGATATCACCAAGGAGACCACTGATGTTATTGTCAATTCATCCAATGGAAACTTTACTCTCAGAACAGGTACAGAACCCCATTTATTGTTTGGGATTGGCAAGAATATAACCCAGGTACCCAGAGAGCAAAGTTATTGTGCTGGAAAGTAATACAATAGGATGTAACTTTGCTTTAAAAGTGAAATGGCTGAGGTTGGGGTATATATATTATATCCTACTTTTTATATTGTGCCAACTCATTTCCACAGTGCTCTACAAAGATTTTACATCATTCCCATCGACCTTGCCTCAGTGAGCTTACTCTCTCCCTGCCTGGGTTCCCTTAGTAATTAACACCTATACCTGTGACTGATTTGTGCCAGCAAATTGGGCACCAGGGAACCCTACAGACTTGCACCAGTGTAACCAGTGTCAGGGGGGTATATTGCAACATTGGACCTATGGGAATGATGTGGGGAGTATAACCAGTATGTGTTCTTCAGGAGTATCCAAGGCAATTCTGGAGGCTGCAGGGCAGAGTGTGGCAGATGAATGTGCCAAGCTTGGTAAGTACCTAATTACAGTATTATAAATAAGGTACAATTCCAAGGTGTTTCTCACATCACAGCTGGTTTAGATGGTAAGGGGCCGTACACCACTATAAGTGAAATAGGTTAAGTAGCCATAGGAATAAGAAAGAAAGTATAGGGTTGGAACCCTTATCAGACTGGGTCATTCAGACAAGACACATCCCATTAATTTACAAGAACAAAGAGGTGCGTTGGGATTTAATCTCACGATGTAAAGACAGGAAAGGACATATTGTCTTCTCACAAGAGAAGGCAATTTCCTGAGGTTACCGTATGTAATTCAAATGTTCATCTTGTCATTGAAGTGGAGTGCATGTGACAAAATGCACACTACATGTTTTGGGCTAGGCCCTTTATCACACTTCACCCCACTATCACTCCTTCAATAAACTAAATTGCAGTCAAAGTCTACTGCCCCTACACCAAGAATTTATTTATAGACTGACTTGATTGGGATATAAGCGCAGGATACCCCCTGTTACAATCAAATAATTGTAGTTACATCAATTCTCTCATTTTTGGATTAGCCCATTACGGTATGTGCAGCTAGAATGTAACAAAATGCCCCTTAACTAGAAACCTGATGTGAATTATTTCAATGAAGAAGAAACTGACTGTTTCCTTTCTCTTATACTACACTGATATGCTACATTGTTTTTTGTGTGTGACATAGTGTCTCTTTCTGGCAGGGTCCATGCCCCACAGAGGGTTTATCATTACAGATAAGGGGAATTTACTCTGTAAGAAAATCCTTCATGTTTGTGGGCGGAACTCACAGAGTGAAATTAAATCATGTGTATTGGATGCGCTGCAGGAGTGCGAGAGACTCCAGGTCACATCTGTAGCATTTCCTGCCATTGGATCAGGTGAATTTGCCAGTTAATTATATTTGTTATTGGACTGTTAATGGAAGCCATGAGAAAAGTAGGTCATGGTCGAAAGGTTTATTTTGATGTCTCATTTGTAATATTACACGTTTCTATACAACCCTGTAGGTTATTGCTTTTCTCCAGAAGGATAATTAAGGCAGAAATAAACATTATGATGTCGTTTGTATGAGGTTTCTTACCATAGTACCTACAGACTATTATGCAACACCCTTGTGGGTGGTTATAGAAAGAATGTTGTTGGACACAATAATTGTTCATATTTTGCTTCGTGACAGGTGGGGGCAGTGTGCGACCCATGGATGTAGCTGATGCCATGCAGGAGGCAGTGATAGAATTCATCACCTCTAAATCTTCCCAATGCCTTCAGATGGTCAAAGTCGTTATTTTCCAGGAGAAAATGCTGCAGGATTTCTACAGGTGTATGAAAAACAAGGAGGGAACCATTGTGTCCAAACAAACCTCTTTATTGGGCAAGATATCATGTAAGTGTGCCCTCTGACAACCCAAACAGAATTATCAGTATGCTATTCAGTCTGCCAATTCCCATATCTGCCTGAAGAATTTAGGTTTAACCCCTCCCCCCTGTACAGCTTAATGATTGTCCCATCTAGTCTGCACCTTCCCCTATTTACCTAAAGAGCCCAGACTTATTCCCCCCCCCACACCAAGTACAGCCTTATGTCTGTCCCATCCAGTCTGCCCCTTCCCCTATCTATTTAAAGAGCTCAGGCTTATGTCTGTCCCTTCTTCTCTCCCCATCCTCTATCTACCTAAAGAGCTCAGCCTTATTCCATCATTAGTACAGCCTAATGTCTGTCCCTTCCCTTATCTACCTAAAGAGCTAAGACTTACTCCCCCCCCCCCCCCGTATGGCCTTATGACTATCCCATCTAGTCTGCCCCTTACCCTGTTTAACTCTGGCTCAGGCTTATTCACTCCATAGTATGGCCTTATGTCTGTCCCATCTTGTGTGTCCCTTACCCTATGTACTTAAAGAGTTCAGGCTTATTTACTTTCAAATACATATGTTTGGGGGGGGGCGGTTCATGAATATATATTATGTAAACTTCACAATAGACCAGGTAACAGCTTGTTTGGAAAACATGGTAGGACACAGTTGACCTCATAATAAACATTAGAAGGGGATTTACTAAAATAAGAGCTATTATGGGGCAGCGCAGTTGCCAGTTGCAAACAATCCAATCTTTGCTTTAATTTTCTGTTATTAGACTGAACGTGATTAATTATAGTTTGAATTTTACTGGCAATTTAGCATTGTGAAATGTGCCCTGTACGAGATAACCCTGAAGTCTTCTATCGTATTGCTATTTTATATGTGTTTTCTTTTTGCAGCTTTTTTTGGTTCTTTATTCTCATTTGGGGAGACAGAAGAACCTTCAGTGATAATGCTAAAAGAAAACATTGAACCGGCTAATTTTTATCTTTGTGGAGAAGCAAGAGATCAGGTGAAGGCAGCTAAGCTGTGGCTTGAGAAACTTATACAACAGGAGCAGAGTGAGAATATTATCACTAATGACTGGATCTTGGAATTTGATGAACGGGAACAACAGAAATTATGTGAACTTCAAAAAAGATCTCAAGTGTCAATTAGTTTTGAATACCAGAGATCTACCATTATAGTGTCCGGTCTCACTAGAGATGTCTTCTATGTATCCAAGGAAATTGAAGACATGATAAAAACGATATGTGCTAAGAAAACACGAGAGCGGGAAGCAGATCTCTGCAGTAACCTGGTGGAATGGCGGTACCATAATGGCTTTAGTTATGTTCCATTTGATAAAATGTCTAATCTGGATCTTGAGACAGCCAAGAGTGAGGGCCGGCAAAGTCTCACCATCAAAGTTAAGGGGGTTCATTACACAGTTAACATGGAACTAAAATCTGCATCAGACCCCAGTGGAAAGACGGTGAAGATTGAGCGAGCACCTAAGAGTGGTCAGTAATTGTTTTTCCCTGTGTAGTTTAATATCTGTGTATTTTGCCGAAATAATTTGGGTGTTAATGGGAGGAGCTGTAGATTCTCTTCTGCAAACACATAAAACACAAATATATACAACAGTTGTTTAATGTCTGTGGTAACAATACTTTTTATTTAATGGTGAGGAATAAACTTTCAGTAATTGGGGCATGTCTTACCTTTTGGGATAATTCTGGATGCTTTGAGGAAATGAACCATTACACATAGTCTAGAGTTAGTTAAAATGTCTGGTATACTGACCTTCCTGATGATCCCTCAAACTTGCTATCTGGGTCTTGGGGTCTCTTCAGGCCAGCACTAGCCCAAGCTCTGCTTATACATCTATTCTACTTATTTAATGGAATCAGAGAAAAAGTAAAGCTACTGTACTTTTTATAATCTTAGAAACTGACCTTATTCTGTTGAACTGGGGTTTTTGAGGCCCACCAGGGCTGCCAACTCAGTCCTCCCCAGCCCAGGAACTAACTCCTCAACTTTTCAAACCTGCACCAAATGCCTTTCTTACTTGCAGCCACAATCAGGGGTGGGGGTAGAGCACCCAAAGTACGGTTTAGCGTCCACCAGGGCTGTCACCAAAGGGCCCACCACCCCAGTTAAGAAACTCACAGTTTGCCTACACTGGCTTCACCCCCCCCCCATGTGCCTCGTATCACATGTACCTCTATTTGATCAGGGGTTGGGGAGGAACACTCAATGTCCTAGATCAGAGTAGGGAGCGGGTCTGGGTCAGCCATACGGGCCAAGGCCCACCAGGTTTTTTCCTGGTGTCCTGCTGGCCCAGTTCGACCCTGATTCTGGTTGTACCACATAACAGAATATTTTGCCTGGAGAGGCTACCCTAAGCTCTTCTACAAGTAAATTCTACCTGGAGAAACAACTACTATAAAGGTTCCCATCCCCTTCACTTACTATTAAGACTCATTCACTTGGTTGTTATCCTCATCCCTCTATTGTCACAAGGAAAGTTCACATTAAAGGAGAGATGTTCTTTCAGAGTAATAAGCATATGGGCAGTGGGAAACAACAGAAGGACATCAAGGGGCATATTTATTTTCCTGTGTAAAAAAAGCGGGATAATATGGCTTTGCCATGTAGAAAACGTCTTAAAAGCGGCATAAAAAATTTCCACATTTTATGTTAGAGTGACTTCCGCCAGAAGCAATGTAAAATAACGGCGGGAAATCTGGCATTTACATGGCGTAAAATTACACACACCATGTGATATTTTACACAGCTTTTTGGGGCATATTTTACACAGCATAATGAATATGCCCCAAGACTGATGTTACGTGTAGGATCAGTTATGTTAGTTCAGTTATCAATTACTGATCTAATTGCTCAGTTCAGCCTAATGTGACCCATCATATAGAATGGTGAATACAGTAGATACAGTACATGCTGATCAAGCACATAGATATTCACGGGGGGATCTTTAGGGTGGCCTTATGCCAACTTTTGTCAAGCAGGTTGGCATTTCTGTATTGTACCTCTGGGGGCAGTCTATTAAACTATCCTTTTTGATCACAGTCAGTCTGTCCAAATTTGTTATTTGCCAGCGACCCTTCTTAGTGGATGGTTGCAACATTGACAGATGCAGAAGTAAGAGAAGTTACAGCTTCTCCTTATTTACACCCAGATTATTTGAACCCGATGGGTGTCCAAATCACAGAACAATTGAAATACCTAATATGATATCCCAATCTTCTTCTAAACTGTTATAAAGGCACCACAGTGGTGTAGTAAAAATCATCCATTGTTCCCTTTTATAACTAAATTATCCAGGTCTTCTCCCCAAGCAATATAACAGTGCTAGATGGGATGAGAATTCGGGTCGTGGGCCCATGTAAAAGCTCTGTAAGGGGCAGGGAGTTGTTACGGTCTCTAACAGCTAAATGTAATAGCATCTTTGTTACAGGTGAATCCATGGAATTGCCACCGGGGTGGGAAAATATGACAAGTGAGCAGGTGAAAGTTGTTCCACTAAATCCTGGGGCCCCGGAATACAATGATGTGCAGAGTCAATTTCAAAAGTCCTGCCCAATGAAAATTATTAAGGTAAGAGTGTACTTTTTGCATCAGTGCTATGTGATGATTGGTTGAACCCTGTTACCCACTACTTCATTGGACAAAAACTAAAACCCCTTTACCCACCACTCCATTAGAGAATGACTAGAAGCCCTACCTACTGTATCTGTGGCCCTGACTTGCTTCTGGTAGGGGGATTAGAATCAGCAGGGTTCTGACATGCTCTTTCATGGATTTCCCAGAAGCCTCGTGCCTTGTAGGACTCTCCCTGCTTTATTTGGCAGCTGTTGCTTATCATTTATAACTGTTATACCTGGAGATTCTCCAGTGGTGTTGGAGTTGTTCTTTTGCAGACTAATAGAAATCCTTGGATTTACCAAGAGCAGTGGTAAAATAAAGATCTGCAAGTCATATAGTGATCTGTCAGCCCAGTTTTGCTTAAACCAGGGGTGTCCAAAAGGTAACGTGATCAGAAGATCTCAAGACACTGTCAACAGCTTGTCTAAATCACTGTCCTATTTCATGGATTTCATTCAGATATTTATTATATTAAAGTTTCATAAGAAATAATTGTTTGTTAAATAATACAATATACATTTTCTGCTTGGGGGACACAGGGACAGTGGGGTATAGCTAGTACCACTAGGAGTCAGGACACAAGAAAAATCTGACTCTGCCTCCACTGGCTATACCCCCAGCAGGGGGAGCTTAAGTCAGTTTGCTTTGTGTCCTCAGGAGGACAGGACATTTTTTATTTTAGTCTTTTAATATTTTTTAAGAGTGTGATCAGCTAAAACTGACACCATGGGGTAACCAAGGGCCTCTACACTGCGTAGAGTTACCCAACTGGCGTTCCCCAACTGGGGATCTGTTTCTGGGGTTTGTACCAATACTCTTGCATAGACCACCCAGTTCACTCGACCCACTCTTCTACCTACAGGGGTGCGAGAACTGGCCAGAATACATAGGAGTATGCTCCAGGGGTAAGTAGTGCTGAGCTCTCCTTTTCCCCCAGTCATACCTGCAGCGCCTGCAGTATGGAGCGCCTGGTGCGCCATTACATTCAGGGATAGCCGCAAGGAGCAGGCTATCTATTAAGGCTGTTTTTCACAACCTGCTCTACCGCAGCCATGTGCAGAGGTACGACAGACACTGGCATCCCCAGTCCCCTCCAGCCGCACAAACAATCTTGCGGTTCAGTTGGAGGGGACGGTAACTGCACGCCACTTGTTTAAAACTTGGCGCTGATTCTCCCCTAGGCGCGCACCACTGATCTCGCGCGAACACGACCGTGCCGCCATTTTTTCAGCGCTGAGACTTTGCCGAACGCAGACACGCGTTCTCCAGCAGCAGGGAAACAGACACCCAACGCTGATACCAGTGCTTAGCGCACAGCGCTCAGCTCCGACTCACGGACAGAGCTATTGGGGACAGGAGGTACTAGTGAGTGCTACCATTCAGGGCATTCCTAGGAAACGCTGCTCCCTCTAAACTGCACCCCACTTTGTTGCAGGTTACTTTTTCCTTAACTTCTGCTGGGGACAAATAGGTTAATTAAGGGGCATTCCTTCCACCATGTCTGAGGGGAAAAGGGACACCCTCTTCCCAGGGGGGCCCCTGCAGCCAAAATTAAATTTCTGGCCTGCGCCAAATATTGCAATCGTTTGCCTTTGGAGCACAATGATCCATTGTGTGTAAAATGTAAGCCATCTGAGCAGGTTTCTGATCCCCCAGAACCTACCCCCCCCAGTGACCCAAGCCAACCAAGGCGAAACATCTACTACTTCAGAGGGGACAAGAGCTAGAGACTCTTCACCTCCCAGGCCATCCCTAGAAGACCTTCCACTCCAGAGTGGGCATCACAATTGGCCACAGGGATACCAAGACTAGCTCAGTCTCTGGACAAACTTCTTTCACGCCTTGATAATCCTAAAGGGAGGCCATCTAAACGTAGAGCTCCTTCCCCATCCGATGAAGACTGTGACTCTCCACCCAGTTTTTCTTCACCTCTTCCAGATTCCGGTGATGAATTTGATCGCTCAGAGGGTGAGTTATCTTCTAACTCTGGTCCACATGAGGAGGAGCCTTCCAAACTCTCCTCTGAGGCAGTGGACTCCCTAATTTCCTCCGTCCTAGCGGCTCTCCACCTTCAAGAACCGGATGCCACATCCGACTCCATGCCACAGTAAGACTTCACCGGTATTCCCTTCTCACTCACAGTTGGACCAGATCATCCAACAGGAGTGGGATAAACCAGAGAGAGACGTTTTCAGGCAAATTGAAGTTTTCAGAAGCTCTGTCCATTCCCTTCTGAGCTCACAGAAAAGTGCAATGTTACATTTATAGGTGCAACAATTGATTCAAATATACATTAATTAGTGATATAGAGAACAATTGAAAATTTAACTATTTAACTATTTAATTAGAATGGACTCTGAACTTTATTAACTGGGAAAATTATCAGAGACTATTTTTTATTTATTTTTTGTTTTTGGAGTATTTTTTTCACCCATTTTTTTCACGGTTTTCTCTTATCTTGATTTAATGAAATAGTTATGCTTTCAATTGTCCTCTATATCACTAATTAAGGTATATTTGAATCAATTGTTGCACCTATAAATGTACCGTTTTACAGAGATCCAGTATGCTTGACAAAGGGGCGTGCCACGAAACGTTGCACTTCCGGTATTAAAATTTAGCAAGGTTTTCACCTGCAAATATAAACTTGCGTGCCAGTGTGCTTTCTTCCAAGTATTACTTGAGGTTGCTGATTACCATTATCAGGCCTAACATCGGCTCCCAGGGTCTTCACCAAAATCATGGCTGCAGCCACAGCAGCTATCCGCAATGCAGGAGTATCCATCACTCCGTATTTGGACGATCTTCTAATCAAGGCTCCTTCTCATCTGGAGGCTTAACTATCACTCAAGGTGACTATGGATATTCTCCAGAAACTGGGCTGGGTCCTGAACCTGCCCAAGTAATCGCTAACGCCCAGCCAATCCATGATGTTCCTGGGCGTGCAGTTCAACACTCAAACACAAAGGGGTTCCTTGCCTCGAGAGAAGGTACTTCATCTTCAAGGTTTGGTCAGCTCCCTCCTAAAAAGACCCTGACACACAACAACGTTTTGCATGAAAGTGTTGGGGGTCATGGTCTCCACCATAGAGGCAGTTCCTTTTGCCCAATTCCATCTCCGAGAACTCCAATGGAACATTCTGGCAGCCTGGAAGAGAAAGTCTCAACTTCAGGAGATTCGTCTAACTCGCAAAACGAGGACATCCCTCCGATGATGGCTACAGACCACTCACTTCTCTTCAGGCAGACCACTCGGAGAATCCCTGTGGCGCATACTCATGACCAATGCAAGTTTTTTCGGCTGGGGAGCAGTTCTCGAGGGAAAATCAGCACAGGGAATTTGGAATCCAGAAGAAAAGAGATTACAAATCAATCTGCTCGAAATCCGAGCGATTCGCCTGGGCCTGGCCCATTGGCAACAGGATCTGACGGGGCAGGCCATAAAGATACAGATGGACAATTCCATGGCGGTGGCCTACATCAACCACCAAGGTGGCACAAGAAGCAGAGGAGCTCTAAACGAAGTGAGGCTCATTTTTCAATGGGCCGAGAAACATCGAGCCCTCCTGTCTGCCATATACATCCCAGGCCTGCTAAACTGGGAAGCAGACTTCCTAAGCAAACAGTCCTTAGACCCGATCAAGTGGTCACTAAAGGACAAAGTCTTCCTCGAGATAATGTAGAAATGGAGAATTCCAGAGGTGGACCTCATGGCGACTCGACACAATCGTAAAGTTCCAACCTTCCTTGCTCGATACAGGGATCCTCTAGCCTTAGACGTCGATGCTCTCACGGCGGATTGGCAATTTCAGCTAGCGTATGCTTTTCCTCCTCTTTCACTCATTCCAAGGATTCTCAGAAAACTGCAAAGAGAACAAACCACTCTCATACTCATAGCACCAAGGTGGCCTCGACGCTCCTGGTTCACGGACCTCCTCTATTTGTCAGTGGCAGAGCCATGGCCTCTACATCAAGTTCCAGACCTCCTAATACAAGGTCCAATACGACACACAAATCCAACCAACCTAAATTTGACAGCATGGCTCTTGAGACCCAACTCTTGACGCAGAAGGGTTTCTCTAAGGCCGTAGCTCCCACTATGTGCTCTGCCTGGAAACCAGTCTCAACCAAAGCTTATCACAGTGTCCACCTGGTCCACCTATCACCAGTGGTGCATCCTCCACAAAGCAAATTTCAAGGTGTTTTCTCTAGAACGGCCCTTCCTGTCAGTGCAGCAACCATGGGGTTAAGTATCCACCTCCGGAGGCAGGACAGAAGAAAAAAATTTGAATCTCGACTCTGCCCTCTTCGTATAAGCTCTTGCTCCTCCTGATTCCCCTCAGTTCTTTTCTTCTGTCCTACTTAGAGGTTGGGACAGCACTTTTTTTTAATTTCTTTCTTTTTTTCTTTTCTATTATTTTTCCTTCTCTTCTTCACAGGTTTTACCACAGATATGAAGAAGGAAGCTTATCCTAGAGCAGGAGGCATCCTAGCTCTCATTACATAGTCTCTGTGTTTCTCCCCTAACCTAATTCCACTCCTCAGGACTGGTAATGGTTAACCAAGGGGACCATTTCACACTTACAGCACAGCCACCCTCTCTTTTTTTTATTCAGCATGTAGACTTGTTGTTGGTTACATACATAGTAACATAGTAAGTAAGGTTGAAAAAAGACACATGTCCATCGAGTTCAACCTTTTTTTTTTTTTTTAATTAACTACCTATCTGCCAGTTGATCCAGAGGAAGGCAAAAAACCTATCTGAAGCCTCACCAATTTGCCTTAGAGGGGGAAAAATTCCTTTCTGACTCCAAAATGGCAATCGGACTAGTCCCTGGATCAACTTGGACTATGAGCTATTTCCCATAACCTTGTATTCCCTTACTTGCTAAAAAGCTATCCAACCCCTTCTTAAAGCTATCTAATGTATCAGCCTGTACAACTGATTCAGGGAGAGAATTCCACATCTTCACAGCTCTCACTGTAAAAAACCCCTTCCAAATATATAATACATAATGCCTACATAGTGATTATACCTATAGCACACATGGGCTACTGCTTTATATATGCCCTCGGGGGAACACAAGACTAATACTTAGGACTGTGGGTGTTCTTAAGACCACTTTTGTTACTAAGGCAAATATATACTGTATATATGTTCTGTTTCAGACAATACATCATGGATACAGACTTGGGTCTTGAGGAGATTAGGAAGGATATGACCTCAGCTACACCAAAAACAAGGAAGGCAGATAAAAAAGCCCACAACCAATTAAAGAAATGCAAGTTTTGTAAACATACATTACGCAAAGGGGAACAAGGAGTCTGCTTAGACTGTGCAGAACCAGCAGATTCAGCACCAACTTTATCGTCACATCCAATTCCATTGCAACAGGCGGATGCTAGTCCCCCACACTTAGAACCTCAGGATCCTTCTACCTCAAAACCTCCTCAACTGGAGGAATTGTTTGACTGGATCAAATCAACCATTCAATCTTCCATTGCTCAACCAGCTAAGCATAGTAAGAAACAAAAAGCACATGCCATCTTAGGAACAACTGCATCTGATTCTGAAGATCTTAGTGATCAAGATAGTGATGTAGAGCCAGGAAAAATTTCTGATTGTGACAACTCCTCTGATGACTCAAACACAGAACGCCAGTACCGCTCCATTGCGGGAACAGAAACCGCAAAACAGTTACTTCGAGAAATGCTAGCTACGCTAGAGATTAAAGACGAAACAACAGCCACATCAAAGGCTTATAAAGTCTTAGGGATACAACCCAAGAAGTCCAGAACCTTCTTTGTCTTTAAATCAATATCTCAGGTTATAGAGAGTGAATGGTCAAAGCCAGACCACAGATTTACGCAAACTCAACGATTCTTAAACACTTATCCTGTTCCAGAAGAACAGCGTAAAATGTGGAACAAGGCCCCTAAAGTGGACTCAGCGGTAGCTCGCTTGTCCAGAAACACAAAGCTACCAACTGAGGAGGCGGCTTTCAATGAGCTGATGGATAAAAAGATGGAGGGGGCTTTAAGGAGAGGTTTTACACATACCACATCCATTCTCAGACCGGCAGTAGCATCGGCTGGATTAGCTCGTACGGCCAGATTCTGCTTCCAGGAGCTACAAAAGAACCCCACTTCTATAGAAGAATTACAGGAGGAGTTACAGCGTCTTAGCTTAGCTTTTGCTTTTTTGGCAGACGCAGCCATGGACACAGTTAGGCTGGCGGCCAAAGCCAGTGTTGACACTGTTGTAGCTAGATGAGCACTTTGGTTACATCATTGGTCGGGTGATACAGCTTCTAAGACCAAGTTAATGAATCTCAAATTTACAGGAGACACACTTTTCGGACAAGATCTCAAGCAGATCATTACTGAAGTTACTGGTGGTAAGAGCACATTTTTACCTTCAGGCAAAAAGCCAAGATCAGAACAACCTACTAGACCTTACACCAGACCTTGGGGCTCCCAGGGACGCCCCTTTCGTTCCTTTCAAAATACCACTTTTCGCCCTAAACAATCAGGTGGGGAGACGAGAAAGAGTAGACCCAACTGGTCTAATCAACAGAGACAGACTAGGAAACCAGCTCCTTCAAAACCCAATTCAGCCTGACTTCGGGCAGGGAGAAGCGAGGGTAGGAGGCCATCTTCAGCAATTTCACATGGCAATTTCACATGGCAATTTCACATGGCAATTTCACATGGCAAAATCACATACAGGACAATTGGGTACTCTCAATTATAACAAACGGGTACCGAATTCCATTTGACAGCCTACCTCCTCGCACCTACAAATGTTCATCCACTCCAGAAAACCCATCCAAAAAACTCACTCTAGCTGCAATCGTGAACGAACTGAAGCACAACAATGTCATTTTACCTGTACCTGCCAAAGAACGTTACAGAGGTTTTTACTCAAATCTCTTCTTGGTCTTAAAGAAGGAGGACACCTTCAGGCCGGTACTAAAATCTTTAAACAAGCAGGTGTCCAATAAGAAATTCCGCATGGAGTCCATTCGGTCAGTGGTAATGTCAATGACCCACTATTGCTTCATGACCAAAGTAGACCTTCAGGATGCGTACTTACATGTACCCATCAGGAAGGAATCACAGCAATACCTAAGGTTCACAGTTCTAGAAGAACATTACCAATTCAGGGCGCTTCCCTTCGGTCTTTCTACGGCACCCTGAGTTTTCACAAAGATACTCAGCCCCCTGATTGCACACCTCAGGCGTCTAGGAATCTCAATCACACCATATCTAGACGACTTACTCATCAGAGCTCCGTCCTACGACCAAAGTAGGATTTGCGCCACGATACTCCAACAGTACGGTTGGATCGTGAATTACAGAAAAAGTCACCTCACACCTACACAGCAAATTCAATTATTGGGAATGTTGTTCGACTCATCCTGTCAGACTACATCTCTACCTTCAGAGAAGATTCAGACAATCGTGCACACAACTCAACAGGTTTGCACTCAGACCACCATTTCAGCGGAGCAGTGCCTACAGGTATTGGGCTACATGGTAGCAGCATTGGAAGCACTACCATTCGGCAGATTCCACACAAGAGACTTTCAGAACCATTTTCTAAGCCTTTGGAACAAGAACCACTCAGACTTATCACAAAGAATTCCACTTACTATGCAAGTCAAACGTTCACTGAGTTGGATGGGCCTTACCCCAGTGGACGGTACTGACCACAGACGCCAGCCTTACTGGCTGGGGGGCAACTTGGCCACCTCGGACATGCCAAGGGACGTGATGACTGACTGAGTCCAAACTACCCATAAACGTACTGGAGATCAGTGCAATATGAAATGCCATCGTTCATTGGTCTCAGTAATTAAAAAACCTGCTGCAAATTCAGTCCGACTGTCAGGGAGCCGGGAGCCCCCTCTGGGAAGTAGTCCGGATCTAGGAGGAAGCCCCTCAGGAGGGATCAGGGTCGTGGTATCCAGGGATAAGGCAAGAGGTCACAACAAGGAATCAGGCAGATATAAGCAGGGGAAACAGCAAGGGAACCCAGGAATCTCTCAGGGAACAGGATCCTATTTTCGGGCGCCATCTTGGCGCCTCAGGCGTCCTTTTATCTTTGAATTTGGCGCCCTTGCGCCAGCGTCGGCGCGCCTGCGACCGTCGCGCCGTGCTGGCGTCACAACGCCGACGTCGGAACCCACGTGGGTTCCCTGGGCGCCGCCATCTTGGATTCTTCGCCGCCGGGAGCGGAAGCGACTCCTCGCGCTCCCGGCGGTCTTGACAGTACCCCCCCCCTCACGGGGGGCCTCAGGACCACCGGGACTTGGTTTCTGGGGAAACTTGGAGTGGAAGTCTCTTACCAAACGAGGAGCATGCACATCACGGTGTCCCTCCCAAGAGCATTCTTCGGGGCCAAAGCCCTTCCAATGGATGAGGTATTGAAGGGACCCTCTGGAGATTCTGGAATCAAGGATTCTCTCCACCTCGAATTCTTGTTGACCCTCCACAGAGACGGCAGGAGGAGGAGATTGGACACCAGAGAAACGGTTGGAGACGGTGGGCTTCACCAGGGAGACGTGGAACACGTTGGGGATTCTCATCTCTGGTGGGAGTTGAAGTCTGATGGCTACAGGGTTAATTATCTCCAAGATGGGGAACGGACCCAGGAACTTCGGATCCAACTTGGGAGATGGCACCTTCAAGCGAATATTCCTGGAAGAGAGCCAGACACTATCACCCACCTTGTAGGGAGGAGAGGGCCTTCTACGGCGATCCGCGAAAGTCTTGTGGACTAGAGCACTCTTCTCCAGATTAGACTTGGTTGCAGCCCAAATAGCAAGCATATGGGCTGCCAGATCATCTGCAGCCGGGACGTCCGACAACACGAAGTCCTGAGGAAAGGCTTGAGGGTGCTGACCATACACCACCATAAATGGAGACCTTCCTGTGGAGGAATGACATGCATTATTATGAGCAAACTCCGCCCACGGGAGGAGGTCAGACCAATCGTCCTGGCAAAGAGACACGTGGTTCCTCAGGAACTGTTCTAAGGCTTGGTTCACACGTTCAGCTGCCCCATTCGTCTGCGGGTGGTAGGCAGACGAAAATTGAAGTGTTATTCCCAAGTCTTTACATAGGGAACGCCAGAACTTGGCGGTAAACTGGGTGCCTCTGTCGGAGACGATCTCCACCGGGAAACCATGCAGGCGGAAGATGTACTTAATAAAGAGTTGGGATAATTCCACCGCAGAGGGTAACTTCTTCAAAGGGATGAAATGGGCCATTTTGCTGAAGCGGTCAATGACAACCCAGATCACAGTATTCCCACCGGAGGGAGGAAGTTCGACAATAAAGTCCATAGAGAGGTGCGTCCACGGACGAGAGGGAACCGGCAAAGGCTGTAACAACCCGCTGGGGCGGGAATGGCTAGGCTTAGAAGTGGCGCAGACATTACAAGCAGCCACAAAGTCCTTTACATCCTTGCGGATATCAGGCCACCAGACTAGGCGCCTCAAGAGTTCAAGGGTCTTGGCCGGACCAGGATGTCCAGCTTGCCTGGAGCAGTGGGTTTGTTGCAGGATGGCCAGGCGAAGTTCTGGAGGGACGAAGGCCATGCCAATCGGAGTATCTTGAGGAGCCGAGGACTGCCCAGCAAGAATCTGGTCGGCAAATTGGGGATACAGAGAGGCAATGATCTTGACTGGTGGAATGATTGGTTCCCGCCTCTCAGGGTCACGGTCCACCGGAGTGAAGCTACGAGACAAGGCGTCGGCCTTCAGATTCTTGGAACCTGGGCGATAAGTCAAAACAAAGTTAAATCGGGAAAAGAAAAGGGCCCACCTGGCTTGTCTGGGATTTAGCCTCTTGAGGGACTGTATAAACTCCAGATTCTTGTGATCTGTGAAAATCTGGACAGGAATTTCAGAGCCCTCCAGGAGGTGGCGCCATTCTTCAAGGGCAAGCTTGACTGCCAAGAGTTCTCGATTTCCGACATCATAGTTCTGCTCTGCGGATGAGAACTTCTTGGAGAAAAACACACAGGGGTGCAATTTTCCACCAGTGGAATGTCTCTGAGACAGGATAGCTCCGGCTCCGACTTCAGAAGCATCAACTTCGATGCAGAAGGGTAGTGCAGGATTGGGATGTCGGAGAACAGGAGCGGTCGTGAAGGCCTCTTTCAAGGACTGAAAGGCTTCTATGGCAGACGGAGGCCACAGGCTGGGTTTACCCCCTTTCCGGATGAGGGCCAGGATAGGTGCAATGCGGGAAGAGAACCCCCGGATGAACTGTCGATAATAATTAGCAAATCAGATGAATCTCTGGATTGCCTTGGTACTCAGTGGGAGAGGCCACTCCTGGATGGCCGACACTTTCACGGGGTCCATCTCAAATCCCTCTGGAGAGATAATGTATCCTAGGAAGGGGATCTTGGATACCTCGAAGACACACTTCTCCAACTTGGCGAAGAGAGAGTTCTTCCTCAGACGAGAGAGTACCTCCTTCACCTGGGAGCGATGACTTTCAAGGTCCTTGGAAAAGATCAGGATGTCGTCCAAGTATACGACTACGAACCTTCCTAGGAGATCTCGGAAAACATCATTAACAAACTCCTGGAAGACGGCAGGGGCATTGCATAGGCCGAAGGGCATAACAAGATATTCATAGTGCCCATCCCGAGTGTTGAATGCCGTCTTCCATTCGTCACCCTCCCGGATGCGAATGAGGTTGTAGGCCCCCCGGAGATCCAACTTGGAGAAAATCTTTGCCCCTTTCAGCTGGTCAAAGAGCTCGGCAATCAGGGGCAGAGGGTACCTGTTTTTCACGGTGATCTTATTCAGACCCCGATAGTCTATACAAGGCCGAAGGCCTCCGTCCTTCTTCTCCACGAAGAAGAACCCAGCCCCTGCAGGAGAGGTAGAAGGGCGGATAAACCCCCGCTGGAGATTTTCTTGGATGTACTCCTTCATAGCGGTAGTCTCTGCAGGAGAGAGAGGGTAGGTGCGCCCTCTGGGGGGCATAGCTCCTGGCAGGAGTTCAATCGGACAGTCGTAGGAGCGATGTGGGGGAAGGAACTCTGCAGACTTTTTACAAAACACATCGGAAAATCCCTTGTAAGTGGAGGGCAAAGTCTTTAGTTCCGCAGTGGAGACATTCACCTTCTCGAGGGGTTTTGGCGGAAGGCAATGTTGCAGGCAAAATAAACTCCAACGAGAGATCTGCCCAGTGGACCAGTCTATGGTGGGGTTATGCAGACGTAACCACGGAAGACCCAATATTACTGGAGTAGAAGGGCAGGGAATGATGAAGAAAGAAAGTTTTTCTTGATGCAGCGCCCCAACTTGTACAGATAGTTCCGCCGTGAACATTGTGACGAATTCAAACTCCAGGGGTTTGTCATCTATGGCGGTAATCCGCAGGGGTGAAGACAATGGAAGCAGGGGAATCTTCATGCGTTCGGCAAAGAAGGCGTCCATGAAATTGCCATCCGCTCCGGAGTCGAGGAAGGCCCTTTCGAAGATAGACTTACTTTCCAGGTGAATCTGCAAAGGAAGGAGAAGTCTGCGTGAATTTTCTTGATACTTCTCCTGAGGCCCTCGAGTGATGCCCCCTACATGAGAAACCTGAGACATACCTCGGGGTACAAAACTCTTGGCTTTGGCAGGACAGGCGTTGGCAAAATGGGAATGCCCACCACAGTACAAACAGAGACCTGCCATACGTCTTCGGAGTCTTTCCTGCTCGGAGAGGCGAGCCTTTCCTACTTGCATAGGTTCCTCCAGGGGAGACGTGGACACATGAGTCACAGGGACAACGGGTGCTTGCAGAATCGGCCTTTGAAAGCGAGGGGCCAACATGGGAGAAAATCGTCTGCTGCGCTCTCTCTCCACCTGGTGTTCTCTGAGACGGGTGTCCACCTTAATAGATAGAGCGATCAGTCCTTCCAGGGTGTCAGGAGTCTCTCTGGAGACGAGATCATCTTTGATGCGGATGGATAGGCCTTGGTAGTATACGGCCTTGTAAGCGTCATCACACCAGGAAGTCTCCGCCATCAGTGTTCGGAAGTCTGTAGCGTACTCATTGACACTGCGGCTTCCCTGCCGGAGCTGCAAGAGACGGGCAGGGGCGTTCGTAACCCGACCTGGAGCATCAAAGACTATGCGAAAAGCTTGGAGAAAGTCTTTAACATCATAAGTCACCGGGGAATTCTTCTCCCAAAGAGACGTTGCCCACTCCAGTGGCTTGCCTTCCAATCGAGACATCACATACCCCACCTTGGAACGCTCACTTGGGAACTGTGTGGGTTGGAACTCAAATTGAATTTTGCATTGTGTGGCAAATCCCCTGCAGGCTTGTGGGTCCCCACTGAAGCGAAGGGGAGGTGGAATACGAGGCTCACCTGTCGGGTAGCTTGCGTTCGTAGAGGCTGCCGCCATGGGGGGATTTCCAGTAGGTGGAGCAGCGGAGGGCGCAGAAGGCACTCGAGCAAGCAGGACATCGAGTGCTTGCCCAATGCGAACCTGCTGGTTTTCGTAGTCCTCCATGCAGGATGCCAGTCCGCGGAGCGCTCGTCCGACATCAGGTGTGGCTTCCTCAGAAGGATCCATGGCCCGAAAATAATGTCAGGGAGCCGGGAGCCCCCTCTGGGAAGTAGTCCGGATCTAGGAGGAAGCCCCTCAGGAGGGATCAGGGTCGTGGTATCCAGGGATAAGGCAAGAGGTCACAACAAGGAATCAGGCAGATATAAGCAGGGGAAACAGCAAGGGAACCCAGGAATCTCTCAGGGAACAGGATCCTATTTTCGGGCGCCATCTTGGCGCCTCAGGCGTCCTTTTATCTTTGAATTTGGCGCCCTTGCGCCAGCGTCGGCGCGCCTGCGACCGTCGCGCCGTGCTGGCGTCACAACGCCGACGTCGGAACCCACGTGGGTTCCCTGGGCGCCGCCATCTTGGATTCTTCGCCGCCGGGAGCGGACGCGACTCCTCGCGCTCCCGGCGGTCTTGACACCGACAATGCGACAGCAGTAGCCTACCTCAACAAGCAAGGGGGAACCCGCAGCAACAGAGCAATGAGAGAGGTAGCTCAGATACTCACCTGGACAGAACTTCATGTTCCAGGCATTTCTGCAGTTTTCATTCCAGGAATACTAAACTGGGAGGCGGATTACCACAGCGGATACATCAAGGGGAGTGGTCTCTCCACCCGGACGTCTTCAAGCAGTTGGTAACCAGATGGGGAAGACCAGGCATAGACATGCTTGCGTCAAAACACGTACTGTGACAGTTCGCAGGACCCAAGAGCAGCTTACGTGGACGCCCTAGTCATACCATGGACTTTCAAAAGGGTCAATGCCTTCCCCCCACTAGCACTTCTTCCAAGAGTGATATGCAAGATATGTCAGGAAGGGACAGAGACCATCCTAATTGCCCCAGATTGGCCACGGAGACCTTGGTACTCTGAACGCATCACCATGGCGGCTACCTCTTCGACCAGATTTGCTCACTCAGGGGCCAATCAAACACGACAACCTGCAAAGGTTACATTTGACGGCTTGGCTGTTGAAACCTAGTTGTGGCGCTCCAAAGGGTTTTCAAAAGAGGCCACTAACATACTGTTGAAGGTCAGAAAACAGTCCACATATAGAGTCTATCATAGAACTTGGAAAGCATTCATAGACTGGTGTGAGTCTAGGCAGTTTGAGCAATTGTACAACATAGGTACGGAGCACACAGTGGCCAGACGAATTAAAACTTAAAGGTTTATTGAAAATCCATTAAAATCAACATGTGATATGGGTATAGCATAACCCCCAACGCTTAACACGTTTCGTGGCAACTTGCCACTTCCTCAGAAATCTGATTTGAATGGATTTTCAATAAGCCTTTAAGTTTTAATCCGTCTGGCCACTGTGTGCTCCGTACCTATGTTGTACAATTGCATGAAGCCTGTCTGGAGTCGGGGACGTGATACACGTTGATGCACCAGGGTTGCCGGACCCACGGGTTAGGAGCGGGTGAGTGCTGGCGCTTTTATTTCTGTAGGCAGTTTGAGTGGCAGCAAGCGACAGTTCAAACAATTGTTGAATTTCTTACACAAGGGCTCCTTTTAGGTCTTTCTCTACCCTCAAAGGCCAGATTTCAGCCCTTTCTCTGCTCCTACAACATCAGTGGGCAAGGGAGCCAGATCTCATACAGTTCATGCAGGGGGTGAGTAAAGTCAGGCCTCCCTACAATGATCCAACACCTCCCTGGGATCTTACACTAGTCCTCAATGTCCTACAAGGACCCCTATTTGAGCCTTTAGCTTCCTGTGCACTTAAGTTTCTTACCTGGAAAATTACTTTTCTCTTGGCCATTACCTCAGCCAAACGAGTTTCAGACATGGCGGCTTTATCTCGTAAAGAACCTTGGCTTATACTACACCAAGATAGGGCAGTGTTTAGGACTATTCCATCCTTCCAGCCCAAGGTGGTTTCTGCTTTCCACATAAATGAGGAAATCAATCTACCTTCCTTTTGTCCTAGGCCAGCTAATACCAAAGAAAATGCACTACATAAACTGGACGTAGTGCGAGCAATTCGATACTACCTAGACAGATCCAAAGATTATAGGAAATCAGATGCCTTTTTAGTTACTTATGGTCAGAACAAAGGGTCGCCTGCTTCACGAACAATTGCCAGATGGCTGGTTGAAACTATTAACTGTGCTTATGACCTTAGTCACAAATCTAGACCCTTCAAGGTCCGAGCTCACTCTACCAGAGTATTAGGTGCTTCCTGGGCATGGTATAATCTAGCCACTCCAGAATAAATCTGTATACCACTTGGGCTTCTTTGTCTACATTTGCAAAATTTTATAGACTAAATGTGTTTCATTCAGCTCCTGCCGCCTTTGGTAGAAAAGTACTTCAGGCAGCAGTGAGGAAACAGTAAATTGAACCCAGCCCTAAAAAAGATGGGACAGCTTTGGGATGTCCCCATGCACTGACAGGAAGGGCCATTCTAGAGAAATTGGATTTTCGATTTACCGAAAAATCTTTTTCTAGACGGCCTGGACTGTCAGTGCAGTAAGCCCCACCCTTTCTATTACAGTTTAAATTATAGTTACAAGGTTGACAAGTTAACACTGTTGTTGTTATGAATCTCTTCTCGCTCTTTCTCTGCTATCCTTTCCTATTCTCCTAATTGAGCTGACAGACTAAACTGAGGGGAATCAGGAGGAGCAAGAGCTCATATGAAGAGGGCGGAGTCGAGATTCTAATTTTTGGTTCTATCCTGCCTCCGGAGGTGGATACTTAACCCCATGGTTGCTGCACTGACAGTCCAGGCCGTCTACAAAAAGATTTTCCCGTAAATCGAAAATCCATCTTTCAATTCCAAACATCCTGGAATTCCTTCAAGAAGGCATATCCATGGGAATGTCACTAGGTTTGCTCAAATCACAAATTTCAGCGTTATCAGTACTTTTTCAGAAACGGCTAGCTCTTCTGCCTGATGTCAAGACCTTCATGCAGGGAGTAGCCCACCTGGCCCCTCCTGTACGAACCCCGGCCCCACTCTGAGACCTTTCCCTGGTCTTGCGTGCACTACAAAACCCACCCTTTGAACCGCTAGGGTCAGTGGGGCAAATTCACTAAAGGACAAAGCGCCTAAGGCTAGCGTTAATACGCTAGCGTATCGCATTTTCGTTAATTCACCGATTCACTAACGGATGCTGGAGTAAATTCGCTAGTGTTACTTCGCACCCTTACGCCTGGCGAATTTGCACAACGGACGTAACTACGGAAATTCACTGACGCTCGCATTTTTCAGAACGCTACCTTTTACGCCAGACTTCCTTCGCCACCTCAGACCAGGCGAAGTGCAATAGAGTAGATAGGGATTGCTTCAAAAAAGGTTAAAAATTTTTGTAAGTCCCAAAAAACGCTTTGTTTTTTTGTTTTTTTTATGGGTAATAGGCTGAAAAAGACCACATTTTTTTTTGGCGGTACCCTCCTTCCCCCCTACATTTCCTAACTCATGCGACCTTAACTATACAGTGGGCACATGTGTAGGGCAAAATAAAAATCTTATTTGCTGTTTTGAAGGTTTCCCAGGCTTGTGTAGTGATACTACATATACCTCCATATTTTGCGCCGTATGCAAATTAAGCATCGCTAGCGTAACTTCGCTTTGCTTGGCGAATTAACGCTAGCGCAACTTCACAACCTTACGCTTCCCCTGAGCGCAACTTCGGATTTTAGTGAATTTACGTAGCGCTGGTGAAAATACGCCTGGCGAAGTGCGGTGATCACCATTCCAACCTTCTGCCTCTCATCGGCAAATCCTAAGGAGGCGGCACTGCATACCTTGGATCCCGTCCGGGCTCTAAAGTGCTATCTACACAGAGTTCAGGATATCTGGAAGACAGACTCTCTTTTAATTCTATCTTCTGGACCTCATCAGGGTTCTCCAGCCACCAAGGCTACCATTTCCCGTTGGATAAAACAAGCGATTCAACGATCATACATCGCACAGGTTTGAACGCCTCCAGCCAGACTCACAGCTTACTCCACCAGGGGGATGAGTACATTCTGGGCATTCAAAACCAAGCCACAGCAGAACACCTGTGCAAGTCCAAATTCTACCATTTCGATACCTTTGCGGCTTCTGACACTCACTTTGGTAGAAAAGTGCTTCAAGTGGCTACTTAGGCTCATCTCCCACTCGGAGTTATAGGGGACAGCTTTGGTAAGTCCCCACTGTCCCTGTGTCCCCCAAGCAGACCTGGAGAAAAGGAGATTTTGTGTACTCACTGTTAGATCTCTTTCTCTTCAGTCGCTTGGGGGACACAGGGCTTCCCTCCCTGGATTGAGGCTCTCTCTTTTCCTGTCAGACATTACGGGTACCTATTTTTCCAATTACCTTTCAGATATACATCGCTTTCGCATTATGGTTCACGTTATGTTAATTCCTGTTGACGTTGTTACAAACTGAGTTAAGCTCCGCCTGCTGGGGGTATAGCCAGTGGAGGCGGAGTCAGTTTTTTCTTAGTTGTGTCCTGACTCCTAGTGGTACTAGCTATACCCCACTGTCCCTGTGTCCCTCAAGCGACTGAAGAGAAAGAGATTTAACGGTGAGTACACAAAATCTCCTTTTCTCATAAATTAATATTTAAGTGGAACAGAATGCTAACAATGTTTTTATGGATATAGATCCTAATGGGACAAATTCACTTAAAATAGACCTCGCATTAGTAGAGTATGGACACTCTTGGCTTAATCCAACTATATCAGAGTCTGTAAATTGAAGACTAACACTGTCACATGACCTATGTGAATTTACATTCCAAACAGAATCAGTGCCGTCAATAAAGGGACCAATGCAACTGACCATTAACTGAGTATCAGCATCAAAAATATATTTCTAAATGAAAGTAGATGCAATTTGCAGATACAGACTAAGATTATGTTAGAAACACAGACATATTAGTGGCACTAATAAAATTGCCCCTGTGTAGAAGAGTTAGAGGTGGAAACAGGGCTGTTGCCACAGAATCTTGAGAAGAGACAAGGAGCCGGTCCATTGATGAGTCACTCAAACAGGGCGCTCGTTGCCCCTAGACAGGTGCCTTTGCTGCTTACCCCTATTTCATGCCCTGATGGGGCCAGGTTGTAACATTGTATTCTCTGCTTATTATCAGATTGTGATGGACGAATGGGAAGATAAAAGAAGAAAAAGGAGAAGTGAAATCAAAACACTATTAATCCATAAACACTCACTTCAAAGCAAACTAGTTCAGTGTGGCGCCTATGTAGTATGATTGGCAAAACTGCCTTAAGTAAAACTTAACTTTTAATAAATAAGGCTAAAAAGAGAAGAGCGCCCACGAAAAGACAAACCCACTGCTAATAGCCCATAAGGCCGCAGTGCAGGAACAATGTCCCTAAAAAACATACAATTAAAAACCAGCAAATGGTGGAAACGGTGGTATCTTGGTCAGCCCAAGAAAATACTTAGACGGTAGTAGTATAAACCATTGGTTAGAGTGCAAACACTACCCGCTCCCACCCTTCCATTTGTGCCCCAAGTTTGTCAGCAAGAACCTGCCTGTCTACGTAGGGACAAAGTGGGAGCTAGGCTGCCACCGTCCACCTATGCCGCCCAACGCGTTTCGCTGACTACATCAGCTTCCTCAGGGGCATAAGTGGTGGGCGCTCATCTTTGCAAAGTTTAAATAGGCATTCGTGCCGCGTGTTTGCGCCACGTATTCACGCGAAATTACGCTAGACGCGATTTCCGGGTATTGCGCATGACATCATCAACAGAGGTCATGAAGACGTTTTCGCTGGCGTATTTTCGCACAGATATATTGCGCCTGCGCGCCTAACAAGTATGCTGGCGTCTTTTCGCACACTCATATGGCAACTGCGCGCCTAACAAATAAGTGGGCGTTTTTTAATGGGAGGTGCATATTTAATCCCCTATAAGGCCAAAAGAGGGGTACCTAGGTGCAAAGTTAAATTAATTTGAAGAAAAATAACAACAAAAAATCAAAAGAATTACAAACATAAAAAATAGTCACTCAATTGCAGGAATAAAGGGGACACTGCCAGGCAAATATTATTTGAAATACTTAGAGAAAGGGTTTGAAGGTAAAACCCTCATTGAGACCCACAGGGGATCGACTGTTGAGCCAGTAGATCCACTTGGCTTCACATTGTAATAATTTAGTGTCAATATCGCCCACTCTCGTAGTGGGTTGAAAATGTTCAACAGCAAAAAACTTCATGGTGTTGACATTTCCACCATGAAGTTCATTGACATGAATAGCTACAGACGTATTACGTTTATTTCTAACGTCCCCTACATGTTCTAGGATACGTCTTCTAAATTTTTCTTTTTAGCCTTATTTATTAAAAGTTAAGTTTTACTTAAGGCAGTTTTGCCAATCATACTACATAGGCGCCACACTGAACTAGTTTGCTTTGAAGTGAGTGTTTTTGGATTAATAGTGTTTTGATTTCACTTCTCCTTTTTCTTCTTTTGTGTTTAGTAGTTTAATCTACACAAACTTGCAGTGTGGTTGCCTTCGTTACACTGTGTCTACCGCTCCTCATTTCATCTTTTGTACGAATGGGAAGATACAATAATAAGAATGAAAACAATTTAGCTTTCCCTTGGTGGTCACTTACCGGGTATTGATATTGTGCCTTCTTGTAGAATATATAATGGGCGGGCATAGGTGGACGGTGGAGTGCTTAGCTCCCACGCAGTCTGACATAGATAGGCAGGTTAAGCACGGGGGAGTCTGCTTGGAAGGGAGGGAGCGGGCGGTTGTGGTCTCCCTGTATTTGGGAGGGTTAAATTTGTAAAAACAACCAGCGATGTCTCTTAGAGACCCCACTGATCCATCTTTTGCTAAATATTTTTTCAAAAATGTCAGATTTCAAAATTGAATATAAAAAAATCTGTTTGCTCTTTTGAGAAATGGATTTCAGTGCAGAATTCTGCTGGAGTAGCACTATTAACTGATGCATTTTGAAAAAAACATGTTTTCCCGATGACAGGATCCCTTTAAGCTCAATTATTCTATTTTGAGAATATATAATTACTTTATTTGTAAGGGATACATATGCAGTCACACAAACACATACAAATACACACGCACATACACATCAACGTGCATCCCTTTTTGTCTTACTAACTGCCAGACCCCTCTTGGTTCCACAGATTGAGAGGATACAGAACAAACACCTCTGGTTAAATTATCAAATAAAAAAGCAGAGCATTGACGCTAAAAACCAATCAACAAGCAACGAGATGCAACTGTTCCACGGCTCAGACCCCAACACAATAAAGAACGTCAATCAAAATGGTTTCAACCGAAGCTATGCCGGGAGGAACGGTAAGGGAAAACTGCTAGGGACTGGGCTCTGGGAATAAGATGCAGGGATGTGATAGGAACATCATTGTGTGAATGGAATCTGTAGGGTGTGTGTGCATGAGCACCTTGGGCTCCTATCTGCCCAGGGAACTTTTGGCATGAAGTTTGTATGTTCCACTTGTTTGAAGGGGGTCATTCGGTTCCATCCTGACCAATATAAAGTGAATACAGACCAATAATCTATCATTTGCTAATGATCATTTGTTTGTGTTTCCTCTCCTGTGCAGCTGCTTATTATGGAAATGGAACATATTTTGCTGTGAATGCCAATTACTCTGCACAAGACACATACTCCCGGCCAGACCCAAATGGACATAAACACATGTACCTGGCGCGGGTCCTCACGGGCATCTCTTGTGTTGGCCAACAGGGGATGGTCGCACCTCCTGCCAAGAACCCATCAAACCCAACGGATCTTTATGACAGCGTAACGGATAGAACAAGCTCTCCTGTAATGTTTGTTATATTCAATGATATTCAGGCCTATCCCGAGTATCTTATTACCTTTTCAAGATGATTTGCTGCTTAGTTAGGGCCTTAGGCAAGAAATGGACATCCTGTGGCCTCAGGATCTTGACCTGGCCTGATTCCCTGGTTTTAGCTCAGCAAGATTCTGAGAGCCACATATTATATATCAGGAAATAGCTATATTTAATTTTTATTTGATCCTTCAGCCTCCAATAAAACAGATGAATGATTATTAGGGAAAGGCTGTGTTCTATATTTGAATTATTTCCCTAACAAAGCAAATGCTGCAAAGCTGCTTGCAGTACTTACCTGCTTCCAGGCCCTGTCGGCCTCCTTTGCTTCCTGAGCAAATCTCTACCTTCTAGAAAGGCTGTCTGTTATTAATGTCAGCAGTTTGGTGGAACATGGCTACTGTTTAAGGAAGGCAGTATTGCTAGCAGTAGTAACAGTATGGCTTGGTCTATAATAAATGCAAAATATTTGTGTCCAGGAGTCATTATTAATGTCTGATCTGAACCCTGTTGTCTGTCTGAACTCCAAGAATCCTATCTATTCCTGTCTTTGCTTATGAACAATCGGGCCAGAATTTAACAGATGAAAGATGCCCATTTTATTAGGCCCCCTCACATGCCAGCATACCAAATGGGGTCCCAGCTTCTCCTCCTGCAACTTTGCATCAGTTTCCTTACAGCAGAGACCAACTCCTGTTGTGTTGGTGCTGGAGATCTCATATGGCTGCAGAACTAACCAGAATCTCTTGAAAAAACAACCTTTTGTTTATTCAGAGTTCTGCACCATAGAGCAGTCAGTAAGTACAGTGCCCGGTTGTGGCCATATAACCCTCCCCCCCCTTTCCTTCCAGGAAACTCTGAGTCAGACATTGTTTGTTCTCTTACAGGAAACTGAAAGCAAATGTAACAGCTGGAGCTTTTCTGCTTCTTCAATGCCAACTAGGTGCAGAGGCACTAAAAGCAATTAAAAGTTAACTACATGCAGTCCAGTTGCATCTCAGTGCAGTCTGTGTGTAGTCTTGATGCCATAAAGTGCAGCTAATGCAAGATCATTCCTGGATTCAGGCCTCAAGTGTATTGTCACCCTATCATTGCTGGGCCACTAAACTACAGAATCATTCTAAGTATGAGTATGTGTTTCATTTCTAAACACTCCGGCCCACCATGCCTTGGAAAGTTACAGCTAACAGTAAATTAAAGTATTTAAATGGCACTCTTCGTTTTCTGGCATAACCTAATCTTTAAAATATCTGAAAGGCAAGTCATTTTTTTTTTTTTGCCACAGAGCAACAAAACTAAAATATAAAATGGAGGTTCTACTGGTGTTGTTATACAGGTATTATATCTACTATCCAGAATGCTTGGGACCTGGGGTTTTCTGGAATAGTGAGGAATAAGTATTAGATATTAAAGTAATTTTTATATTTATGCTACTCAGTTCCCATTAGGTTCTGCCTTTTTGTTTCTTGATCAAGCAAATGTAGAATTGTTTTTTTAAAAGAGATTTTATGGGGAACAACATTCCTGCATTTCAGGGCTCTATGGGTAATGGATTTCTGGATAACAGATCTTATACCAACATGTATTCCATATATATATTGGCGGAATACATTCTGGATCAGGATTTGAGCTCAGCCAAGTATTTACACCACTGGAGCACCAGTCCGGACTTCCCCATATGGAATGTGGGAGTTGAGGGGCATAAGCCCTGCACTAGCTATGGGAGACAATTAACTATTCACACCACGTGTATAATTAAATGTCTGATATGTGTAGCCTGAAACATTATGTGCTGCATGTGCTTAATCATATGAGTGCAAAGTCTGGGACTTACTCTACGTTAATCCACCGCCCCAGGGTTAGAGCAGGCATAGAACTGCTAACAAGTCATTGCTGTACTTATTTAATATGGACTTTGCCAATGCTGCATCCAAGTTTGGTTATTAAATAAAATGAAGGGCGGTGAGTGTCTTTAATGTGTATTTGTGGGTGCAGGTTAGAATCAAAGCAGAATACCACAGTGACTTGGGGAGCTGCTAATAAAGTATTTACACTTAATATTATATATTAATATTATATATATTATACTTCATAATATGAATGTGATATTATTGCTCCTGTCTGTCCCTCTTAGCTGAGATTTCCTGACACAGGGACATGGTCAGAGCACAAAGAGCTGCACATCAGGGTGCAACCTGTGGGGCAAATGGGCAAAACCAAAGTTCACTTACCCCCTTTTGTAAGGAATATGAGTGATCACACCTTTCATATGCACCTCTTTCACACTTCTCATATGCATCCCAAATACACACCTTTCATATGCACCTCCCATACACACCACATCGGAGTCTTGTTATGCCATTCTGCCCAATTATACTACCCATGGGCAAACTGACTTCCTCCTCCCAAGGCACTGACTTCTTTCACAACAGGCATCACTTGCTCTTTTGGACCCTATGCTGCACTTAACTCTTTGGAGTTGGAGCTGGTCGGAGGAGGGCTATCACAATAACAATCTGCACTAGAAGAGCCAAATTTTCATTTTAAGCTCTTAAAAGTTACCAGAGGCTACCCTAGTAGACGTTACCATAGTAAGTGGCTGCTAGGTTCTCACCATGCCTCACCTTCTCTTTCAAAATGTTTGATGTCAGTGGTTCTACTTTATGCTGGTTCTCTGCCTCGAGGGGGGGTCCACAACATTGGCAGAGGGGTTCAGGAGGCTAGCGCAGAGAGTGCAATTGCGCTTCACGATACAGTGAAGATATGTCCTTTTCATTCAATAATAACAAACAAAGCACTAATCCATGCCCTTATCCTATCCCGTTTAGAATATTGCAATCCTCTGGTCTTCCTGACTCCCACCTCGCTCCACTCCAATTAATCTTAAACTCTGCACTTGTCTCACTGTACATTCCTGGCTGTCTTCTCCGCTCCTCTCAGAGCCACCTTCTCTTCACCACATCCACTGCCACATTTTGTCTCAAACCTTTCTATCTTGCTGCCCCTTACCTCTGGAATTCCATCTTTGAATTCCTCCTTAAGGAGTGCTCTCAATCTCTTCAAGAAAAAAAATAAAAGTCTACCTTTTGGAGCACTAGAACATTAGCCTAGTCATGGCACCTACTGGACAGTGCCATGTGCACTTTTCCCCTCCAATTCATGTCTGTATGGTAGCCAATAAACCACTTAAGCTGGCCATAGACACACAGGTTTCGTACGAGTTTCGGATCGTGTGTGGAGAGTGCCAACAGCTTTTGTCCAGCGGAGATCGGTCTTTTGGTCGATCGGTCAGGTTTGATTTTGACCTGACCGGTCCCGTCGGAGCCCATTGCACATCGTAATCGGATAGTTTGGCCATATGGCTGAACAATCAGATTACCCCCGATATAGCCATGCTCGTTAATGGCATAACGGGGAAAGATACGCTTGTTTGGCGACATCGCCAAACGAGCGGATCTTTGCGTCTATGGCTACCTTTAGACTGTAAGCTCTATGGGTTGTGTCTCTATGTGGGACTCTTACCAAATAGCACTTAAGCTCTATCCTTATATGAGCTCTATTTTCTGTGTATATTTATTGTATTTATGGTCTGACTCCCTCCCTGTGTGTACTTTTAATATACTGAGCACTCCATTAACCCCAGAATTTCCAGTAAAATCAAATGGCCAATAAGCACTTCGCTAACCCCAGTCATGCCACCAAGATCACTGCATAAATGGATATATTGAAGGCATTACCTCATCCAAGAAGAATACACACTTTTCTTCTTTCCCAACACTGTTTGTCTCTCTCTGCCCTCTGCATAACTGTAGCTTCAGTAGAAAAAATTCAAAGATGGTTGTGCATTGCACAGTGAAACACACTGCCAGGTTTGATGTATTCCAGCCGACCTGGGAACTACATGCAACATCGGTTTGCCGGTGGGGTATGTGCTGTAACGTCTCTTTAGTCCCTTCAGGACAATGCTGCCCCACTGTGCTGAAAGGTCTGTGTGATTCATATTTATGTCACTGCTCTTTACCTGCCACTTACCTGCCTGTGCCTTATGCACTTGTACCCCTACCATTTTGTTTCTGTCTGTCTCCTCTTCCTAATAGATTATTAGATTGCTTTATAGGCCTGTGCATTAAAACTCCTAGCACTTAAAGTGATACTGACATTAAATAAAATACTATTCAAAATATTAATGTACATTGAAAGTTACCTATAGGTCATGTTGATCAATTTTCACTGATAATGCTGCTTTTGTAAATAGTTGTTACTTGAAGTTCCTAAGCCTGACTGTCCCTTCTCAACCCTTAGCTGACTAATTATTAATATTATTATTATTATTATTAACATGTATTTATATCGTCGCCAACATATACAGTTTCTAATGCTAATAGGCAACACAAATATGGCAGTCCCCTCATAGAGGATCATTGGGGATCATATAAGTAATGTCAACACATTGGGCAAATACTTCTATGACAAAATTATAAATACTATGCAGTAGGGATGCACCGAAAAATTTGGCTGAATACCAAATCTGAATCCTAATTTGCATATGCAAATTAGGGGTGGCAAAGGGAAAACATTTTTTACTTCCTTGTTTTGTGACAAAAAGGCACGTGATATCCCTCCCCACCCTAGTTTCGGTTTAGCTGGGCAGAAGGATTCTGCCAAATCCTGCTGAAAAAGGCCGAATCCCGCATTCCTAGTATGCAGGCCCAGATTTGTGGGAAAGCCACAAAAGCCCAGGCCTAGGATGGTAAAGTTTTAGGGATGGCATGCCGCCCACTTGGCACCAGGAACTGAGACAGTTTTCAAATCTCCTGTCCCTGGTGCGGCTCCTGTTTCTTCTTGAAAAGTTAGGATGCACTGAATCCAGGATTCAGTTCAGATTTCAGCCTTTTCAGCAGGATTCATGCGCAGAGCGCCCGAGGGGAGGTAGTTAAGAGAGAGCGCAGAGGGGAGGAGAGAGCACCAGAGGGGAGGGAGGCAGAGGAGAGCAGCGAACATAAACTAGGGGTAGGCAGAAGACAGGTACCAGACAGGTACCTGCCCAGCGCCCCCCTTTTGTTGCGCCCTAGGCAGGTGCCTTTTCTGTACCCCTAGTTCCGGCCCTGGATTCAGGATTTGGCTGAATCCTAAAACAGTGGATTCAATGTATCCCTACTGTAAAGAGACTTGTTGGGTTGTGCACTGCTCCCTATCGGTTTTTCTTGCACACATTAAGTGTGTTCACACGCTCATACATGTGTAGCGATGGAGGGGGCTGGCCTAGGGGCATGTGGAATCCAGGCCTGATAACATGCAAAGGCATGTTATGATATATTTTCTTTGTTAATTGAGAAATTAATAGTGAAAAACCTAGTATACAAATCCCACCGACCCATCATCAAAGAAACACTTACACCCATAGGATTTAAATACAGGTTGCACTCTACTAATTGGGATTTAAGGTGAAAATCAGAATGCTGTGGAAAAAAAGCAGCCCTGTATTTAATATCTGCCATAGGCAAGTGGTACCCACTCTCCTATGCCTTGCACCTGCTGGCATGCAAGATATTTCATGTTTGAATGGAGCACAACCTACGATGCTTCCAAAGGGATCCCCATGTGCTGCCACTGCCTGCCCCTTCTTAAATCGGAACCTTATTGATAAGAAGGTGAAGCTCTTTGTGCTTCATTCTGGGGGTGCAAAGTACTGCGTCTTTAGATGCAACCTCTAAGGCAGGTGCAGAGTGCGAAAAACAGGGTGCTTTGTATTGATTTGGGTTGATTACTTTAGCCCCACTGCCAACTGTGGAATAGGGATCGAGGCAACAAGAGTCAATTTAAAATTGCTGATTCCTGCCACTAACATTGAGAGAAATGAAACAATTATTACTGTAATTTTAAGTGAAAGTGAAAGAAACCTTGTCCAGTGATACTAGCTTCATACGTGGGATTCAACTGCATCGCTCAGAACAAAGTGGAACTGCCCTAGTGATCTTCGGTCTACCCTGAGTATGGGGGATGCTTATCAGTTCCCTGTGGCCCTCCATTGGGATCTGGGACCAGAAAAACTGAAAGAGCTAAAGAACAAGCTTCTTGTGTATTTTCATAGTAAGAACAAGTCTAATGGAGGGGAGTGTGTGATCAAGGATCCAGACTGCACAAAGGGATACGTTCTCATCCACTTCAGCCAAGAAACAGGTAGGATTGGGGGGTACAGGGATTTATCCTCATCCACTTCAGCCAAGAAACAGGTAAGATTATCAGATCTGAGATAAGAATGAACAATCTCTGCCACTTTAGCCAGTATAATGGTAAGGGGGATCACTGCTATTAAGTTGCTTCTGAGCTCTGGATGGGGGAAGGATCTGTGGGTAATTTGTCTTTGTGCCCTGGGACAGGTTTATAACAAGTACATTAAATTTCCTTTTTAATAGTCTCTGGCTACACTAGAAACATTGTTTTATTAGTCGTCAGTGGCTTCTATTAAGACTATAGAAATGCGCCCCATGGTGATCCCCCCCTTGGGTTTGTATTGGGGTTCGATTGTTCCAGCAGTCCATTTTTATCTTGTCTAAAATAATGAAGAAATTAAGCAATGAAGTGGAGGCAGGCCTGGCCACCCCCATGTTTCAGAGGAAGATCACATATTCTATTCTCAAAGAGAAAATGCAATCAGTGCAGTTCTGAGGTCAGTTGCCTACCACACCCGACCTCATAAACATGAAATTAACTCCCATCCTCCAGTTAATGGGCGATGTGCCAGTTGTTTCCTAGAATTTGTCTTTGTGTCTTTGCTACAAATCATGTACAAAATCTATAGGAACAACATGAGGCTTTCATGGATGATCACTGACCTCCTTATACTTGGGTATGATTCAGTAAATAAGTCTATCAAATAATCTCCCCATTTACACAGAAACACAGAAGACCAGAGCAACATTAGCCTCAGACGTTGGAAGATCTGACGGGTGTTATGATGTGAGGGATAAATGAGGAGGGGTAGAAACCAAAAGTAAAAAATAAGACACATGGTGATAAGGCAGGCAACACAAAAGAAAGGGCGAAACAGAAATGAAAGGGTGCAACAAAAAGGAAAGGTGCAACAGGAATTGGCCTTTGGGGAGACCACTATAGAGGGGGAGAGGAGTAGGTAAGAAAAGAAAAGATACAAGAAGATTAGGGATGCATTGAATTCACTAGTTTAGGATTCTGAATCCTGAATCCTTTGAGAAAGATTCGGCCGAATACCGAACCAAATCCGAACCCTCATTTGAATATGTAAATTAGGGGGAAAGAGAACCAAGTGCTGCGTACATGGTTAAACATTTTATAATTTTAAGCAAATTTCTATGATATGAAAAGTAGTGTATGGCTGGCTGTTTATATTCTCTGCTTTGACTCATCTATTTTAAAAACCTGGAATAGATATGACTCCTGTTACATTGTTTCAAGAATCAGAACCGGAATGCAGAAAGGAATAGACGGACATTTACAGAGAATAGAAATGACAGTTACACATACAGACATAAAGCCATAAAACCCCTGTTTTTCCCTGGGAACATCAATTTACATACATTTTACAGTTTGTTTTTGTATTTTACATTTTTTTTACACAACAAAAACCAAATTAAAGCTTCTCCTGGGCTCCTGCGAAATGTAAAATCTGTATAACTATAAACCCAATGAGAATGAGGAATAAATGTATATTGGGAAGTTACTTAGCGCTACATTGTTTCAGAAGTCTGAACCAGCAGTGCAGAGAACAGTAAGAGGCAGCCAGACAGTGACAGACAATAGCAATAATAGATACATATACTATAAACATAGACCCAGTGAGAATGAGGAAAGTATACTGGGAGGTTGCATAGAGTTAAATTATTTCATTATTTTTATGTCAGAACTTACAGTGCAGAGAACAGAAAGGGACAGGCAGACAATGACAGACAGATACAATGACATTTACACAACTATAAACCCAGTGAGAATTAGGAATTAGATATTTGGAAGTTGCTTAGAGTTACATTATTTCAGGAATCAGAACCAGCAGTGATGAGAAGAGAAAGAGACAGCCAGGCAGTAACAGACAATAGAAATGACAGTTACACATACAGTAACTGTAACTCAGTGAGAATGAGGAATGAATGGATATTGAGCATGTGCAGTGAATCAGCATAAAAGATGATGGGGAGCTAGTGGGGTATCTTCAAGGGCATAAATCTTCCCTGCTAAAGAGATTGGACCAGATCCCCAAAACATAAAAAAAATACATTTATCTTTTAAAGGAGCCTCCTATCTAATGGATCCAGAGTTAGCAGGTCTACTTGTCTGATTTATCTAGCGTTGGCAAACCCCCCAACATCTAAATGAGGCAGCTCAGCAGGCAACAGTCATTGAGATGGAAACATGTAGTCCAACACCATTGTGCCTTCATGGGCTGGACCATAAAACTATTTTTTTTGTGTATCCCCCTTGATCTTGATGACAAAGACAAGTTAACCCCATAGTTAAAGGGGTGGTTCACCTTTAAAGTAACTTTTATTATGATATAGAACAACCAATTCTAAGCAACTTATCAATTGGTTTTCATTATTTATTTTTTATATTTTTTTAGTTACCGGTATTTGTCTCGCTGTCCCCTTCTAAAAAAACAAATGCTCTGTAAGGCTACAAATGTATTGTTATTGCTACTTTTTATTACTGATCCTTCTATTCAGACTCTCTCCTATTCATATTCCAGTCTCTTATTCAAATCAATGCATGGTTGCTAGGGTAATTTGGGCCCTAGTTACACGATTGCTTAAAATGCAGATTGAAGAGCTGCTGAATAAAAATCCAAACAACTCAAAAACCTTCAATAATAAAAAATTAAAACAAATTGCAAATTATCTCAGTATATCACTATCTACATCATACTAAAAGTTATCTCAATGGTGAAAAACCTCTTGGATTTATAACAACATGGATTTATAAAATGATCAGAACCTTTAACGTGGACCTGTCACCCAGACTTAAAAAGCTGTATAATAAAATTCCTTTTCAAATTAAACATGAAATCCAATTTCTGTTTTTTATTAAAGCATTCATAGCTGTTGTAAGCTCATTTAAAAATCTCAGCTGTCAATCAAATATTGTATGCCACGCCTCTATGCCAGTGGCATAGAGGTGGGGCAGACAATTACTTTCACTTTCCATTCAGCACTTCCTACGTGTCACTGCTCTCCCCACATTCACCCCTGTTCTCTTCTCATTAAATTGTGTAGCCAGGGCATGTGGATGGACATCAGGTCCCCCATTCTGGTGCACAAACAAGATTCTGAGATGATGCAAGGCTTGTCTTAAAGCAAAACTATACCCCCAAACAATATAGGTCTCTATAAAAAGATATTGCATAAAAAAGTTCATATGTAAAACCCTGCTTCATGTAAATAAACCATTTTCATAATAATATACTTTTTTTGTAGTATGTGCCATTGGGTAATCATAAATAGAAAATTGCCATTTTAAAAAATAAGGGCCATCCCCTGGGATCGTATGGTTCACTGTGCACACAAACATACCAACAAACCATACTTGTTAGGTCACATGAGCCAATAAACAGACAGAGTTCTGTCTTTTGCTTCAACGCTTCTTCCTGTTAACGTTGTAGAATTTCTGGTCAGGTGATCTCTGAGGCAGCACACTGACCATCACAAAATGGTGGCTCAAGGCAAGTGATTTAAAAGGCCACGATTTACTTAAATATATAGACCAGTTTGGTAAGATTCTTTAAAATGCCACTTAATATGATGTAAACTATCTGTTGATTAAGGGGCCGATTCACTAAGGGTCGAATATCGAGGGTTAATTAACCCTCGATATTCGACTAGGAAATAAAATCCTTCGAATATCGAAGTCGAAGGATTTAGCGCAGATAGTTCGATCGAACGATCGTAGGATAATTCCTTCGATCGAACGATTACATCCAACGATCAAAGGAATATCCTTCGATCAAAAAAAGTTAGCGAAGCCTATGGGGACCTTCCCCATAGGCTAACATTGGGATCGGTAGCTTTTAGATGGCGAACTAGGGGGTCGAAGTTTTTTTTAAAGAGACAATACTTCGACTATCGAATGGTCGAATAGTCGAACGATTTTTACTTCGAATCCTTCGATTCGAAGTCGTAGTCGAAGGTCGAAGTAGCCCATTCGATGGTCGAAGTAGCCAAAAAAAAAAAGTTTGTTAACTTCGAATCCTTCACTCGAAGTTAGTGAATCGGCCCCTTAGTGTTCATTTTGGAGGTATAGTTTTCTTTTAATAACAGTATCCACAAAATGGCTCCTATCTGCTTGCTATAATTATGAATTCCCAGACCGAGGAAAACAAGATTCAAATAACTTATATAGTGTAATTAAAGTTCATTTTGCTTGACTAATGTGTTAAATAGGATAATTTGAATATTGTTTGTTTGGGTGACATGTCCCCTTTAAAATGAATTACTTTTGCATGTCACTGCCTGGTCTAATATGGACATCTGGACTAGCACCCAGTCAATAGAGTGTCATTATTCATAGTCCAAAGTCTAAAGGGCTCAGATCTTATTCCTTACTGCTCCAAACAAGTAGTGCAAGGCCAGGAAAATCTACTCCCCTCACTCACTTTATGTTCATACAGTTCTATTGTTTCATTTCTTCCAGTGAGAGACAACGTTCTCCTAAAACCAGCCCATGAGCTGAGCCTAGGGAAAGGACAGACAATTAAGTTGAACATCAGTTTACCAGAGGAGGGGAATCCAATTGGAAACAAGGTCCAGAAATCAGAATTCAAGGGAACTCCAACCAAGGAACCGAAAGCCGAATTAATTCCAGTCAAGGAACCTTCATTCATAAGTCCAATCAAGGAACCTCTCGATGTGAGTGATAACATTTTGCAGAATATTATGAGATGTTCCTTCTGAGAATGCAGCATTGTCACTGTATAATTCATAAATAAGGCCACAGCCTTAATCACCATGTTCCATAATCTCATATTTGTGTTTTGTAGGACTCCACAGACACAGACATTCCACAGTACCCAGGTAATGAGACCAAAGCTTAGATTATATGCAATACATAATGCACACAGTCTGATGCTACATACAGGTCTATAGAATTTGCCCCTGGGTCTGCTGAATCCACATCACAAATCTTTTTTAATTAGTCTTCCTTATTTATTTTTTAGAGTTTTTAAAAGTATTTATCTGACTCTTTCCAGCTTTCAAATGGGGGGTAACTGACTCCATCTAAATAACAAATGCTCTGTAAGGCTACAAATGTATTGTTATCGCTACTTTTTATTACCCCTCTTTCTGTTCAAGTCTTCTATTCATATTCCAGTCTCTTAATTATTAGTGATGGGCGGTTTTATTCGCCAGACGCGAATTTGCGACTAATTTCTGAGTTTTGCCGGCGTTGATTATGACGCCCACAAATTGACGCCGGCATCAAAAGTAGAGTTTCTCAATTTTTTCGCCGTTTCGTGAATTTTGCAGGAAATTCGCAAATTTTTCAGCGAAATGGGACAAATTCCCCCATCATTGTTATTCATATTAATGCATGGTTGCTAGGGTAATTTGGACCCTAGCAACCAGATTGCTGAAACTGTAAACTGGAGAGCTGCTGAATAAAAAACTAAATAACAAAAAACACAAATAATGAAAAATGAAAAACAATTGCAAATTGTTTCATAATATCACTCTATTATATCACTCATAATATCACTCTATACATCATATTTAAAGCTAATTTAAAGGTGAACAATTCCTTTAAAAGAGGTCCAACGCACACAGCCACCCCTAACCCATTTTCTGGGCCCCCTTGGACCCCGCCCAAACAAGCCCACCCCAGCCAACCCCTCTCACACAAGTTATAAAAAGCTATTGGTGGTCAGGACCCCATCATAAGGTAAAAAAAATCATTGGAGGCCAGGATCCCACATAAAAGATTTTTAAAAAAACATTAGTGGTCAGGGCCCCCCTATAAGTTAAAAAAAATTGGCGCCAGGGCCCCCCTATAAATGTAAAAAAAATAAAAAACATTGACACCAAGTTTTTTTAAAAAAACATTGCTGGCCAGGGACCTAAAGAGTGTTAAAACAATACAGGGGTTTAATAAAATAAAAAACATTGGGGTATATAGTGAAATACAGCCACTCTCCATTCATTTCTATGGGATTTTTAAAGGCGTATTTATCAAAGGATGAACTTTCACCCTTTGATAAATACGCCTTTAAAAATCCCATCAAAAAAATGAATGGAGAGTGGAGGAATTTCACTCTAGTGGACTGTGGTTATTTCTAACTTCACTCTTTGATAGATATACCCCATTGTGTTCAGTGGAACTTACCATAGGCTCCTTTTGTGGCTTTGGGTCTTTTCGCGGCTTTAGGGTTTCAACTTTGGGCCTTTTGTGGCTGAATTCCTGATTAGCAGGGCTTCTCACTGACTTTTCCAAGCACTACAGGCAAGTTGAATGTCCCCATCCCTTTTTGCATCTCAGGCTGGAATTCTCATTTCTGTAGTACACCATAAGTTCAAAGTGCTAATCCCTTTACACCTTGGGATGTTCCACTGAGTGATTGAGAAGGGGAGGGGAAACAAGATCACGTTTTCAAGATTTTTTTCTAAAATCAAGGAGGAAAAAAACATGTTTTTTTTCACTTTGACTTTTTAAGATTTCTTTTAATAAATATACCCATTGGCTCTTGCTCCTGATAGTGCTTCTGCCCAGGGGCATTGTAAATGCACCCATGGCCTGTTTATGTTTTCATATTACAACCTCATGATTCTCCAGTTTCTGTGACAGTCAAACTACACATCTCATCATATCATTTTAGCAATGGTATGCAATACCTTTGGATTTAGTACCATAAAGTAAAGAAAAGAAAATCTGATACTGGTCATACACTGCCACAGCTGGTCACAATGTGTCATTCTTTAGAGTTAAGGTTGTCACAATTTGGTCAGATTCAGTGGCTTAGGCTGGGATGAGCAAGTTACACCGATGAAGAACTCACGTTGTGGCATCTCTCTCTTGTGTTTATTTATTGCAGGTTCTCCAACACCAGAGGGGCCAGGTCAGGAGGATGAGAACAGGAAACCAGTCTCTTCCTCCATGGTTTTGATTGAGAATATTCAAGAAACGTGCACTGAAGAAATGTTAACTCTGCTTTTGGAGAAAGTCAGTGACAACACCGAAATCCAACACCTTGAAATCATTCATGAGATCCATTCTGCTGTGGTCACTTTTAATGATCAAGTTGGTGAGTAACACTGGCAGGATTTTTTTGTATCTAGAGTTGGTGCTATAGCAACCCTTGATCAGAAAGGTGTCTGTGTACCAATGAGACCCAGTGTGGTCTATTGTGTGTCTATGCAGTGCCAGCAACTATTGTTTTGTGTTAGATATTATTCCATTTCCATAGAAGGTTCATAGATGATCCGCTAGATACAAGAACATTCACAACTCCCTTTTCCTTGGTTAGGAATTCCACTGTTGCTGGGTTTCTGGACATGTGGCAATGTCCAACTCTGGTAAATGAAACAAACAAGAAACCACACAGCACTTCTGCCAGGGGAACATAACCCATTTAGTCTGCCATTCCAGCAGGTAAACCTGACAAAGTCCTCTGCTTTGACTGGCATAATAAGTGATTATGATCATAAATTCCCCATTTCAATGTTTTTGAAAATGTCTGCATATGCACAGAATGTATTACTAGTAAAACATGTAAATGAATCCTATTTTTGTATATACAAATTAAATTTGGTCAGGTCAATCACGTTTTCATCAGCCACCTGGGTGGGGGGGACATGTCCGACTTTCTCCCAACCTTTCTGCTTTCAAGAAATCTCTTAAAACACACTTCTGTCGAGAAGCCTACCCTCACTCTGCTTAAAGGAAAACTATACCCCTAAAATGAATACTTAAGCAGCAGATAGTTTATATCAAATTGAATGACATATTAAAGAATCTTACCAAACTGGAATATATATTTAAATAAATATTGTCCTTTTACATCTCTTGCCTTGAACCACCATTTCGTGACTCTATCTGTGCTGCCTCAGAGATCACCTGACCAGAAATACCACAACACTAACTGTAACAGGAAGAAGTGAGGAAGCAAAAGGCAGAACTCTGTCTGTTAATTGGCTCATGTGACCTTACATGTGGTTTGTATGTGTGCACAGTGAATCTTACGATCTCAGGGGGCGGCCCTTATTTTTTAAAATGGCAATTTTCTATTTATGATTACCCAATGGCACATACTACTAAAAAAGTATATTATTATGATAATGGTTCATTTACATGAAGCAGGGTTTTACACATGAGCTGTTTTACTCAGTATCTTTTAATAGAGACCTACATTGTTTGGGGGGTATAGTTTTCCTTTAAGTACCAAACGCAACACCACAAACAGTACCACATTTCTCACCCACTTAAAGGAATTGTTCAGTGTAAAAATAAAAACTGGCTAAATAGATAAGCTGTACAAAATAAAAAATGTTTCTAATATAGTTAGTTAGCCAAAAATGTAATAAACAGTATAAAGGCTGGAGTGACTGGATGTGTAACCAGAACACTACTTCCTGCTTTTCAGCTCTCTTGGTTTCCGCTGACTGGTTACCCTGGTTACCAGGCAGTAAACAATCAGAGACTTGAAGGGGGCCACATGGGTCATATCTGTTGCTTTTGAATCTGATCTGAATGCTGAGGATCAATTACAAACTCACTGAACAGAAATGTACCATGTGGCCCCCCTTCAAGTCTCTGACTAACTCCGAGTTATAGAGCTGAAAAGCAGGAAGTTGGATTCTGGCTATTATATTAGACATCCAGTCACTCCAGCCTTTATACATTACATTTTTGCCTAACTAACTATATCAGAAATATTTTTTATTTTGCACAGCCTATCTATTTACCCAGTTTGTTTTGTCATACTGACCTGTTCCTTTAATTCGATCTTGCCCACTCCCACACCTTGGGGCAAATTCATCAAGGGTCGAATATCGAGTATTAATTAACCCTCGATATTCGACTGGGAATGAAAATCCTTCGACTTTGAATATCGAAGTCGAAGGATTTTGCGCAAAAAGTTCGATTGAATGATCGAAGGAATAATCCTTCGATCGAACGATTAAATCCTTCGAATCAAACGATTCGAAGGATTATAATCCAACGATCGAAGGATTATCCTTCGACCAAAAAAAGTTAGGCAAGCCTATGGGGACCTACCCCATAGGCTAACATTGGGTTCGGTAGCTTTTTGGTGGCGAACAAAGTACTGTTAAAGAAACAGTACTTTGACTATCGAATGGTCGAATAGTCGAACGATTTTTAGTTCGAATCCTTCGATTCGAAGTCGCAGTCGAAGGTCGAAGTAGCCCATTCGATGGTCGAAGTAGCCCAAAAAACACTTCGAAATTCGAAGTTTTTTTACTTCTATTCCTTCACTCGAAGTTAATGAATTGGCCCCCTTTGAACCTTTTAACAAGTGGGTAGGGGGGGGGATACCAATAGGCCTGGCTCTGGGAGCTGTTAAAGAAAAAGCAGACAATAGGCCTGCCAAAACAAAAACATAAATGTTATATTATAAATCTCATTTAAACTACCATATATTTATAAAAACCCTAGTGGCTACTGCAAGTAATAAGAAGACATTTTCTGCATGCTCATTTACTGATGTTTTCCCAGATATCTCCAGCTTTATACAGAGATTCTCCAGCAGCCAGAGGGTGCAGCAGATGAAACTAACAGCAAAGCCTCTGGAAGAGACTAAAAGTGTCAGAGTAGAGGGTCTACCCCCCAACACATCTGAGGATCACCTGATAGTTTACTTTGAGAGCCCGCGACATGGAGGGGGAACCATAGAGACAGTGAAGCGAATTCTGGAGGAAGATGCTGTGATAGTAACATTCTGTGGCGAAAAAGGTAAACCCCAGTATCAGTAATTATACATTTATCCTATTTTCTCCTCCAGTTTATATTTCTGTGCCACTTGTTTGATTTTCTCGAACAATAGGCAAAAAAGTATATTCAGCACAAATCCTATTCATAGCACTCATGTTGAACAAGTGGGGATACTGACCCTTTAAAGGAGAACTAAAGTTTAACTAAAGATGTAGGCTAGAAATGTTGTACATTATGTTTTATGCTTCTATACCAACCCAAGGCAACCATAGTCCTTTAGCAGTGGAGATCTGTGTCTCCAAAGTAGCTCCCCATCTTCTTTTCTGCTGATTCACTGCACATGCTCTGTGCTGCTGTCAGTTATTGAGCTTAGGGGCCGACTCACAATATACAGTACACATAGAATATAAATGTCACAATATAAAGCTGAGTAATTAATACAGATAATTACTACATGGCAGCACAGAAACCAGTGCAATTAACATCAGTATTAAATAATCAGCCCTGTAGCATCGACTTATATTACACATTAAAATCATTTTCTGCTTGATGATTTGTGTCGACTCCTAAGCTTAGCTTCTCAACAGCTGCTCAGAGCCCACCTATATTATATTCAAGATCAATATTACTTAAAGGAGAACAAAACCCTAAAAATGAATATGGGTAGAAATGACATATTTTATATAGTGAACTTATTGTACCAGCCTAAAGTTTCAGCTTCTCAATAGAAGCAATGATTCAGGACTTCAAAGTTGTCACGGGGGGTCACCATCTTGGAAAGTGTCTGTGACACTCACTTGCTCAGTGGAGCAGCTGCTGAGAAGTTAAACTTAGGAGTCGTCACAAATCATCAAGCAGAAAATTAGGTTGGTAATATATGCTACAAGGCTGATTATTAAATTCTGATGCGAATTGCGCTGGCTTCAGTGCTGCCATGTAGTTATTATCTGTATTAATTACTAATCAGCCTATTATTGTGACATTTCTATTCTATGTGTACTGTATATTGTGAGTCGGCCCCAAGCTCAGCACAGAGCATGTGCAGTGAATCAGCAGAATAGAATATGGGGAGCTACTGGGGACACAGATCTTTACTGCTAAAGGGCTGTGGTTGCCTTGGACTGGTACAGAAATATAATGTACAACATTCTAGGGGAGGGGTTTAAAAGCACTGCTAGGAGATACATCTGGAGGGGGAGTGCTGACCAAGTGGATGGCCAGGAAAGGAGAATTACTTGTGTAAAAATATTATTCCCAATACTAATGTAAACATGTAAAGAAACATCTCATATCATATCTTTATATTTATGAAGCTATATAAAGCAACCTTTATCCAATACCCACATAAATATATAAAGGAGCTCATTATCAATACTAATGCATTATACCTATCTTTCTATACATACATATAGACATACATAAATTACATACATAAATATATATTCATTAAAATATTTATGGCTTGTGTAATTTCTTCCCTGATCAATGCAGAACAGTGAAACAGAAATGAATTTCAATGTCAACTTCCGTAGTTCTAGAGAACAAATATAGGAGGAGGGGAGATATACAGTTATAGGGGGGAGAGAGGGCAGATTTACATAGAGCTCCTTACATTATGGGGCAGGTTTACTAAAGGGCGATTTGTCGCCAGCAACCACTTCACACACATTGCACCACTTCACCAGGTGCATATTCGCAAATTCGCTCCGGTGCCATTCGGCCTGTGTGCCCACAGCCCACTCTACTACTCCTCTACCCTACTCTCTACTCCACTCCCTACTCTCCTCTCTACTCTACCTTACTTCCTCCTCTACCCAACTCTCTACTGCCTACTCTACTCTCTACTCTGCTCTATTGTATTCTACTCTACTCTACTCTACTTCTTTCTCTACTCTACTGCCAGAAATGCTGTTTTGCATAAAAAAGTGCAACTTTCATCAGTATTTAAACTGAAATTAAAACAGATTGGCAAAGAAAATTGACATATTGCTCTATTTATTTGTGTTTTTAATTTTAGATGCAAAGAGAGTGTTGGGGATGCAGCATGTGTTTGGGAAGAAGCCAATATCAGTGTATCCATACATTATGTCCCTGGAAACAACATTATATGGGGAGAAAGGACCTCATGTAACATTACCCAAACCCCTGGAGGTCCCAATCAGTCCATATGTACTGGAATTTATACTGGGACAACCACAGATGAAAGTTGAAATAGACAAAAAGATGATGGAAAAGAATTGTGAGGTCACATGGCCAGATCCAAATTGCTCTAATCCCACCATTATACTTTCCATTCCCAGCTCCATATCATCTCATGTCAGGACAATGGCAAAGATTGTACAGACATGGAGAGACCAGGCCTCTTCAGAATGCTCCCTTATTATTAACAGGTTCAAAGATAAAGAATACAATGTGAATCCATCAGTTTGGAAAGCCATCAAAAGAGAAGTCAGCAGCCCCACATATGGGGAAATTTTGGTCAAACCAGACCTTGCCAAACAGAAAGTCTTCCTTGCAGGACCCTCCCAGGTTATGACTGAGAAAGAGCAAGCATTCGGGGAACTGGTAGAAAATACCACTAGACAGATTGATAAACAGAATCGAAGTATGGATTTGTCTGAGCCACTGGCTCCTGCTCTGTATGAAATAATGTTCAAAAGTGGTCATATAAAGAAAATTCTCCAGTCACAGTCTCCAGATCTCAGAATTGAGTATGATGTGCCAACCAGAAACCTCAAGATCTATGGAGTCAAAGAAGAAGTTCTCTCTGCTAAATCTGAAATACACAAAGCAACACAGCAACTGAAATCTAAATCCATCACTCTTGATACCTACATCATCCATTACTTGGGATTTACTGATAATGATGAGTTGTCCTGTTTTCTCCTCACACAGCACAATATTAATGCAATGTTTCAGACCGAGGATAAATCAGTCAGTCTGACTGGACTCTCCATGAAGGATCTGTCAGAGGCAGAAAAACAGATGAGACATGAGTTCGTTTGTAAGCAAATTACTGTTGAAGACAAGATGATTATCCAAAAACCTGAGTGGAAAAGTCTCATTACACAAGTGCATCATTTATTTAACTCAGAGAGATGCACAGTTGTGATTGAGGAGTTTCCCAGAGGAGCAGAGAATCAGGTGGTTATTGCTGGTCTGGCTTCCAGCGTAGGAAATGCTTCCCAACAGATCCATGACTTTTTGGAGAGAAACACTCCTATACAGAAGGATATTCAGGTCAAGTCTGTGGCTGTTATACAGTTTATAATGCAAGAGAAGAAGCAGCTTTATGAAGAAATAAAAAGTAAGAACGTAAAGGTTGTTATAAAAGAAAAAGTTATCACTCTGAGTGGGTCCAGACTGTATGTTCATCAGGCAGCCAACCTTATAGAAAGGGCTCTCTCCACTATTCACACCAATGTTCTGTGCATTAACGAGCCGGGAGCCAAGCAATTCTGGATAGAGAAGGAAGAGATGTATTTTAGCACAATCAAAAACAAATTCAGATGTTTAATATACTTTCAGATAGATGGAGAAGATGAATTCACAGATGATGACATGGTTCAGGGTAATCCAGAGTGCCAAATAGACTTGCCAGAAGGAGTGACCATTGCAGTCTATAAGGATGACCTGACCCGTCACCATGTTGATGTTGTAGTTAATGCAGCCACTGAAGATCTGAAGCTCACTGAGGGGCTGGCACTGGCCCTACTGAATGCTGCAGGGCCCAAACTACAAGATGAATGTAATCATATTATAAAAACAGATGGGAGATTATCAGCTGGTGATTCAGTAGTTACAGATGCTGGTAATCTGCCTTGCAAGCAGGTTATACATACTGTTTGCCCCAAGTGGGATCCAAAAATACAAACAAAATGCACACGACTGCTCCGGAGAGCAATAAGCAGGTGCTTAGAACTGGCTGCAGAAAATAAACACAGTTCCATTGGGATCCCAGCTGTTGGTTCCCAGATGTCTGGCTTCCCTGTGAATGTCTGTGTGCAAAACATCGTGGAGTCGGTTCGGCAGTATGTGGAAAACCCAGAAAGATCTAAAAATGTTAAAAGAATTCATCTTGTGGATTCTGCTGGTGATACAGTTGCAGCTTTCACTGAGGCTGTTAAGGCTGAATTTGGAGATAATATTTTAAGCACATCACCTACTGACAATCTCAATAAAGCAAAACATTCAGAAAACAAAGAATTACCAAAAAGGGCAGACAGTCAGGTTGCAACAACCAAGTTGGGCCTGAACATCACAATAAATAAAGCCAATATTCAAGATGCAACAGTAAGTATTTCAGTTCAGTTAATACCAACTATCTCATTTCCTTACTAACCCGTGCTGTAACTTACCAAGCCTTTCCACTTATGCACATCTAGTTCTTTTGTAGGGGAGAGTTTACATGCAGTTTATGACTGGTTGCTGCTATATGTTTCCCATTGGTAATAAAATATGACAGTATTGAGGATCCTGACAGTGTTGATGATTAAAATTAAATGTTCTCATTCTTAAGGGATCTAACATACAATTCCGTATCCCTTCCCTTATAGCAGCATTATCCAACTTCTATGGTTCTGAGGGCTGGAATTTTACTGGCTTACGTGGTGGAGAGCCACTAGTGGAATCCAATTCCAGTTACGTTTTTCCTGTTTTAAACCCACTTTAAACCAAACTCATGTTATCACAAGAAAGTTTAATACTTTTTTCAGCCCCTACAAATAATGAACCAATCCCTTCCAGTGGAGTAACATTATACTTATTGTATCTTGTCATTATTTAGACAGATGTAATAGTGAACAGTGTGGGAAAGAGGTTGGATTTAAATTCCGGAGCAGTTTCTAAAGCTCTAAGTGCCAAAGCTGGTGCCAAACTCCAGGAACAATTAAAAGAACTGAGCCGTGGGGCCCAAGTGGAAGAAGGTTCTGTATTTGTAACGAATGGATTTGGCCTGAACTGTAAGAAAGTCATTCATGTTGTGACTCCCGGGTGGGATCAAGGAAAGGGCTCTGCTGAGAAGGTAACGTGAGCAATTGGAAATTGTTTTTATTAGGGCAGTAAGATGTTATTTGCTAATTATAACCTCAGATCCACATTTTAAATTGGGTTTATAATTAATCTTCAAGCTAGAATAACTAGTTGCCCTATGAATAGGTGCTGTACCAGTACAGTTTAATGATAACATGGAGATGTAAGTTGGGAAGACCATGTTCTACCATAGTGCTGTCCAACTTCTGGGGTACAGAGGGACAGAATTTTTCTGGCCTACATGGTGGAGGGCCGATAATGGAAGCCAGTGTTGACCACCAAACCACACCCACTTTAAATTACACCCATTTTACCACAAGAAATTTTAAGACCATGTCCACATTAATGGTGGTAGCACACCAAAAAACAAAATGGTTGGTGCTCACTGCAGGGATATCACTCATCACTCATACAGTATGTGACACAAGTTTATTAAATCATATTAAGACATACCCATCCATGTGCCTCATCCTCCCCTTTGGATAACACAGCAATCCCCAGCACATGATTAAACACTTTGGGGACCCCTAACAAGTATTTCCAAATACTAACAAACCCCCTCTAGGTTCACCTCCCACAGGCAGTGTACGGCACACACAGGCAGAGTAACACTGGCAAAGTATGACACACACAAGGAGCATAGGGCAGGCAGAGTATGGCACACAAGGAGCATAGGACAGGCATAGTATGGCACACACAGGGAGCATAGGGCATGCAGAGTATGGCACACACAGGGAGCATAGGGCAGGCAGAGTATGGCACACACAGGGAGCATAGGGCAGGCAGAGTATGGCACACAGGGAGCATAGGGCATGCAGAGTATGGCACACAGGGAGCATAGGGCAGGCAGAGTATGGCACACACAGGGAATATAGGGCAGGCAGAGTATGGCACACACAAGGATCATAGGGCAGGCAGAGTATGGGGCACATAAGAGCATAGGGCTGGCAGAGCATGGCACAGTCAAGGAGCATAGGTCAGCTAGAGTATGTTGCACACAAGGAGCATAGGGCAGCCAGAGAATGGTGCAAACATGGAGCATAGAGCAGACAGAGTATGGCACACACAAGGAGCATAGGACAGGCAGAGCATGGCACACACAGGGAGCATAGGGCAGGCAGAGTATGACACACACAGGGAGCATATGACAGGCAGAGTATGACACACACAGGGAGCATAGGGCAGGCAGAGTATGACACACACAGGGAGCATAGGGCAGCCAGAGTATGACACACACAGGGAGCATAGGACAGGCAGCGTATGACACACACAGGGAGCATAGGGCATGCAGAGTATGACACACACAGGGAGCATAGGGCAGGCAGAGTATGGCACACAGGGAGCATAAGACAGGCAGAGTATGGCACACAGGGAGCATAAGACAGGCAGAGTATGGCACACACAGGGAGCATAGGGAAGGCAGAATACAACAGGAGACAGGGAAACCTATCAGGACCACTCTAAGATGAACAGTTCATACTGTGCTACAGTGACACAATGCTGGTGCCCCTCCAGCAGTTTGTATGAGATGTGAACAGTGAACAATGTGGGCACTTTCAGTCTGGTTCTGAGGTATGAACAGTACAGGGCTTTAGAGTTGTGAACAATAGAGGTGTCACAGGTGTGAACAACACATGGGGGATAAAAGGTGTGAACAATGCAGGAGTTTACTGTTTGAATTTGAGGTGTTAACAATGCAGGGGCCACTAAATCTCAGTACTGATACTGTTTAAATCTTACACAAGGTAAGCAGGCACAGCAGGCAGACTTGTTCTAGTAGAAGCAGTGGCGAGATAATTTTTTGGGGACCAGGAAAAAATGGTGTCATGTCAGGGAAAATGTATAATCAGGAAAATGTATTATGCCTTATATATTTGTGGAACCTCAAAAGAATAGTATAAAATTAGGGAAAACCTAAAATCGGGGGCATGTAAAATTAAGATTTCACTGTAAATTGATTCAAGCTGGTAGAACACACATCCCTTAATCTGCGTGTCCAGTTTAGCTACAAGGGTTTCAATGTAAATCACAGGAGCAAATCTTTTACTGGAATTCCGAGGGTTGTATCTTTGCTTTCAGACATTAAAGGAAATAGTGAAGAACTGCCTGAGTACCACAGAGAAGGAGAAACTGAAATCCATAACTTTCCCTGCCATTGGAACAGGAGCTCTTGGTTTCCCTAAAGATTTGGTGGCTTCCTTAATGTTTGAGAGAATTCTGAAATTCAGCAGAAATAATAAATGCCATATTCAAGTTAATTTTGTGCTGCATCCAACTGACACAGAAACCATCCAGGTAACAGACGTATATGAGAATTTAGCCTAATGGCCTTTTTCAGTGCAGGGGCAACTGAACCTTTCTCTAATTTTCTGTCTTGTCTGTGTGTCCAAACAGTGCAAATGTTTCCTAATGAACCAATGTTGAAACTTGCTATAATGAAAAGGAGGATGTATGGGCAGGGGCAATCCTGGCCCCTCCGCTGCTGCCCCCTCCCCCGGAAATTCACTCTTAAAGTACCAGGAGCAGCATTTTTGCCGCCCCTAGTACCTAGTGGGGCGCTGCCGCCTGATGCGACAGCTTCAACTCGCCTCATTGGCGAAGCAACCCTGTGTATGGGAACCTGGGGGTTCCTATGGGGCCAAGAAAGATGAGCTTAGTGGCAGTGTGCAAAGTGAGGGATATCGGTTGTCTGTGCTTAAAGGAGTTGTTCACCTTAGAGTTATTTTTTAGTATGATGTAAATAATTATATTCTGAAACAATCTGCATTTGGTTTTAATCTTTTATTATTTGTGTTTTTTTTTTATTATTGAGCTTTTTATTCATCAGCTCTCCAATTTACAGTTTCAGCAATCTGATTTCTAGGGTCTAAGTTAACCTAGCAACCATGCATTGATCTGAATAAGAAATTGAAATATGAATAGGGAAGGACCCCAACAGGAAGATGAGTACTAAAAAGTAGTAATGACAGTAAGGGGCCCATTTACTTAGCTCGAGTGAAGGAATAGAATAAAAAAAACTTCGAATTTCGAATGTTTTTTTTGGCTACTTCGACCATCGAATTGGCTACTTCGACCTTCGACTACGACTTCAATTTCGAATCGAACGATTCGAACTAAAAATCGTTCGAATATTCGACCATTCGATAGTTGAAGTACTGTCTCTTTAAAAAAAAAATTTGACCCCCTACTTTGCCACCTAAAACCTACCGAGGTGCAATGCTTGCCTATGGGTCCCCATAGGCTTTCTAATGTTTTTTTGGTCGAAAAAAATTTTTGGTCGATGGATTAAAATCCTTCGAATCGAGCGATTAGAAGGGTTTAATCGTTCGATCGAACAATTTGCGGTAAATCTTTTGACTTTGATATTCAAAGTCGAAGGATTTACATTCGGCAGTCGAATATCGAGGGTTAATTAACCCTCGATATTCGACCATATGTAAATCTGCCCCTACATGTAAAGCCTTACAGAGCATTTGTTTTCTAGATAGGGGCATTGACCCCTATTTGAAAGCTAGAAATAGTCAGAAGACAAATATTTCAAAAACTATACAAAATAAATAATTACAACCAATTGAAAAGTTACTTAGAATTGGCCATTCTGTAAGACACGTACAAGTTAACTTAAAGATGTACCACCTATTTAATATTGTACTTATTGATTAAAACATAATGGCAATACTCACTTTATACTATCTACCTTTACACCACAGTCAAATTACATGTCCCATAGTTATCACGCCACCCTAACATGATACATCAGGCCTTTGTAAAAAGAAGATGTAGGGTGTAAGTAATGTATAATCTGTTAATAGGCACTTAAAGGGATGGTTCACCTTTGAGGTAAATTTTAGTATGTTATAGAATGTCCAATTCTTAGCAATTTTGCAATTGGTCTTCATTATTTATATGTTTTAGTTTTTAAGTTATTTGCCTTTTTCTTCTGACCCATTCCAGCTTTCAAATGGGGGTCACTGACCCCATCTAAAAACAAATGCTCTGTAAGGCTACACATTTATTGTTATTGCTACGTGCTGTTACTTATCTTTCTATTCAGGCCCTCTCCTATTCATATTCCTGTCTCTTATTCAAATCAGTGCATGGTTGCTAGGGTAATTTGGACCCTAGCAACCAGGTTGCTGAAATTGCAAATTGGAGAGCAGCTAAGTAAAGAGCTGAATAACTCAAAAACCACAAATAATAAAAAATGAAAACCAATTGCAGATTGTCTCAGAATATCTCTCTCTACATCGTACGAAAAGTTAATTTAAAGGTGATCAAGCCCTTTAAAGGGATTATGTCATAATTTTTGTGGTGTAGTTTTTATTTCTGAATTACACTGTTTACACTGCAAATAATTCACTCTACCATGTAACATTTAATTTCTAAACCAACAAGTGTTTTTTTTCTACTTTTAATATTGGTGTGTAGGCAGCCACCTCTGGTCATTTGCCTGGTCATGTGCTTTAAGAAAGAGCCAGTGCTGCACTATGAAACTGCTTTCTGACAGGCTATTGTTTCTCCTACTCAATGTAACTGAAGGAGTCACAGTGGGACCTGGGTTTTAACTAATGAGTGCTGTTCTTATATCTACCAGGCAGCTGTTATATTGTGTTAGAGAGCCGTTATCTGGTTACCTTCCCATTGTTCTGCTGATGGGCTGCTGGAAGGGAAGGGAGGGGGTTATATCACTCCAACTTGCAGTGTAGCAGTAGAGAGTGACTGAAGTTTATCGCAGCACATGACTGGGGGCACCTGGGAAACTGACATTATATATAATCCCATGTCAGATTTCAAAATTAAATATAAAAAAATCAGTTTGCTCCTTTGAAAAACAGTGCAGAAGTCTGCTGGAGCATTACTATCAACTAATGCATTTTTGAAAAAAACGTTTTCCCATGACAGTATCCCTTTAAATAGGAATGGTTCGGTTGACATGAGCTCACAGAAATGTGTCCTTCACCAGATCTGTGCTGTAAGCTTGTTAAACCAACCTTTGGGTTGAACCACACAGAAGATTTTGTTGGGCTTGGGCAGATCCAAACACATACCTTAAGTCACCCAGGAATACGAAAAACTAGAACTTCCAAACCTTTCAAGATGACAGCCTTCTAAAAGATAAATACTTTGTCGCTTCTTGCAAAGTTTGTACCTGACCTAAAACTTCCTACCAGTGGTAAAACTGCTGAGGACGCAGACTCCACAGTTGCAGGGAGGCCCAGTGGAAAGGGGGTGCCAGACCTCTGTGTAAATAAATCTCCCCTCAACAGCAGAGGGAAGGGACATTCAGGTACTCAAGGAGTCCAAAAGGGCCACAACACTTATAGTAAAAATCTTTATTGAATGTAACATTAAAAAGATAAGCATCTCAGTTGCATGCCTAATTGGCACTTACTCATAAGCCTATGACTTGTGGCATTTAGGCATGAAACATGAAGGGAAAATGGAGATGCTTATCTTTTTAATGTAACTTTTAATAAAGATTTTTACTTTTATTTATTTTTTGCCCTTGTGGACTCATTGAGTATCTGGATGCTCCCTGCTCCTATGTGTCCATAAGGGAATGGAAGCTCCAGTCAGTAGGGCCAAATTCTTCAAGATGGTGGCATCCAGCATTGCTGCGTCATTTCCCAAAGGCCCTACTAGCCAGATGATATCATCACACTGCCTCTAGACCAGGGGTCCCCAACCTTTTTTACTCGTGAGCCACATTTAAATGTAAAAAAGTAAGCATCTGCTTTGATGCCACTGACAGCAACATCCAAGGGGTTGGTAAGAAACATGTTGCTCGCGAGCTACTGGTTGGGGACTGTGGCAAATTTGGAAGTATGCTGAAACCCAATTATAAATCTTCCACTGTTGAATTACACCTGACACAAATCTCTTGTGTAGTTCTCAGGGCCGCCATTAGAAATCACGGGGCCCCGTACAACTAAATTTTTGGGGCCCCCTGGGCCCCGCCCACACTGACGACCAAGCTCCACCCCATATCCCGCCCACTCCACATCGCAGTTAAAAGACCACACAGACATCAGCGTTAAAAAAGTAACCCCCCCCCCACACAAGTTGTAAAAAGCTATTGATGGTCAGGGCCCCCTTATAAAAAATTGGGGCCCCAAAAAAAAAAAAATTAATTTTTTTTTTTTTTTTAAAAAACATTGTTTTTTTTTTTTATAAGTTAAAAAAAAACTTGGGGCCCCAACAAAAAAAATGTAAAAAAAAACTAAAAAATAAACAAACATTGGTGGCAGGGGCCCCCTTATAAGTTAAAAACAAATTGGGGCCCCAAAAAAAATTTGAAAAAAAAATTTTATTTTGAAAATAAAAAAAACTGGTGGCAGGGGCCCCCTTACAAGTTAAAAACAAATTGGGGCCCCAAAAAAAAATTTGAAAAAAAAAAAATTTTTTTTTAAAAAAAACAATGGTGGCAAGGGGCCCCTAACAAGTTAAAAAAAAAATTGGGGCCCCAAAAAAAAGTTTTAAAAAAAAGATTGGTGGCAGGGGCCTATAGAATATTAAAATAATACATTGGTGGCCAGGGGATTAAAAAAAAACAAAAAACACAAACTGTTGTTCAGTAGGATTGAACTCATGGCTTCAGTACTTCAACTTCGCCTCCTTTCGTGACTGCGGGTCTTTTCACCGCTTCAGGACTTCAATTTCGGCTGTTTTCGTGACTTCGGATCTTTGCGCTGCTTCAGGACTTCGGCTTCGGCTGTTTTCGTGACTTCGGGTCTTTTCGGCGCTTCGTGACTTCGGCTTTTTCCGTGACTTCGGGTCTTTTCGGCGCTTCGTGACTTCGGCTTTTTCCGTGACTTTGGGTCTTTTCGGCGCATCGGCTTCGGCTTTTCGGCACTTCCGCATTCGGCACGCAAGAGGCAAGACGTACGGCTCGGGCGCTCGTAAGGGGGGCCCGGATCTTCAAAAAATGCAGCGCTGCCGGGCCCCCCTTCATGCCCGGGCCCGGTACGCTTGTCCCCCCTGTCCCCCCCTGATGGCGGCCCTGGTAGTTCTCCCCACAGCCATACAAAGTGTCATTTTTTACTGAAGGCCATAGCACTTGCAGTGTGTGGCTGCAATTTCCATTCCTCCTGCCTTAAATAGGAAATGTGACAAAAGTCAATAGGCAATCAAAATGCTAAGTGTACCATGGCTCTTAGGCTCCACCCACTTGTCACATTCTCAGGGAGCAGGCACCCTTTGGAATAGGGTTGCCACCTATTCAGTTTTGACCAAAACAGTTTGGTTTTTGTAAGGCCTGTTCGGGTCTGAACTTCCTTTTTTTGGTTTTCAGCCTTGTGAAACCTGAACAATAATCTGGCCAATAACTGAAAAACATTTGAATACTAAGATACTCACCTCGACATGGCGTAGTTACTATCAAGTGCAGTTAATTTCTTATTATTACAGATACAAAAAAAGCAAATCAATCAAAAATAAGATATTTTTTTTCTAAATTTGCATTGCTGTATTTAAAGGGATACTGTCATGGGAAAATATGTTATTTTCAAAAGGCATCAGTTAATAGTGCTGCTCCAGCAGAATTCTGCACTGAAATCCATTTCTCAAAAGAGCAAACAGGTTTTGTTATATTTTGTATAGGTCAATCTAAAAACAACTGGACAACCTGTAGAGTTCTCCCTCCTGTGCTGAGCCATGCTCTCCAAACGAATGGCTCAGCACAGGAGGGAGAACTCTACAGGGCAAAACTCAGCTGTCTTTCTACACTTAAAAGACAAGGGACACTCCTTTGAAGACAGCAAGGTCCAAATCTTGGATAAAGAAGACCGCTGGTTTGAACGAGGCGTGAAAGAGGCGATTCATGTCAAGGTGGAGAGACCATCTCTTAACAGAGGTGGGGGCCTTCGACACCACCTGTCTGCTACATACAATGCTGTTCTAACATCTGTACCCCGGCGGATTCAGAACACTTCACACATCCATTCATGCAACTCTCACAAGTAACAGCTGTATCTAGGAGTTGCATGACACATTGGATAATCCTATCACAACTACACAGAATCAACACCTGTGAGTTTCTTCAGATGTCACCTCTTTGAAGAGTTACAATGTGCCATTGTAAATGGATTAGTGGAAGAGTTTATATGCCGAGAACTTCCCACACCAGTCAGTTGAACTGAAGAAGCTACTCGGATGAGTAGTGAAACGTCTTCATTGATTACTCAGCAAGTCCAGTTGTTTTTAGATTGACCTATACTAGATATACTATGACCTGGATGAATGAAAATCTTCATAGTCGTTTTGTTATATTCAATTTTGAAATCTGACATGGGGCTAGACATATTGTCAATTTCCCAACAGCGTCCAGTCATGTGACTTGTGCTATGATAAACTTCAAACACTCTTTACTGCTGTACTGCAAGTGGAGTGATATCATCCCTCCCTTCCCCCCCCAGCAGCCTAACAACAGAACAATGGGAAGGTAACGAGATAGCAGCCCCCTAATACAAGATAACAGCTCCCTGGAAGATCTAAGAACAGCACTCAATAGTAAAAGATAAGTCCCACTGAGACTGATAAAGTTACATTAAGTAGGAGAAATAACAGCCTGCCAGAAAGTAATTCCATCCTAAAGTGCAGGCACAAGTCACATGACTGGGGCAGCTGGGAAACTGACAAAATGTCTAGCCCCATGTCAGATTTCAAAATTGAATATAAAAAAATCTGTTTGCTCTTTTGAGAAATGGATTTAAATGCATAATTCAGCTGGAGCAGCACTATTAACTGATGTGTTTTGAAAAAACATTTTTTCCATGACAGTATCCCTTTAAGAGCTTTCTGAATAACTGATTTCTGTATAATAGATCTCATACCTGCAATTAAAGGATTGGGCTTATTCATCAAATAGAATATAACTAGAGATAGGGTTGCCACCTGTGTGGTTTTAAACTGGGCATCAACATTTTAAAACATTGCGAAAACTGGATAGAATCCAGCCAGTTGCATCTAAGTGATGCAATAGCCTCATCCCGGTGTCATAACTCCACCAACATCATTGTGCCCATCTCTGATGTCATCATGTCTGTTCCTACATCACTGCCCCACCCCCAATGCTATCTGACCGCTCCAGTGTTTGGGTTTAGCCATCAGCAAAGGTGGCAACCCTACTTTGGAAGGAGTTCTAAGTTATGATGTCTCTGCAACAGAAGATCGGTTAGATCACTACCTCTCCCCTGTCAATGTCACAGACTAAAGGAAAGGGAGCCTGAGCAGTTTTTTAATACTGTCATTATTTGTTATCAGGCTGAACTGTATCAGAATGAAATCATTCCTTATGTATGTGTGTATTTAAGGCATTTTCTAGTGAACTATCAAGAAGGACAGAAGCCTCTGATTCCAGTCATCACTCCAAGGAAGGAAAAGGTGAGAAAAGTCTCCAGGTAACTATGTTGTTGAAAAATGCTAATAGAAGGGATCATACATATAAAATGCCTGTCCTTTATTTTAAGTTTTTTCCCTTGGTGAAGATTCCTAGGGGCAGATTTACTACAGGACAAATTATTGCCAGCGACCGCTTCGCATACATCGAACCACCTCGCCAGGCACAAATTCGCTACCACTATGCTAATTCACTAATATGCAAAGGGTTAGACTGGGGGGCCCAGGGCCCACCGGGACTGCTGGTCCAGGGCCCACCTACAGCAGCACGCAGAACTCGGCACAACTATGCGTATGCGCCGCTCGAACGCCACCATGCGCATGCGCCAGCAGCGCTTCTCTGTGCGCATACACGAGGGCCGATACGCATCACCGAAAACGTTTTTTCCCCAAATTTTTATATTGGTAAAGGGGTCTGGCCCGGCGGGGGCCCACGAGGGTCGGGCCCACCGGGTTACGTTCAGTAAAATCTGAACGAAAAGTCGCCTGGCGATAGAGTGCGAATGAACGCTAGCGAACGTCCTATTTGCTAGCGAATTGGTGCCTGCGCCTGTTAGTGAATTGGCAAAGTCGCTGCGGGTGGCAACGCTGGCGAAAAGTCGCTAGCATTAGCCACTTCGCTCTTAAGTAAATCTGCCCCTTAGTGATCAAACGCATAGGGCTTTCTCTGTCCTTTGAGAATAAGTTATTTTTTCTTAAACCTTGGAGTGTGTTTGATCAATTATATTATAGTGTTGATATATATATTGGAGTCACTAAATGGGTTGCCTCCTGTGGAGCTGCACCCCTGTACCTGTGCTTTATGGGTGTGTGCCATCTAACCTCCATGGTGTTGAAAATGCATCAGGGATTCCTGCTTTGTGGATTTTTGGAGATCGTGGATTTTTGGGGATCCTCTTGATGTAGATTCTGTGCTCAGTCAGAATGTGACTTGGCCAGAGCATTGGTTTGGTTGGAACAAAAATCCCCCACCAATTGTCTTCAGTAGGTTCCCATCTCTGGATCATATAAAATAAAAGTTGCCCCTTGTTTGGATGGGCAACTGATTTCATTATGTTACTTGTTACCAGTGCAATTCACATTTCTTTAAAGAAGAGCAACTTCATATGGCTTCCTCCATACACAGGAAGTAGTGCAGAAAAATGAAATAATCAGAGATGTAGACAGAGGAATCACCTATCAGGCTATTCTACATTATTCTACTTGTGATAGCAGAACAAATCAATACTCCCAATTACCTATTTATAATCGTATCACTCAGTTTCTGTTGAGGTCTGACTTGGGTCAGCAGTAGTAAAATTAAACAAGGTAATTTTTCCAAAGGGGAAAGTCTGACTTTGGAAAAATTACCTTGTTACATTGTTCTTCTTGCTCAGTTATATATCCAGGATAGAACAAGGTGCCTCCAGGTAACCGGAATTCTTTCTGAGCTCTAGTAACTCCATCTGTTACAGGCTTGAGGAAAGTTTGCAGCCAGATAGTTTCTGTTGCATTGACAAGGTATTATGTCAGACTGAAGCTTTCAGAATCATCCTGGGGTTATGCTTTCTAAATCACATAATGTTTTCCATCTTGCAGCCTTGTTTGGATCAGTCACCAACCAGACACCTGGGGTCCATGAGATGAGAATTGGATCACTTACCTATCAAGTTAAAACAGGGGATATAACTAAGGAAAACACTGATGTTATTGTCAATTCGTCTGACAACTCATTTATTCTGAAAACAGGTACTGTATATGCCTTGGTTATTAATTGGAGAACACAGTGAAAATACCTGCTGGGAATTACTGTACGTAGATGTCCAAGAGAAGGAACAGTACCTGCCTGAATTCTTTGTCCTCAACAGTTAAAAGCCAGTAATCTGATAACGTGGAACCTTCCTTGATAATGGAGGGATACGTGTGCCACCATTTTGCACCTCCTTGGCTGTTGAATTGTATTTCTGTACAGAATAGTAATAACATACACAATATGTATCATATAAATAATATTTACTGATGTCCCTCTGCAGGTATTTCCAAGGCAATACTAGAGGCTGCTGGGAATACTGTGGAAGGTGAATGTGCCACACTTGGTAAGTACAGAGGGCATTTCTAATGATTTATAATCTGACAATGTAATTTCCTCTGAGGGGCAGAAAACACTAAAATTGGATCAAATTGGATCAAAACAGTATTCATATTAGCACTTAATTGCAACACAAAATAAGACCAACCCCCAAAGTTCTTTAAACATTTCAGTAGCATTATCATAATTTTCTGTTTGGGAGTAGAATCTTGTCACTAACTTTCATACCAGTATTAAACTTTACTGTCTGACCAATGAATCTCCTTGTTGGGAGCCTTGCCCACTCCAAGACCTAAGATTTTGTGACTTCTGAAAAGCCAAAAGTCTCATTGCCTATTGGGGACAAATACATTATTTTGTACCCTTAACTTAGTTACTTTGAATTTTTGGGAAATCTCACTTTATACTTTCATCTGTTTCTACCACCTTAGTATACACTCACACACTGAACACTGTTGCACATACACACACAGCAGCACCTCCCCCAATCTAAAATCAAAACAGAAATGTTATTTATGGTCAGTCCACACGAGCAGATTCGGGGAGATTAGTCGCCCCAGTGATCTTCGGGATGACAATCTCCCCAACTGCCTTCCCCCTGCCCTCTGCTGGCTAAAATGAAAATAGCCGGCAGCAATGCACACGCGGCGCTTCATTTTCCAAGTCGCCCGAAGTTTCCTCGTGAGGCAACTTCGGGCGACTTCGGAAAACGAAGCGCTGCATGTGCATTGTCTCAGGCTATTTTCATTTTAGCCAGCAGAGGGCAGGGGGAAGGCAGTTCGGGGAGATTGTCATCTCAAAGAAGAGGCGATTTGTCGATGGGGCGACTAATCTCCCCGAATCTGCTCTTGTGGACTGACCCTTAGATGTGGTTTTTGAAAAAGTGTCCAAAGTGGGTGCCTCTTTGCCTGTCACAGCTCGATCCTACAATAATTTCTCTTGTAGGTGCCCAGGCTAACAAAGGCTACATCATCCCAAAAGGTGGGAATCTGCCTTGCAGTCACATCATTCATGTTCATGGAAAGACAAAACCTGATGAGATTAAAGCCTCTGTATTGGATGTCCTCCAGGAGTGTGAGAATATAAAGGCCACATCAGTTGCTTTCCCAGCAATGGCAACAGGTAATGGCTTTGTTTTCCCTCTCTGTAGAAATTATGTATGCAATAATTGAACTTATAATATTAAAAGAAAATGCATACCCACTGTTATTCTTGTCATTCCAGGAGTGGAAGGGATGACACCTGCTACAGTGGCGGATGTCATGTTAAATGCTCTGGAGGAAAACTCAAAATATGCCCAGTCTGTACAGATGGTGAAAGTGATTATCCAGCAGGAGATGCAGGGAGACTTCGTTAGTACAATGAAAAGCAAAGAGGGCACTGGGCCACCTGAACAATCCTGGCTTTTTGGCAAGATGCAGTGTAGGTGTCTAACCACGGGGCACATGACAAATCACACACACTCCTGATATTACTGTATTTGAACAGGGCAACATTCCACACTATTGCAGAACTGCCAAATTGCCCCTTTAATGGAGACTTTATATACTTTATATACTTTATTGATATACAATATGTTGCATTTGGTAATCTCTCTGAAGCTCTCTCTTACAACGAAGCCACTGTAGAACCAGCTTTTTGGTTTAGAGACTCTTTCCATTTAAATACCACCAAGCATTGAGTTATAATATACTGTATAATATAACTAGATCTATAGATAGTGTCACACTGATTGGTGGTATGGTAGCTTAGCATTATGGTGGTTATTCATTTGAAACAAAATGTACTTGCATTTTCATTTTCTTTAGTGTTTACTACTCTTTTTGAAGCACTTCTAGAAAATTTAAAATGGACACAGTATGTTCACACAACCCCCCTGTATCTTTATAGAAAGCAAGCTCGGCTGGGGAGCACAAGTTGAAACCCACCCTATTGTAAATCAGCCCATATTATTATTTTTTAAAAAAAAGGGAATATTGGAGACTATTTATTGTATATATATATAACTATAATACTATTGACATTGATATATTTGCCTCAAAAAGTAGTTACCTGACTGGTCCCTATTTTCCTAAAAATGCATTTCTCTGGGGATTATTAGGGTCTAGCATAACATCCCCGGAATCCAAGAACATGCATAGAACATAGTCGCCAAATGTCTGAGGAATTTCATGCTTACATATACATTTCTTTGTCCTCAAAACAGCTATTCTTAACTATTTAACCTCCAAAAAAGCTGAACCGGAGAAGCCAGATCTTTTTATACTAAAGGAAAACATTGAACCAGCGATTTTCCATCTTTGCGGAGAAGATAAAGAACAAGTAATGAAGGCTTCAGATTGGCTAAAGGATATTTTATTAAAGGAACTAAACGAGATTGTTCTTTCCGATGATTGGATCAGGGATTTTGAGGAAGAAGAGCACAAGAAATTAACTGACCTTCAGAAGAAATATCCAGTTTCAATCTCTATTGATTCCCTAAATTCTACTCTGAAAGTCTCTGGTCTCTCCAGGGATGTTCTGGAAATAACAAAAGAAATCCATGTTATTATAAAAGAGGTCAATGACAGGAAAACAAGGGAGAGGGAAGCTGAGCTCTATAGTAACCTGGTGGAATGGAAGTATCATACTGGCTCTGGGATGGTTCCCTTTGATAAAATGTCCAATCTGGATCTAGAAAAAGCCATAAATGAGAGCAGGCAAAGTCTCATGGTCGATGTTGCTGGAATAAAACACACCGTCAACATGGAGATGAAAACTGCGTCTGATGCTAAAGGAAATAAAGTTAATATTGTACGAATGCCTAAAACTAGTGAGTTTTATTTTTGTTTTATATCTAGATATCTTGGTGTGTGATACACCTATGAATATCACATGAGGTAAAAACCACTTGTAATTCCCTGAATTTATTCCAGCCAATCACTGAATCTTTATAGTTTTTGGTGAAGGATCCAGTCAGTTGAGTACAGGCATACCTATGTGGGTGGGAAAAAACGATATGGGGAGGGTATATTAATGTTTCTGGTAATCTCACAGGGGAAACGATGGCTGGACTGAGAAAGCGCAGCAACTGGAGGAGATGGGCAGATACCCTAATTAGTTTAGGATAACAGCAGCAACTATCCGTAATACAGAAGCCCTGGGACCTGAGAGTTTAAGGAGGGACAATCAGGGACAAACATAAATGAAGATTTAGTTTAAATCTCTGAAATTCTTTTTACAATCTTCAGTCTGGTAATTTTCAATCTTTCTTGGTCTAGATACATTTACCTTGCTATAGTGTTTTAATATTCAATATTGACCCCAAATCTGCTCCACTGTGGACATAACCACATAGTGAGAATGAGGACTTCTGCCCTCGAGCTTTAATAAAACTGTTCATTGTTTCCAGGCGCCTCAATAGATTTACCCAGTCACTGGCTCCCAATGGGAAATGATCAGGTGAAAACTGAGTTTGTGAGACCTGGAACTGAAGAATATCAAGTTGTCCAAGACATGTTTCAGAAGACCTGCCAGATGAAGATACTTATGGTAAGGATCTCAATAGTGATCAGTTTTAGTTATTTTGTATCCATAAGTTTTAATTATAAATATTAATAGAACAAACTAATAAAGCATCTACATGCTCCGCAGCGCTGTACAATAAAGGGGTGTATACAGTGAAAACATCCAAAAAATGATTGATGCATGAGATAGCGAGGTTTCTGCCTAGTATAATATATATATAGTAGAATAAAAGGAGAAGAGTGTATGAAACATAACATGTAATGAGTAAGAGATGTGGAAACTGGATGGGAATTCAAAAGAAGGGGTGCAGCCCTAGCAGTATCTTTAATGGCTGTATTGGAATGGGTAATTATTGAAAAGTTGATGAGTAGATAAGAAGAGTAGCATAGCAAGGATTGTCAAGTACTTGGAAATATGTGGGGTACAGAGCAGGGCCCCCTTGACCAGCTCCAATGCTAAAGTATAGAGCGGGAGGGGGTGGCATAGGGGCTTCTGCCTCAGGTGGCAGCTGGCTATGAATTGGTGCTAATGGGGTAGAGCAGAATTGTGAACTGCTTTGTTAGTTTGAATGGTATCTTGAAAGGTAGCGCAAGTCAGTGCAGAGATTGGCAGGGCTGGAATAATGGTAGGTAGAATAGCTATGTTTTCTTTTCATGTGGCCACTGAGCTGAGTTTGCTACAGTACATGTATTGCTGGTTTTGCTGGTGGCATGCAGGCTGGTAGACACAAACAAGCACATGGGGATGTCCATTGTAGGTGGATGGGAGCAGGCGTGGGTTGGTTTAGGTGGCAAGTGGTCTTGGGGATAAATGCATCTTGTCCCTGCTCTGGACACTGGTAGAGGGGTATGGCAAATGAGAGTAGTTGCTAAGGTGAGTGAGCCTGGCAGCAGCATTTGGACTGGAAATGTGACACTGTCTGTGATATATGTTGTAGGTTGGATAAATGAAAGTGATGGACAGGGCAGAATTAAAGATAACTAGGCACCGGGCCTTGGGAGAGGAGCTGTTAAAATTAATATACACCTCTGGCATGTTATCAGTTCTGGAAGGGAATGAAAACCATTTATGCCTTAAAGAGGTTTAATATAAGGTAGCACTGCAACATCAAAGCAGAAATGGCTGACAAGCAAGAAGAGCTCTATGTTAAGAGCAGGGGAGTAACAATGATCAATGATTGGCCAGCCCCCCCTCCCTGCAAAAAATATTTTTGGGAATTCAGCGCACACCATGTCCACATGGCGAGCTTCCGCATCTCAGCCCACCCCTTCCCTTTCGGCTGTTCATCGACCCACCGATTGCTTTCTTGTAGCGGATGCAAATTTTACTTTTGATGGGGCCTTCCATACGGCAGGCCCTGTGACCAAGGCCCCCCTGTAGCCGTAGGGTCTGCACTATGGTAGTTATGCCACTGGTTTAGAGATTTGGGTTGATTAGTTTGTCAAGTGAGGAAATATAGAGAGACAATAACTATTGTTTGCCTAAGCAAAAATTTGCTTGGTGAAACAGTGCAAAACTTCTCTAGATCTGAGCTTTTTTGCTAGTGAATTGTCTTCTTTGCCTTTTTGGAGATCTCCTTGCACATTGTCATTTTGGCAAATAAAGGCACCATCTCTCCCTACTATAGCTGCTATCCCACAGCTACAGTCCCATCCCAGAGACTATTATCCCCACTCCTACTATAGGCACCATCTCTCCCAACTATACCTGCTATCTCACAGTCACAGTCCCTTCCCAGAGAGTATTATCCCACTGTTACTATAGACACCATCTCTCCCTACTGTACCTGCTATCCCAGAGTCCATTCCTCACTGCTACAGACTAAAAGTGATTTATCGATATATACTTGTTTCCTACAGCTGTTGAAATGTGGGTCCCAGCTATACAGAAAGGGGCTCATAACAGACTCCCATATCAGATTCCCCTTAGGCTGTAATATATTGTGTATATTTGGTATATATGTTTTTTTTACACTCATAGATTCAGAGAATACAGAACCAGTACCTATGGCTGAACTACCAGATTAAGAAGCAGAGTATTGACACCAAGAATAATTCTTGCAGCAATGAGAGACAGCTGTTCCACGGGACTGAACACATTGCGAAAGTCAACAATAATGGTTTCAACCGCAGCTTCTCAGGGGCCAACGGTGAGACTGGGTGGAATGGGATTCATTGAGTATTTTGAATTCTCAACCTGAGATTCCCCAATATATAGAACCAAGGAAGGAACAGAGCATTATATCTGTAATTCCCGGTAAATAGAATCGTTAGGGACAGATCATGGTATCTGTAATTTCTCGGTACATGGAGCCAAGAAACTTATGGAGCATTATATCTGTGTCTGTGATCCAACACTTCAGTTCTTCCCTTTCTAATACAAGTTTATTCAGTTAACCTATGTAGAAAAGGTGCATAAATAGTGATGAGCACATTTTTTTTCACCATGCATAGATTTACAGCGAAACTCAGCATTTTTGCCATCAGAATTTTTTTTTTTGCAAAACTGCAATAAAAATTTGTTGAGAAAAAATGCCCATTCACTTCAATGCATTTAGAGTGAGAAAAAAAGTATATATTTTGCTACAAAAAAGTTGCCCCGAAAAAAGTCATCACTACGAAATCATTGTGAATTATAATTGCTCATTGCAAACCTTTAACACCTGCTTGAAGGTGGTGTAAACTTTTGGAGCAAATCTAACAACTCTTTCATTAAGAAATTGTATTGCATACACTGCACACTATTGCAAACTATAAAATTCACTATTGCTTTTCTTCTCTCACTTGACACTTTAATATGTTTGGGAATTTTACACCGCTTTGTACATTTTTCAGAAGTTTTGTGAATTATTTGGAGAAGCGAACCGGGGCAAATACGCTCATCACTATACATAAATACTATCTATACACATAATGTATAATTGTTATACAAACATGTCTGATAAATATTAATGAGCTGGTGTGGAAGTGTGCAAAATTACTCTTTACAAGCTGTGGTGCATGACCATGTTGGTATATGGGACCCCACTTTTCCTCCACAGTACTTGTCTATGTAATTGGGGAGAGATACAAAACGGACAGGTTTTGCTTTGCTGATGTGTTGGTCAGAGACGATGGGGGATCACATTAGAAGAGTTGAACTTCACCAACATTTTCCAACCCAAATGTACATAGCTTATACAGAACAAGGGGGATTTAAGAACAAAGTGTGAATTAATTTCTGGAAAGAGAATTCCTACAGATGGGGAAAGCTACAGAAGGTAAAGTAATCATATAAAGTTTATTGTGTTTCCTTTCTCTATACAGGGACTATGATTGGGAAAGGGACATATTTTGCTGTTGATGCCAATTACTCTGCCAATGACACCTACTCCAAGCCTGACGCAAGTGGCAATAAATATATGTATCTGGCACGTGTCCTCACTGGAGAATACTGTAGTGGAGAAAAAGAAATTAACGCTCCTCCACCGAAGGACCCAAACGGATCAAACCCAACGGATCTGTTTGACAGTGTAACAGATAATATGAAGCAGCCTACAATGTTTGTCATATTTAATGATATCCAGGCGTATCCTGAGTATCTCATCACATTTACCAAAAAAATGGCACATAGAGTACCCCGCTGGCTGGTATAAATGTCCAATTATTAATAGAGAAAAGAAGGTCAGGCAACCCCATACCACTTGGGTGCTGCCATTCCCATGTTACCGGCACTTGCTGGTACTAGGGGTAGTAAATCAGTATGAATTGACAGTTTTCAATATACAGATTTATATAGTCAATAGTAACTTGTATCTGATTATTTCCATGTAATTTGCCATCCAATCATTACATTTGGAGTATATGGTGGCTTGAGAGATGTTATTTTTGCCCTTTCTTTTTTTACCCATCAAAGACACAAACTAACACAATATAAATGCCTGCTGGCAAATGTCTGTTTTTCATATGGTGTATAATGGCAACCAATCCAATTATAGCTTGGATTTACTACTAGTATAGCCACAGTAGGAACCTAGCTATAGATACAGTAAGTAGCCATGATGCAGTGTAACCATTTCAATGTCACTCGCACACTCATCCTTGCACCACTGCATGTGTATCTGCTGTGCCCGCTCTGGGAACATCTGAAAAATGTGTTATAGAAGAACGTGAGCAAAGTGAGTGCAATGATACTCTTGTATCCATGTAAATGTATACAGTATCTCTGCCAGATTCACAATTGTTACGATAAGGAAGCTCAATAAATACTTAATATAAACAACTCCTGACTCCCTGTTTTTTGTTTTCATTCAGCTGAGCACAGTTGCATTTTACCTGTCATCCTTCATCCACATATGAGATGTTCAGACACCCAATTGTTTAATGGTACATTTGACAGTTGGACTGGGCCAGCGGGACACCGCGAAAAAACCCAGTGGGCCCCGCCAGCCCAGATCTGTGCCCTGCTTTGCTTCCTGCCGTGACCTGTTTGCGGCAAAAACAGTGTGTGTGCGTGCATGCGCACACGTGCGACGGGGGGAGATGACAGACTCAGAGCCTTGAGGCAGCAGCGCCGGGGGGGCTGGAGGGGGGCCCTGAGGCAGAAGCCCCAGTGGGCCCCAGGCCCCCCCAGTCCTACCCTGGATAGCGGCAATAAAAAAACCCCTAATGTTCCAGTAACACCCAGTGCTTGTGTTATAGGCTCCTTGCCCCTATCCTTGTAATTCTCTCTGCCAAAAAGCCTCTTATTTTAATTAATTTCCAGAAACTTTGTATCTTTTTATGGTGTCAGTGCAGGAGATCATAGAGAAAGTAGGGACATTTCATTAAGAAAACCTGGACTGTGGGCTGAGCTGTCAAAATCAGGACTGTTGGGAGGTACGATAATCTAACATAGTAAGCTGAGTTACTGGCCCCTTTAGAAAAGCTTAGAGCAGTGCTGTCTAATTTCTGCGGTACAGAGGGCAGGAAATTTTCTGGCCTACATGGAGGGCCAATAATGAAAGTCAGCGTTGCCCACTCCCTCTTTGAAACCCCACCCACTTACACATCCATGTTACCACAAGAACTTTTAAGATTATATCCACATTAATAGTGGTAGAATACCAAAAAAACAAATGGTTGGTGATCACTGCAGGGATGTGTAATAACTTTAAGTCATGTTAAAACATACCCTTAAATCCATATCCCTCTTCCTCCCATGTGTATTACACAGCAACCCACCAGCACATGATTAAACATTTTAGGGACCCCAACAACAATTATCAAATGCTAACAAACCCCCAGAACAAGCCCTACCAGGCTCCTGTCCTACAGGTAGCATAAAGGAGGCAGAGTATGACACACACAGGGAGCATAGAGCAGGCAGAGTATGGCACATACAGGGAGCATAGGGCAGGCAGAATACAGCAGAAGACAGGGAAACCTATCAGGACCACTCTAAGATGAACAGTTCATACTGTGCTACATACAGTGACACAATGCTGGTGCCCCCGTTGTGTACTACCTCCTTACTACCCCTGTCCCCTGCAAACATTGGGAAGGCAGACTGGAAACACATTTCTTTGCACAATTATACATTGTGACTGTGATAAAGTCATTTTGAATGTGTTAGGGACATAGGGACACAACATCCCCTGGTTGAGAATTGTGATCCCACTGTATCTTAGCAGCACATTGGGTGATACAGACACAAAAGTTCAGTCACTCCATAGGGCAGAATGGTATGGGGTGCCGTTTGTCCCAAATACATTCTGTATACAAAACTATCCCTAATACACAGAATGAATATCTCTCATGTTATATAAGTATTTGTGACCATACACAGATAAAAAATTTACAAAAGACTTATTTCTATTAAAGCATGAAAACAAAATCTGGTTAGTGCACAAAAGGATGTCAATATATCACAAACTCCATTCTGTACAGTTTAACAAGCAATCTGTCTCACAAATGTATAACCTCCATGTAACGGACACACTTATGTGCAAAGTTACTTACAGAATGAATTATGTAAAACAAAGTTGGACATAATATATAATAGTGTAACTAACTTTGGGGTGCCGTTTGTCCCAAATACATTCTATATACAAAACTATCCCTAATACACAGAATGAATGTCTCTCACGTATAAGTATTTATGACCATACACAGAGAAAAAAAATATACAAAAGACTTATTTCTATTAAAGAATGAAAACAAAATCTGGTTAGTGCACAAAAGGATGTCATTATATCACAAACTCCATTCTGTACAGTTTAACAAGCAATCTGTCGCACAAATGTATAACCTCCATGTAACAGACACACTTATGTGCAAAGTTACTTACAGAATGAATTATGTAAAAACAAAGTTGCACATAATATATAATAGTGTAACTAACTAGTGCTTGTCAAGCTAGATTTGAATGACAAAATAGATATCTGTGACAGAAAGCAAGATTTTATAGTACAGGATTCATTCTTTCCACAAAATGACAGTTTTGTTTCACAAAACAGATAAAATAACCATTCTGTGAAGCAACACTGTAAGAACTTCCAATAAGCACAGTAACTTCTGGTACATTTAATAGGAGATTGCGGGTGTGTGTGGCCTGTCCCATTATTGCTCTCAGCTTAGACAGGAAGAGGAACAGGAGTGAGTCATAAGATAATGGCAAAACAGCAGGAATGCCCTTAACCAAAATGGCCACACAAGCAGGTTACTACAATAAGAATAGCCATATCACCTAAAATGATCATATTTATGTTTTGCATACTTTTCTTTTTCTACAATCATTATAAGTGCAGCATTATATTTCTCAGCCATTTGTAAGAACTTCCATTTATGAACCTGTAGTGTTTAACAGCAGCTCTTTTATGAAAGGTTTGTTCATGTTTATTACTATGCAGCACAGGGGACATTAGAGGGCGCCCTCTATAGCTTGGCCAGATACTTTGCCTTAGCCATGTGGAGCAGAGCTGGCCACTTCTCATCTTGTTTGTATATGGCAATAAGCTTTGTTCTTATTGGTTCAGGAATGTGACTGACAGTGTTGCTTCACAGAATGGTTATTTTATCTGTTTTGTGAAACAAAACTGTCATTTTGTGGAAAGAATGAATCCTGTACTATAAAATCTTGCTTTCTGTCACAGATATCTATTTTGTCATTCAAATCTAGCTTGACAAGCACTAGTTAGTTACACTATTATATATTATGTCCAACTTTGTTTTTACATAATTCATTCTGTAAGTAACTTTGCACATAAGTGTGCCCGTTACATAGAAATAAGTCTTTTGTATATTTTTTTATCTGTGTATGGTCACGAATACTTATATAACATGAGAGAAATTCATTCTGTGTATAAGGGATAGTTTTGTATACAGAATGTATTTGGGACAAACGGCACCCCATATTCATATAAACTTGCCAGACACATTCTGACCAACTGTCCTCAAAGTCAGGAGAGGTAAATCATGAGATAAATCAACCAGGTTCCTAGTGTATTCCCCAGTTTATTTATGGGTGTGTGGATTCTTGTCTGCTGCACATTCCACTTACAGGAATAGAGATTATTTGAACAAGGAGTGGCTGTTACATAAATAGACTTTTCAGCTTCAAAGTGAAAGTAAAACCTTGTTCATCATTATTGCAGTACACATATTTCCTTCATAAGCAGCTCAGAGCCGGAACAGCACAGCCCCAGCAAACATTATCCTGTCTATAACATGGAGGAATCGTGTACATATCAGTTCCCTGTGGCCCTCCAGTGGGATCAGGGGCCCGAGAAACTGAAGGAGTTAAAGAATAAGTTACTTGTGTATTTCCAGAGCAAGAGCAAGTCTAACGGAGGGGAGAGTGTAATCAAGGATCTCGACTGCAGCCAGGGATATGTCCTCATCCACTTCAGCCAAGAAACAGGTAGGATTGGGGGTACAGGGTGTAACAGCATGAAGCTGTGAGAGGATATGGGCATAGGGTAGGACTCAGTGGCATAACTAGATGTTACTGGGCCCCTCAGAAAATTATTTTTCAGGCCCCCAAAATGTCTAGAAGTTGACTTGTTTTGCCAATATGTATTGAAATTGTATATGAATTTGGTCTCATGGGGCCCCTGTAACTCCTGGGCCCCCCTGCGGACGCAGGGTCTGCTTCCTCTGTAGTTACGCCCCTGGTAGGACTCACACACACAACTCCTTCAGGGAATTAGGCTTTTTATTGCTAATCCACTGTTACAAGTTTCCCAGAATTTCTAAGGTAGCCTGCCGGTATTTAGTGGTTCTGACAGCAAATAAAGCAAAGGTTTGGGCACTACTAGTACTGGTCACTGGAACTTGTGGGTACAGCTGTGATGGTGTACAACTGGGCAGTCTCAGTGATCTTCCATTTGTATTAAAAGACTAACAATTTGGAATTCTTGGTAGCCAACTTTGTAAGCCAGAAAGCAAACAGCCCCTGTCGTAAATGCAGAACAAGGTATTACATTATATTCTATGGACAGAGACACACGGTCAGATTATGGGGAGATTAGTCTTCTTCGGGGCGACTAATTTCTCCGAACTGCCTTCCCGCCGGCTACAGTGCAAATTGCCGGCGGGATAGCACTCGGAGCATTTCTTTTTTGTTTCCACTTCTAGCTGACGGGAAGGCAGTTTGGGGAGATTAGTCACCCTAAGCAATAACATAATAGTTGACATTTTTTTCTGTAGATTAAAACTTGTTTTATCACATGTCCTTAGTTACTTCAGCCAAGAAACAAGTAGAATTGGGGGGGGGGGTCCTGGAATATGTCTTTCTGGTTGTGCACACTACAGTTCTGCACTGCTCACCCATCTGTCTGGATTAAGTGGAGATCTATGAGATCACTGTTTGTAGGAAGAGAGAATTAATGTTATTTCTGTATCATAGGCAGCATTAGGGGTTCCCGGATTCTCACTTCTAGGCAAGTACATAAACTGGGTTTGATTACTGGTAAATTACAAGTCTGAGCTGAGAATAGAAATGTTTTTTGTAAGGAAGGTAAAGCCTGTGTATACTGAGGCCTCACAGAGCAGCAGTGTGTGGACAGTGGTGGAAGTTGTACTTCAGCAACACCCATAGTTCCATCCTGATCAGTCCTACTTTATAGAAACAGTGAGATTGGGCAATGTCCGCTTGCCCTAACCACTAACCTCTCTAAATACAGCTCAGGCCCTAATCTCTCAGTAACAGATATTCTCGTGTCCCTGGTAGTAACAGAAGCAGCCAGTGAAAGTGAAAGTAGGAAGGACCCCACGCCCTTTTTGAAATTCTAAGACTTGTATGAGTCAGGCTGGGGATAGGGATGGGGGGCAGGGAGGTTATGTGCTATTTATTATCTCACTTGCCTGGATTGAGTCCCCTTTCCTAGGTGCTTAAAGGAATATGGAAATACAAGTAGCACACAACTAACAGAAATAATAAATACAAAACTGGCATATAAAGTCAAATTTCCACAGAGGGGGGGCAAGCCTCAAGGTCATTCAGTGTGAGATTTGGGTACAATGTTTATTTGTTCTCCTGCATGCTCCTGGAAGACATAACTACATATTCTAGATAGCCTTTGAAATACCGATACAATGATATTTCCATGTCTGTAACTGTTTTGAGTTAAAGGACTATATTATCCTACCACATTACTCCCAACATTTTGGAAACAGAAAGAGGGGCAAAAAGTTTTGTGTCGTGGAGTGTGGGTTAAAATCTTTTTGGCCGCTCCCATTTTGTGGCTACTCCCCCTAATTACCATGTCCATTTTACAAAATTTGGCAGGTTATGAAAGTGAACACCTTTCTACGGTTTTTGTATGTTATTACAGTTTTCCTAATGAAGGTGAAATGCCCTTTAAGCTGTGAGTCAGTTCTTATCTTTTCTAAAAGTGTTACAAATGTATCTTAGGTACATATTTTGGGCTCTCTGCCAAGAGGCAATTAAGTTAGAAACTTTGTATCTTTATATGGCTGTTCAGTGCAGCAGATCAAAGAGAAATGCGGGACATTTCAGTACAAATCAGGGACTGCGGGTTCAAACTGCAAACTGCATCATTAGTACTGCATATATCTTCTCTGATTGCAGGCTCCATTACATTTTCCTAAAACAAACAGCAGCTTTTACCCAGTGGCCATTTTCCCTCTGACACATGATCAGTGACATTTACATCTGCAAACAGCACATGCACGCTGTAAAGTTAATTCAGTCAACAATGCAGGCTTATACAGGCACAACTCACTTTGATAAAAAGTCTTGCTTGGATTGAGCACTGTAATGCTTACACTGAGCTCAGGAGAGGAGGTTAGGGAAAAAAAAATTGGATCAGACAGCTAGAAAAAGTTTAGATGGGAGCAATGCTATCTCTTCATTGGCTGCTAGACTGGAGGGCGTGTTTAGTAATCTGAGCTGAGAAGAATTGAGCATGCCCAGTTTCCAACAGCTAAAGGAAATTCCCAAGAGTAAGGGTTGAGTGGTTTAGAAGAGAAGAAGGAATCCTAAGTGATTAAGTGGATGCTGCAGCCTTACTATTAACAACTGGAGTGGCAGGTATTTGAAGATTTCAAAGAGGCTGTCCACTGATTTTACATTTTAGTGGGGGGTTTACATGTCCTTTAAGGGGGCCCACACTCATTCTTCAGCCTCATAAGGGAATTGACCCAAAAAGTCAGAAACCACAGATTTAAAGGTTAAGAAAACCCAACCAGATTGTGTCTCTTCCTCTGGACACGGAAAGGAAATGGGATAAAAAGCTCAGTGCCCCACAAGATCGCTTATGCGTTCTTTCCCTTAGGGCAGAGACTTTGCCCTGGGCCCCAGAGCCAAAAATACTGCATCATTGACAAAAAATACAATTTCTACAACTGTCCAACTGCCTCAGCTGTAAGTGAATGATGGAAGTTGGTCCAATGCCAATTGACCTCAACTGTGCTCTTATAAAACGATGCTCTTAATAATGCCCGTATGAATTGAGACTGTATATGTGAGTTAGGCATTTATTCTTGCTCTGCACTTGGCATAAATCATAATTCTTTTAGGAGAGTATAGACCAGTGTTAGACAGGCTGATGCCCACTGGGAAACTGGACCTCTAGGTCCCCTCCCCAAGGCCCCCTGCTGTACTGAACATCTCCCCCTTCCCTACACACCTCTGCACTGGCTATAAACACTAAGAACCCGCTCCAGCAGTCCTCCAGGTCTGGTAGCAGGTAGTGGGCAGGGCTGACAAAGCCATTAACCAGGGGGCACACTGGGATTTTTCTTGGTATTCTGGTGGGTCAGTCCACCACTGGCAGAGAATTTGTTGAAAGAAATCATCAGAATTTTCCTCCTCACATAAGAATAATAATAATTGTAATAAAAATCAGTGAAACACAATAAAGTGATGGTATTTCAGTAGCATTTTACCAGTTTTATGGAATTTCTGTTTTTAACAATTTCACTTTCTTTCAGTTCTTACAGTCTCTCGACACTTTATTGATAGGTGATTTTTTTTCTTCAAAGTCTATCAAAGTTCATAAGTAGAGAATTCATTTCCAATTCAAGGGTCAATAAATAGGAACCATTATGACTATTACAGAGAAGACAAACCTCACACACATATTTGTGGCACAATTTCACATGGCATTTTATTTTGTATTCATGGAATATTTCTATTGTTTATTTCATCCCAGTGCGAGATCGAGTTCTTCAGAAACAAACCCATGAGTTGAGCTTACCTGGTGGGAAAAAGTTACAGCTGAATATCAGTTTGCCAGAGGCGGGGGGGTTTAATGCCAGCAAAGCAGAGGTGAGTCCAGCCAAGGACACTACAGCAAAGGAACCTAAAGCCAAAGAATCTTCACCAAATGAACTTTCATACAAAAAACCATCAGCTAGTGAAATTCCGGTCACTGAATCTCCAACCAAAGAAACCTCAGCCAAAAGGTCTCAAGCACTGGAACCTCCAGCTGTAAGTATTTATACATGCAGAATATTACAGGACATTCCCAGTTTCTGTTCAATCCATGCATGGAACTACAGCCTTCACCTCCCCTTTCAATAATCTCATATTTGTGTTTTACAGGGATCCAATGACATCGATATTGAAGAGGAATCAGGTAATGAGACCTGTAAAGTCTTTTTTTTGCAAAATGATCCTATTCATTTTGTCCAAGGCAAATTCATTTCAAATATAAAATTGTATATTGTATTGGCCGTAGTTAGTAGTCGTATGATTCGTATCAGGCAATTGGACAGGGCAAGAGCATCAACAACAGATTACATTTATTTTGGGTCCTACAAAATATTTACAAGTCATTAATGTACAATACTTCCTAAGCAATCCTCACATCACTAAGCATATGTACTAATATGTGCTAACATCACTATTATAAACTTGCTATAGCTATTTAAATGATATTTGACTTTAATAGCCTTCATTTTTACACCAAGGTCTATACTACACAAAGGCAATTCCAAGCTCTTCCCTTTTGGGGATAAAAATTGTTTCAGTTAACTGAAATGTGTATTAATGGTTGCTCTCACTTGTTCCTGTTGTGATTGAGAACAAAGCCTACATGCTGCCTGTCTATCCTAGTCCTTAAAGAGGCTACTGAGACGTGTTGGTCAAACCTAGGGACTATTGACAAGCACCATAGATGTTAAAAGGGTGGAAAGGCAAAAAAAAAAAAGATTCTCTTCCCGAATAAAGTGATTCAGAGAGAGAAGACTTGGTGCCCATAAGTGTTGACTGATTTAAGCTCCATTTTCTTCACTATTTATTGATTACAGTTTCTGCAGAATCAAATGTAAAATCAGAGAAAGCAAATATAACGATACAAGGCGCCCCTAATTCCATGGTTCTGATTGAGAATCTCCAAGAATCCTTCACTGCGGAAATGTTAAACCTATTGGTGGAGAAAGACAGTAACAAAGTTGAGGGCCAAGACTTTTATGTGGAGATGATCCCCGAGATCCAATCTGCTGTGGTCACTTTTACATGTGACATAGGTAAGTACCTACATCAAGTGAGCTGTGTGCTTATCTCTTCCCTCAAGCCACAGCCTTTCATTTGTGAGTCCTCAACTAGGTTCCTGCATGCAAGTCACGTACAATGATGGAATTGAGTGGCAGCAGTTAAAGGAACAATAACACCAAAAAATGAAAGTCCCAGAAACAGAATCAGTTGAAGTTTTTTCTAGTTCAAGTTTCTAGTGCAAGCTGTACCCTCCGCCAGGGTGAAATAGTACAAATCAGTAAAAAGCAGCAGCACTGGCAACGTTTCGGGCACTTGATTCAAAGTTTTTCCACTTTTTGCAAATATTATCAGAGTGCCGATGCTTTTTACTGATTTGTACCAAAAAATTAGAGTGTTTTAAAGTAATGTCATGTAATGTTGCCCTGCACTGATAAAACTGATCTGTTTGCTTCAGAAACACTACTATAACTCTCATAAACAAGCTGCTGTGTAGCCATGGAGGAAATTGAAAAAAAACTATATGGCACAGGTTAAATAGTGGATAACAGATAACATTATGTACTACAGAGCTTATCTGCTTTGTAACCTGAGCCTTTTCTCCTTTGAATAGCTGCCCCCATGGCTACACAGCAAATTATTTATATAAACAATAGCAGTGTTTCTGAAGCAAACAGATCAGTTTTACCAGTGCAGGGCAACACTGCATTATATTTGTATTACTTTAAAACACTTTAATTTTTTTATGTTACTGTTCCTTTAAATACAGGTGTAGGTTGGATGTGGGTTTCATCTCCTTTTGTTGAGTCTGCACTGACAGCACCTCCATCTCCCCTCTCCTTTCAACCTTTAATCTCAGAGGACATCATATAATTTCAATGTTTAGGATGACATAACTTCCATGTTTCAAAAGCAGCAGGTTAGGACTAGAGTAAAGTTGTTGGGAATCGGGTTGAATGTTGGGTTAGGCAGGGTCGGACTGGCCCCCTGCTCCACTACTGTGACGGACCGAGCATGAAGGAAACACTCGACGCGCATGCCCAAGCAGTGCAATGCACATGCAAGATGCGCTGCCCGGTGCTCTGGCCCGGCCGGGGCCCATGAGTTCGGGGGCCCACCGGGTTTTTTCCCCGGTATGTTGCCGGGCCAGTCCGACCCCGGGGTTAGGGTGTGAACCCTTGCAGGTATATAGTCTGTCTCAGATGTTATAAACCAAGGGAGAACCTTAGAGTAAATAACATTTTGTCTGAAAGATAGTTGTGGGAACAAACAGAAAAGAACAGTCAGAATACCAAACAAATAATAGGATAGGCTGAAGGGTTTGCCATTTCTCCCATACCCCACATGTACCATTCTGTCCCCTAGACCCATGTGGTACTCTGCTCTAAACCCACCATGTAGCACATGAACAGTAGGGAAAAAATGGCAAATGGGGGGGGAGTATTACTTGTAATACTTTTAACTCCCCCACCTCCGGAAAATGTTCTGTTGATGCCCATGAACCCAGTATATGCATGCAGTATGTATGGCCACCTACATCCAAATGGTTTATATGCAGGGCCGTATTTATATTAACGCGCCTGAGGGCCTGTGCCTAGGATGGCAGGTTTTGGGGTGCGGCCCTCAAATGCCTATAAATTTATTTTCTGAAATTTTAAAAAAAAATCGCCCAGCCTAGAGCTGGGGGGGGGAGAGGTAGAGGGGCAGGCTGGTTTGCAGACGTGACTTGCGCGCATGATGTCACTTTCGCAACGTCTGTTCATGTAATGTCACGTGCACGGCGTAAGGGGCGTATTTAGGTCAGATGACCAGGGCAGAATCAGACCTAAATACAGTCCTGTTTATATGGTGTTTATAACAGACACTTGTATTATTTAAATTTGTTCAGTTGTCCCCCTGATCAGTCATAGATAATCAGTCCTTTACTGAACAGACTTGATATAAATATCTTACTTATCCCAGATATCTGCAGTTTTATGGGGAGACTGACCAGAAACTCCAGGTTTAAACAGGAACCAACAGTGAAGGCTCTGGAGGAAACTAAACATATCCGAGTCGAGAATGTGTCCCCAAACATGTCTGAAGAGTACCTGTTGATCTACTTTGAGAGCTCAAGGCACGGAGGGGGAACAGTACAGAAGGTGAACCTAATACCAGAGGAGGAGGCAGCAATAGTAACATTCAGAAATATTGAAGGTAATGACCCTATAACAATATTTTACAGTTCCCCCTTTACCTGATAATACATTTTACTGTTATATCTTCAAATTACCTGTGAACTAGTGATAAGGCTTGGGTAACTGCTTGGGTTACTGGTCACATGAAAGTCTACACTAAACTCCCAATGAGGAAATGATGGATATTAAATATATTATGCAATATAATTAAAGTGGGTGTTCCAGACAGGTTTAGTTTCATAGTTCATTTAGTTATAACAATCCCATCCAGGTAAGGGTCATATATAGATATGGATAAGTCCAGTTTTTCAATATTTCTCCATGTCTGCTTGGGGGACACATGGACAGAGGGGTATAGCTATTACTTCTAAGACTACCCTTCTCAGCCCTCACCGGGCCGGTTTTCTTCTAAATTTGGCTTCACTTCCTCTCAAGATGCACTACTTCAGCTCCGCTCCCTTCAGTGCACTAGGACTCAAGTACAGCCGGACAGTGTAGGAACCTACAGGGGCACTAGTTTTTTTGAGGGTGGCTCCTGCAGCCCCAATGAAATTTCTGGCTTGTGCCAGATGCCACAAATGCTTGCCAGCAGGCCTCAATGCAAAAAATGCAAACCACCTGCATTGACATCTGAATCTCCAGAACCTGCTCCCCCCAAAGTGCAGTTAGCCTCAGGGATCCCATAATTGGCAAATTCCTTGGATAAGCTTCTTTTCCGTCTCGACAGCTCTAGAGGGCAAGTTTCCAAATGCAGAGCCCCTTCTCCCTTTGATGAGGACAGTGTTTCTCTTCCCAGATTTTCCTCAACCCAACCAGATTCAGAAGACGATTGTGATAGCTCTGAAGGTGAGCTATCTTCAGACTCAGGCCAAGAGGGAGAGGAGTTACCTAAACTCTCTTCAGAGTCAGTGGATTCTCTTATCACTTCTGTACTAGAGACGCTTCACCTTCAAGAATTCTACGTCTCATCAGACTCTTTTAAAAGTCTGTATAAGCGTCACAGCAATTTCACCAGTATTCCCGTCTCACTCTCAGCTAGATCAGCTCATTCAATAAGAATGGGACACTCCTGAGAGACATTTTCAAACCAATCAACATTTCCAAAAGCTGTACCCTTTCCCAAAGGAGCTTGCGGAAAAGTGATCTCTGCCACCCTCAGTGGATGCACCCATATCCTGGCTTTCCAAAAATTCAGCTTTTCCCGTCCCTGACGTCTTCTCCTTCAGGTATTCAATGGACAAGAAAATTGAAAGCCTTCAACGCTCCGTTTTCTCAGCTTCTGGCTCTTCCTTACATCCAGTCTTAGCTATGGCATGGGTCAGCAGAGCTGTCCAGTCCTGGTCTGTTCAAGGGAAGTGTAGCTGGGAGTCCCAAAGAGTTAGCAAAAATAATGGCCAAAATTCTTGTGTACACCTCTGCCTTAAGGTGCAATATAAGTGTACAAGAAAAGGCACATACAGCAGAGATTAACTGCTCAAAAAAGTATTTATTTGCCACACAACATGTTTCGAGCCTGTGAGGCCCTTTGTCACATGTGTGTCTGACTCTCTCCTCACAGTCATTGACTTCGGGGCTCCCCGCCATGAACTTGCTCAATGGGACTCCCAAATCAAGGAAGCAAATGACTATTTGTGCGAGGCTTCCCTGGAAGCTGTCCAGGTCATAAGTAGATCATCAGCACTTGGTGAAGCTTTGGTCAGCAGATTTTTCTTCCAAAAAGTCACTAACTTCCATCCCCTTTAAAGATTAACTCCTCTTTGGACCCAACCTAGACAAAATCATCAGTCAGGCAACAGGGGGCAAGAGTACTCTGCTACCACAACCAAAAGCACCCTCCTCCATTCGCAGGGGTAAGTGTTTTTGTGGCTCACAATCCAAAAACCCAAGACCTTCTCCACCACGGCAGTCCTTCTCGAACAGAGGACGTATCGATAATAAACAGAGACCACCCTGGCAAAACCACAAGTACACTCCCAAAGAGGTAGACAAGACAGCATGACGGCGATCTCACACTGGCAGGAAAAAAAACAATTGGGGGGAGACTGGGACTTTTTGCAAACGCCTGGCTCACATTTACTCAAGATTCACGAGGTGATAACTCGAGTGTATCATCTAGAGTTTTCTTCACCTCATACCCATCGTTTCTACATTTCCCAATGGCCACAGGAAACAGTAAAGCGCTCGGCCTTTCTCGACTTCATCTCCACCCGCCTCCTCTCAGAGGTGATTATACCTGTTCCTGCCAGAGAATGCTTCTTTGGATATTATTCAAACCTCTTTGTTTTGCCCAAGAAGGTGGTTTGGTCTGTCCCATCCTGGATCTCAAACATTTAAACAAATTAATTTGTCCACGAAGGTTCATGATGAAGTCTCTCAGATCGGTCATTTCTGCGATGTCTCCGGGACAATTACTGATGTCCCTCAACATAAAGGACGCATACTTGCACGTTCCAATTTTCCCTCCACATCAAAAATACTTGCGCTTTGCCTTCCAAAATCGCCATTACCAGTTCACGAGCCTTCCATTCAGACTGATGTCAGCCCTGAGAGTTTTTACCAAGATCATGGCCGCTGCGATGGCAGTCATATGCACTACAGGGATCTCCATCACTCCATACCTGGATGACCTCCAAATCAAGGCACCCTCTGTCACAGAGGCTCAGAACTCTCTAATTGTCACCATAGACAAGCTGCAGGAGCTCGGATGGGTTCTGAATTTCACCAAGTCATCACTAACACCCTGCAAATCCATGGTATTCCTAGGCATGCAGTTCAACACAGAGGATTTACCCCCACAGGAAAAGGTCAGACACCTCCGAACATTAGTGAGGTCACTTCTACAGAAACCCCTTCACACAATCAAGGTTTGCATGAAGGTACTGGGGGTCATAGTCTCCACCATAGAAGAGGTACCATTCACCCAGTTCCATCTCAGGGAGCTCCAGTGGAACATTCTGAGGGTTTGGAAAAGAAAGTCACTTTGTCAAGTGATCCAACTATCCCACAAGACGAGAGCATCACTACTCTGGTGGCTGAACAACGACCACCTCTCCTCAGGCAGGCCCATGGGAGAACCTCAATGGCGCATCCTCACGACAAAAGTGAGTCTATTCGGATGGGGAGCAGTTTTCGAGGGCCGCTCAACACAATGTCAGTGAAATGCCCGGGAAAAGAAGTTGCAGATCAATCTACTCGATATTTGAGCAATTCGACTGGGTCTGATTCATTGGCAACAATATCGAAGAGGTCAAGCTGTAAAGATACAGTCCGACAATGTCACGGCTATGGCCTACATAAATCACCAGGGGACACAAGAAGCAGAGGAGCACTAAACTAAGTCAACCTCATCTTCAGATGGGCCGAAGCACATCAGACTCACCTGTGAGCAAGCTATATTCTGGGGCTGCTAAACTGGGAAGCAGAATACCTAAGCAGGCAGTCTCTAGATCCGGGTGAGTGGTCACTAAAAGACGAGATTTTTCACAAAATAACTCAGAAGTGGGGCATTCCAGAGGTGGACCTCATGGCGACTCGGCACAATTGCAAGGTCCCGACTTTTCTTGCTCGATGCAGGGATCCACTAGCCCTAGACGCCCTAACCCTTTCCGCCTCTTCCACCTCTACCCAGAACACTATAAAAGCTTCAACAAGAGCGAACTACTCTCATCCTCATAGCCCCAAGGCGGCCTTGGCACTCCTGATTTACAGAGCTCCTAAACATGTCAGTGACAAAACCCTGGACCCTACCCAATTCAACATCCAAATCCAGCAAATCTTAACTTGACGGTGTGGCTCTTGAGACCCAGATCCTGATTAAGAAAGGCTGGGGCACACACCATGTGCGATGTGCGCAAACCGGTCTCGGCCAGGGATTATCACTGAGTCTGGTCTTATTTAAACAGGGTTCAGTGCGCTGATATCTGTTAATCGATATTTCCCCAAATGCCTAAAGAAAGGAAAGCAATATACAGTGTAGTACGTCTTGATAATATATAAGTATTTAGAACCACTCACATGGATATAGGCATATAGGTATTCTTTCTGCAGGTGTTGTGGCTCTGAAATATAAATGCTTCAGATAGTGATATATCGCTGCTGGCCGTTTACACTTACCGAGCGGCAGTGAGAAGGTAGCCTTAATAGATGTCTCTCTCAAGTGATCGTCGCTAGTCTGCTTCCAGTGGATCGTTGAGAAGGGGAGTTGCACTGTGGATTGGTGCACGCTGACAGGCAAGCTTCTATGGAACCGGCTTCAGGTTTAAATAATGTCGGCGTCTCTGCAGTCTCTGAGTAGTCAGCGTGTTTCCGTTTCGCAATGATTTGATCTCTCCCAATCTTTTCGGCTCAGCGGTCCGGGGGTAATTGGGGTAACTCAATGAGGCAGATAGTATGGAGTAGATTTTAGAAAGGTTATTTATTGAAAACAAATACAAGCGAGACGAGTTTCATATCTCATTATACTTCCTCAGGGGCATCTCCCGAGGAAGTATCATGAGATATGAAATGGGTTGGTGGTCAGGGCCCCCCATAAAAAAACATTTGTGGTCAGGGCCCCCCATAAAAAAAACATTTGTGGTCAGGACCCCCCATTAAAAAAAACATTTGTGGTCAGGGCCCCCCACTATAAAAAAACATTTGTGGTCAGGGCCCCCCATAAAAAAACATGTGGTCAAGGCCCCCCATTTAAAAACATTTGTGATCAGGGCCCCCCATAAAAAACCATTTGTGGTCAGGGCCCCCCATAAAAAAAACATTTGTGGTCAGGGCCCCCATAAAAAACATTTGTGGTCAGGGCCCCCCATAAATATACATTTGTGGTCAGGGCCCCCCGATAAAAAAAACATGTGGTCAGGGCCCCCCTTAAACGTCCATGTAAAAAAACTAGCCCCCCCCCTCCAGAGATTTGAAAAAAAATTGGTGCCCAGGGCCACACCACACAAGAGGGACCACCTTTAGGGGGGCCCTGCCATGTTGCACTTACTTCACTAGTGTGGCCCACCTGATGTAAGAGCTGCCTACTACAGAAGCGAGGAGGGGAGCACAGGTGGCTGCATCTTCTTCCTGTGATAGTATTTTCTTCCCTTATTGGTCACAGAATTTCAAGTCCTGGTAAAGCTGCATGGTGATTGGATGAGCTGGAGGGGAAGTTCAAACCTCAGCTATCCAATCCCTGAGCAGCTAAACCGGGACGTAAACTCTGTGACCAATAAGGGAAAGTAATGGACAGAAGATACCTCCCCCTGTGCTTCCGCACCTGCCTTCCTGAAGTCGGCAGCTCTCAGAAAGCAGGGGGCCCGGCTAATCAAGTAAGTGCGGCGTGGCCGGGCCCCCCTTACCCTCGGGACCCCCTACAAATCTCCCCCTCTGATGGCGTTCCGAAATCAAGCCTCAGCCGAACAGCTGTGTAAGGCAGCTACGTGGACCTCTGTCCACTCAAAATTTTACCATTTTGACACCTTTGCTGCCTCTGACACTCACTTTGGCAAAAAAGGGCTTCAAGCCACAGTGGTTTCTTCCACTTAGGCTTCATCTCCCACCCAGGATTCTAGGCGACAGCTTTGGTATGTCCCCACTGTCCCTGTGTCCCCCAAGCAGACCTGGAGGAAAGGAGATTTTGTGTACTCACCCTTAAATCTCTTTCTCTTCATTCACTTGGGGGACACAGGGCTTCCCTCCCTGGATGAGGCCCTCGCTTTCATCAGACATGTTACGGTTGTTATGTTGTATTATTGTGATCAGCTAACTTCCGCCTTCCGGGGCATAGCCAGTGGAGGAGGGGCTAGTTTTTTCCTTATCAGAGGCGTAACTAGAGGGGGGCGGGCCCTGGCAGCCGGGCCCCGCCCCCTCCGTACGGCCGGAAACAGCCGCAGAACTGAGTGGTGCGCAAGCTGCCGGGGGGCCCTGAGGGGGTGCGGGCCCTGGCCCGCTTGCACCCCCTGCTCCCCCGGTAGTTCCGCCACTGTTCCTTATTGTTGTGGCCTGTCCTCCTAGAAGTACCAGCTATAACTCACTGTCCCTGTGTCCCCCAAGCGACTGAAGAGAATGAGATTTAACGGTGAGTACACAAAATCTCCTTTTTATTTCCTATCAGTAGACACTTACCTCAGTTACTAATGAGCAAAACTGTTTCAAGTTATGGTAAAATATATACAATTAGAAAAGGAGACTGTAATTGCGTTTTCCTATTTATTTACTGTTAACTGTGCTTTTATCTGTATTTGTATGCTTACTCTTAGATACATACAAGGTATTGGCAAAGCAGAATGTGCTTGAGAAGAAGTTAGTATCAGTGTATCCATACTATGAGTCCCCAGGCATAACTCTATATGGAAAGGAGGGACCTTGTGTAACATTACCCAAACCCCTGGAGGTACCAATTAGTCCATATGTACTGGAATTCATACTGGAACATCCACAGATAAAAAATGACATAAACAAAAAGATGGTAGATAAGAATTGTGAGATCACATGGCCAGATCCAAACTGCTCTAAACCTACCATTAGATTTTGCATTCTCAGCTCCATATCATCTCATCTCAGGACAATGGCAAAGATTGTACGGACATGGGGAGATCAAGTTTATACAGAATTCTCCCATATTATTAACAGGTTCAAAGCTGCAGAATACAATGTGAATCCATCAGTTTGGGAAGCCATCAAAGGAGAAGTCAGCAGCTCCACATATGGGGAAATTTTGGTCAAACCAGACCTTGCCAAACAGAAAGTCTTCCTTGCAGGACCCTCCCAGGTTATGACTGAGAAAGAGCAAGCATTCGGGGAACTGGTAGAAAATACCACTAGACAAATTGATAGACAGAATCGAAGCGTGGAAATGTCTGAGGCGCTGGCTCCTGCTCTTTATGAAATAATGTGTAAAAGTGGTCATATAAAGAACATCCAGTCACAATCTCCAGATGTCAGAATTGAGTATGACGTACCAACCAAAAACCTCAAGCTCTATGGAGTCAAAGAAGAAGTTCTCTCTGCTAAATCTGAAATACACAAAGCAACACAACAACTGAAATCTAAATCAATCCCGTTTGATCTCCACATAATCCATTTCTTGGGGTTTACTGATAATGATGCATTGTCCTGTCTCCTCCTCACACGCCACAATATTAATGCAGTGTTTCGGACTGAGGGTAACTTAGTCACACTGAATGGCCTCTCCATGAAGGATCTGTCAGAGGCAGAAAAACAGATGAAACGTGAGTTAGTTTGTATGCAAGTTACTGTTGAAGACAAGACGATTATCTCAAAACCTGAGTGGAATAGTCTCATTACACATTTGTGTCATTCATTTAACTCAGAGAGATGCACAGTTGTGATTGAGGAGTTTCCCAGAGGAGCAGAGAATCAGGTGGTTATTGCTGGTCTGGCTTCCAATGTAGGAAATGCTTCCCAACAGATCCATGACTTTCTGGAGAAGAACACTCCCATACAGAAAAATATTCAGGTCAGATCGGTGGCCATTATACCGTTTATAATGCAAGAGAAGAAGCAGTTTTATGAGGAAATAAAAAGTCAGAATGTAAATGTTGTTATGAAAGAAAAAAATATTACTCTGCGTGGGTCCAGATTTTATGTACAAGAGGCAGCCATCCTTATAGAAAAGATTCTCTCCTCACTACACTCTGGCACTGTGTGCATTAAGAAGCCAGGGGCCAAGAAGTTCTGTATAGAGAAAGAGGAAATGTATGTTAGTGCAGCAAAGAATAAGTTTCAGTGCTTGGTTCACTTCCAGAAGGAAGGAGAAGACATTGTAACTACTAGTCCGGTGGATATCAGTGAAAGTCACTACCAAAGAGATTTGCCAGAAGGAGTGACCATTGCAATCTATAAGGACGACCTGACCCATCACAGTGTTGATGTTGTAGTTAATGCAGCCACTGAAGATTTGAAGCTTACTGAGGGGTTGTCGTTGGCCCTACTGAATGCTGCAGGGCCCAATCTACAAACAGAATGCAATCAAATTATAAAAACAGAAGGAAAATTACGAATTGGTGATTCAGTTATTACTGGCGCTGGTAATTTGCCGTGCAAACAGGTTATACATTCTGTTAGCCCCAAGTGGGATCCAAAGACAAAATGTACACGACTACTCCAGAGAGCAATAAACAGATGCTTAGAACTGGCTGCAGAAAATGGACACAATTCCGTTGCAATTCCAACTGTTGGTTCCCAGATGTCTGGCTTCCCTGTGAATGTCTGTGTGCAAAACATTGTGGAGTCGGTTCGGCAGTATGTGGAAAGCCCAGAAAGATCTAAAAATTTAAAAAGAATTCATCTTGTTGATTCTGCTGGTGAAACAGTTGCAGCTTTCACTGAGGCTGTTAAGGCTGAATTTGGAGATAATATCCCGGAATCCTCCCGTACAGGCAACATCGGTTCCGATAAGCAATCAAAAAGCAAAGAAATGTCAAGAAGGTCAGATGGACAAATGGCAACAACTAAAGAGGGTGTAAATATTAAAATAGTCCAAGGAAATATCCAAGATGCAACAGTAAGTTCTCAAAATTAACATACAATGTATTTGTTTCCAGCCCATAAAGCAGAGTTTTTCAGATTGTAGCTCCTGTCTCAACGAGTCTCAATTTCAATACCACTGAGGGAGTTTTTACTAGAGCAGGAAACCCACAATAATAATTTTAGATTTTCTAAGAAAGAACACAACATTCCATTGATATGATTGTGCTGTGGAGGCAATGTAACAATGTGTACTGTATAAGCGCAATGTTGCCAGGCACTTGTAACGTCAACTGTAAGTTAGATTGTTATGATTCAAATGGGTGAGGTTGGATACTGACCATAACAAGAGACTAAAATGGTGTAAAACTAAATTTATAGAGAAAATAGGAGGAATGCATGCGAAGTGGGAACAATAATATATATATATAATATTTGCTAAAATCATATGCATAAGGTATGTTCAATTGTCCTCTCCTGGAAGAGCACTTTAAACAAAACAGTACTTGCCTTAGTATGGCTCTTTATTTTCCTTGTACCTGTAACCTATGCTGTGGCCCTACAATGATGGAAATCTAACATTCAATGAAACTTCTGATCAGACAGATGTGATCGTGAATAGTGTGGGGAAGGACCTGAATTTAAATTTCGGTGCAGTTTCTAAAGCTCTAAGTGCCAAAGCTGGTGCCAAACTCCAGGAACAATTAAAAGAACTGAGCCATGGGTCCCAAGTGGAAGAAGGTTCAGTATTTGTCACTGATGGATTTGGCCTGAACTGCAAGAAAGTCATTCATGTTGTGACTCCCGGGTGGGACGAAGGAAAGGGCTCTGCTGAGAAGGTAAAAATAAATTAGATATAAAAATACAAGGTTCAAAATCAATGCTATGCCTTAAAGGAGAATTCAACCCTTAACTGATAAAGCCCCTACCCTACGTAGACCCCCCTCCCTCCCTTGGGAAATGCCCCTCGGTGCAGATTCATGGTAGCCATCTTCCGGGTCTTCGGTAATCTGAGACCGGCAAATTGCCGCATGCGCAGTTGGAGCAATTTACCGGTTTGCGACAACTGTGCATGCGACGAACTGGACGGAAATTGCCGGAAGAAGACACAAAGACCTGGAAGATGGCTGCTGTGAACTGCGATCCCTGAATCTGCATCGAGGGGTAAGTAAATAGTTAGGGGCATTTCCCCGGGGGGGCAGCTAGGCTGGGGGGGAGGAGGGGGGTCTACGTAGGGTAGAGGGGTAGGGGTTTTTTTTTAGTTAAGGGTTGAATTCTCCTTTAAATAGAAATAAAAACTATCTACTGGTCAGGGTTTTTGAGATATCCAGTGGGCTTTGGAAAATTTCACGTGACTTAGTAACACATGTAGGTTTGCCACCTGTCCAGTTTTAAACTGGGCAACCCAGTTTTGACTTGGGCTATCTGGTTCTAAACAACCTGTCTGTGTTTTACAGCTATGAAATCCACAAATCTCAACACTGAGACAGCAAAGTCCAATCCCAACACAACAAATCCCCACCCCTGTACATCATCACAATGTCATTGCCCCAACCCCAACTTCATCGCCCTCCTTGTTACATCATTGAGCCACGACTTTTATATGACCTTCCAGTTTTAGTAAACCAGAAAGCTGCCAACCCTTACCACATATGGATAGGGGAGCTGCACCCAAATGTCCATTCAGTCCAAGGGTCGATTGGTTCGATTTCTAAAATGAAATACAACCCCAAAAAGTTTTGGGGGTATATTTATCTATATATTTATATATATATATATTTTTTAAGAGTGATGTTAGTAATTGCCACAGTCCGCTATAGTTAAATTCCACCGCTCTCCGTTCATTTCTATGGCATTTTGAAAGGAATATTTATCAAAGGATGAACTTTCACCCATTGATAAATACTCTTGTAACAATCCCATAGAAATTAACGGAGAGTGGGGAATTTCACTAACTTCACTCTTTGATAAATATACCCCTTGGAGTGGCAGTTAGTGATGTTTTTCTCATCTGATTCCAGCCTAAATGCACTCATAGGGAAACCATTGAGGGTGGTTTCTGAGATGTCCTCCTAAGTCCAAAAATATCTAGTGCCATCTAGGAGACCAGGTATTGTACAAATCTTTGTGTAGGCTGAGGGCAATAAAATCACTTTAAGTTAAACAGTTGCATTGAGTCTACAAACATCCAGTTGGAAAGCTTTTATTAAGGCAAAAACAAAAGGAGAAGGAATGGGAAACCACATGAAAGTTAGGTACCCCTTAGTGATTATAATCGCTTTACTCAAATGAGCACTGGCCCAGTTTACTACTGCAGGAGCTTCATTCCACCTTCTTCTGGATCTCCATCCACAGTTTTAGTCCAGGTTCACATGTGCAGAAGTGTGAAAATGGGAAAAAAAGCCAGTGATTTCACTCTAATGTGCATGTGCACTGGTCCAAGGTCAAAGAGAAGATTGAGACATGGTGCCCCTATAGATGTACCCTGGACTAATGCAGTTTAGCTAACAAGAGCACTGACCAGGATATCAGCTAAGCAATCACAGGTGGGGTGACTAACAATTGGCACCAGTGATTATAACTTTCCTTCTTCTTTAATACACTTCTGAACTAGATGAACATCTTTTAGAATTTGATAAAAACTCGGTGTACTGCTGGGAGTGCAACTTTATATCCATTTACATTTGGTCTATGTTTTTAGACACTGAGAACGATCATGAAGAGCTGCCAGAGTGCCACCAAAAAGGAGAAACTAAAATCCATAACTTTCCCAGCTATTGGAACAGGAGCTCTTGGTTTCCCTAAAAATGTGGTTGCTTCATTAATGTTTGAAGAGGTTCTGAAATTCAGCTGCAAACATAAAGGTGGTCAACTGCAAGAAGTTAACTTTCTGTTGCATCCAAGTGACAAGGAGACTATCAAGGTATCAGATTTGTTTATTTAGCCTCACTTAGGGTGAAGACACACAGAGCTACTAGAAGCAGCTATTGGCATCGCTACAAAATAGACAATAGTGTTAACTGGCTTTACTAAGACACTACAGGGCAGATTTATCAAGGGTCGAAATTCGACCATCGAATTGGAATACTTAGACTTCGAATATCGAAGTCGAAGTTTTTTTACATCGAATTTGGCCATTTGCGGTCGAAGTAAAATCGAACAATTCAAAGGAATTCAGCTATCGATCGAACAATTTTTCTTCGACTTCCAAAAACTTAGAAAAATGCTCTAGAATGTCCCCATAGGCTAACATAGCACTTCGGCAGGTTTAATTTGGCGAAGTATTAAAGTCGAAGGCAACTCTCAGTATTGTATATGGCAGGGTATTTTGTAGCCACAAAACCTAGCTGCTACTAGTAGCAGCCCACATCTTTTGCGGTCCTTGGTTCAGGACTGTCCTGCAAAATGATGACAATTAAATTTATATAATGGAGGCCCTGGTTGAAAGCAAGTTAGGATAAAGCTGGCCATGCATTATAAGAAACTATTGTTTGGGGAGGTTACCAAACGACTGGATCCTTCACCTTGAGCTGGGAAACATTAGTCTAATTCGATCATTTTGCCCTCAGGCCAACAATCGGATCAAAATGGTTGATATGCAAGTCAATGCGCAGATGCAGTCCTCAATCTGACAGGAAAATTAAACCTGTCCAGATTGCGGCCATATATTAGTCAGGTAGGCATGTCAGAGGTCCACATAAATGAGTAGATTAGTTGCTGAATCAGTCTGAAGAGGCCAAATCAGCAGCTTAAATCTGCTCTTGTATGGTCACCATAAGATCTAAAGGTGACTGCTTAAATATCAACTAACTTGGCTTTTCTTTTTTTTTGGTTTACGTGGACAATGCATTTGTAGCTTTAGGTAATATTTTTGTATAAATGTAAGCCTCTGAGGCCTGGTAGACTTTTAACCTTACTATGAGGCTTCTTTTTGGAAAATGTAGCAGTATTACAGTTGTGTCATTATTTAGGCTTAAAGTTACAGTCCCCTCCCCATTATGTGGTCTTGGCTTTACACATACTACAGCTTGTCCTAATGGTGGTATCCATATACTACAAGCATGTCACTCACCATAAGTGGGGTACACTTGATGGTGTGAGGTGTGTTCCTATCAAGGTTCCCTGGTGTCAAAAATCAATTACTTGTCTCACCTGTTTCTTTTTATAACTCAAGACTCCTGGGTGTACTTGGGTCCTTGAGTCTGTGCCTACTGTCCTCACAATAAAGCTTGACTTTCATTCCACCACTTTAACCTGTATTACTGTTACAGATTGTGAAAAATACAAACAAAAAAACATAAGGGGGAGAAATACCAAAAATCTTTTATGGGTACCATTAAAGAAAATCACCTTAAAGATCACATTTATGTATCTAAATATTGTTGTGAGCTAAGGGTTGCAATAACAAATGCTGGACAACAAAGGGAGGCCTAAACAAAAAAACTTTAAAGACCTCTCTTCAAGTTTAGCTAGATGTATAGTGACCTACACATGGGTTTCCCAAGGAGCCATTTTCTTTTTCTTATCTGACTGAAATGCTCAAAATATAGGTTTATCATTTGCTTTTTCAGGCCTTTAACAGTGAACTTTCTGAAAGGACAAAGTCAGAGGAGTCCGGTCACCAGTCTAAGGATGGGAGAAATACAGGTGAGACCCAATAGCTATACAGCAAAGTCCTTTATGTAGAAATGTTAGCCCATGGCTCAGTTTAGTTACTCTGGTTGCTCTGCAGAACATGGGTAAATAAAAAAATTACTCTCTGTGGCAGTAGGGAAGGTTTTCTGGGAAATTACCGAACAGCTACCATATTAACTACAGTATCTGGGGTAAAACTGTGGAAAAGGTTCAGACTGTCCTTTCAGAATTGGAAAGAGAGATAGGCCATGAAGGTGGCAGGGAATTTAAGTAAATGTCTAGTTTGAGGAGCCTGGTCCATGCACACACTTATTAGAAGTACTATTTATTCCATAACATCCATAATGGTCTCTTTCTTCTAGCTTTATATGGATTGGTCTCAACCCCGACCCTTGGAGTCCATGAGATAAAAATTGGATCCCTTACGTACCAAGTGAAAACAGGAGATATAACCAAGGAGAGGACTGATGTTATTGTTAATTCCACAAACAACACCTTTAGACTAAAAACAGGTATTTGGCTTTTTCATAAAGAGAGTTATATAAATTGGGCTTTGGTTCGTCAGAAGTTTTTAAGGAGATTTCATATTGGTCGGAAAGAAACTAATTTCAGTTTGGGAAATCCATTCTTTGCATTAGGAGCATTGAGAAGAATTTAAATAAAATGATGTGTCATAAATTCTATTCATTAATTCATCAAACAGGAAAAAATAGCGAGTGGTACCCAAGTGTTGGTGCAACTGGAAAAATGATCGCTTCCTGTTGTACAAAAAATACCATCTGAATATAGAAAATCAATTGAACTAAATGAGTCACTAAACTAGGGGAGACCTAGTGAACTTGTATCTGCCACACCAATGGTGGTTCCTTCCATGGTCCATTTGAGATACTGTTTTGGTGTATTTTTTTCATGAAAATATGACTACATGTCACATGTCAGAATGCCAGACTATCTTGTCACTGTGTTTCTAGGCCAGGCCAGTCACTGTAATGTAACTACTAACCCATGTAACTACTTAATGGGAATGGTTTTGATTGCACAGCCTGCAAGGGATGTGAGTGTCTACAAAGGGAGTGCAATTTGTTTATAGCCCAGGACTGAGATGACATAATCTTCTACTTTGGCACTTTGTGGTGAACTCTAATTTTATTATTTGATAAATATACCCCAGGTCAGGGGAACCAAAACCATAACAAACTACACAAGCACTGACAACATCCTATAAGGTACAGCCTTAGGAAATATTAAGTGTTTATGCTCACAATATTTAGATAAGAAATCCCTAGGGGGTCCAGCTTGAAGACCAGTTAAACCCCAATGTTTCTATATATATATGTTATGAGCTAAGTGGGCCATATTGAATAAGTGTACCCAGTGATAGTGATAACTAAGGGGCAAACCAGTGGTAAACCTGCTGCTCTGCACTATTATGAAAATATAGCCCCAATATGTAGATCCCATAATTAATACAACAATATGTCTCCCCCACAGGTGTTTCCAAGGCAATTTTAGAGGCGGCAGGAAAGAGTGTGGAAGATGAATGCACCAAACTAGGTAAGTACAGAAGTGGGTAATTAAATCTGAGCTTTACTTTAAGGGATACAGTCAGCAGAACAAAAAGTGACATTTTATTCTGAGACCATTGGATAAAGTCATACCACTTTGGGATACATTTTGCTGTACTTCTAGAATGGGGGAATCAAATTCCTGTTACACATGTGACTATTTCTCTTTCCTTTCCTGCCAACAGCAGAAGCCTTGATATGAATTTTAGGTATACTGTATATTCAAGGTATCAGCGCCAATGTCTCACAAGACTAAATTATAGTTCTTTGATAAATTCCTTGTATCAAAGCATCAAAGTGGCTAAGTGGATATCAGGTCAGCCTTACAGTGTTGGGGTCCTGGATTTAATTCTGGCTTTGGCACTCGTGGTGAAAGGTTTGTTTATATAGTGCACATTATCCTTAGTTGAAGAAATTAAACTGTACATTCAGCCACCTAAACTTGTCTTTCACGCTATATGGGCCCAAAAGGAGGGCTGTCTGACTAGTAACTGGCTCAAGTACAATTTACTTTACTCTGTAACCAATCATCTCAATATGTCAGCAAAGGCACTTTGGTGCCCATTTTCTTCCTTTTTTAATCTGAAGACCTCTTTACCCCAGGTGGCCAGGCTAATAAAGGATATATTGTCACACAGAATGGGAATCTGTCCTGCCGTCACATCATTCATGTGTATGCAGTGTCAACACCTGATAAGATTAAAGCTTCTATCCTGGATGTTCTGCAGGAGTGTGAGAATCTAAAGGCCACATCAGTTGCTTTTCCTGCTATTGGAACGGGTAATATCTGTTGTATTGTGTGTGTCATTTCATTTCTGCATAAAAACGGTGCCTACTGTTTAGCTGACACATCGCTATGTGTCACCATATAATGCTTCAGCATGTTATAGAGTAAAACAAAACGCAATGTAATTCTGTTCTCCATTGCAGGGGCAGGTAGGGTGACCTCTGCTGCTGTGGCTGATACCATGTTGGATGCTGTTGAGGAATTTGTCACCTCTAAATCCCCCAAGTCTGTACAGACAGTAAAAGTGATTGTTTTCCAACAGAAAATGTTGGACGATTTCTATAACAGTATGATAAACAAGGAGGAAACTGGTCTCCTGGCACAGTCTGGGTTTAGGGGTGCGATACAATGTAAGTATACATGGAATATATACAGTAAGTACCAATCCATACCGATACACCAGGCCATTCCACTAGCAGAGTATTACAGCAACCTGGGCTTCACTGGCAATTTCCTGAAATGCGGCACATAGTACAATGGTTAGCTGCCCACCTCCAGTCTCTTTGTTATTAAAAAAGCATTGTATAGATCAGGGATCCCCAACCTTTAGAACCCGTGAGCAACATTCAGAAGTAAAAGGAGTTGGGGAGCAACAATAGCATGAAAAATGTTCTTGGGGTGCCAAATAAGTGCTATGATTGGCCATTTGGTAGCCCCTATTTGAATTGTCAACCTACATTGAGGCTCTGTTTAGTCGTACACCTGGTTTTTATACAACCAAAACTTGCCTCCAAGCTTGGAATTAAAAAATAAGCTATGTTTTGAGGCCACTGGGAGCAACATCCAAGGGGTTGGAGAGCAACATGTTGCTCATGAGCTACTGGTTGGGGATCACTGGTATAGATTGTTAGGGTGCATCCTTACTAAATTCTGTCCCTCTCTGACCCAAGGTTTTATGCACTAATGGAGAGAATTTACTTTGGTTTAGACTTGATGGAACCTCTTTATCCAGCTAATCAGATTAGACATGATTAAAGTGTTGAAGGAGAATTTTGATCATATTTGAATATTTAAGTAGGTAATTAGTCACAGACTAGACTTAAAGGAGAAGGAAAGGCTAAAATTAAGTAAGCTTTATCAGAAAGGTCACCAGTAAACCCTCAGAGTAATGCTGCTCTGAGTCCTCTGTCAAAAGAAACACCCCATTTCTTTCCTTCTATTGTGTACGCATGGGCTTCTGTATCAGACTTCCTGTTTTCAGCTGAAACCTCCAGGGCAGGGCTTGAGCATGCTCAGTTTGCTCCTCTCGCCATCCCTCCTCCCATCTCTGCTGTAATCTGAGCTCAGAGCTGTAAGTGAGCAGAGAGAGACTCAGGCAGGAAGTGATGTTACACCAAGGTTATATGGCAGCTTCTATCCTAAACAAACAGAGACAATGTCTAAAGCTGTTTACTCAGGTATAATAAAGCATTCTGCAGAATAAATATAGCGTTCTAGCTTGCACTATTGTGGCTGATATGTTGGCAATAAACTGTCTTGGAGCTTTCCTTCTCCTTTAAGCAATTTTGCCTATGTTCCTGCCAAAGTACCTTGTGCTGCTTATGGATACACTTCTCTGTTTTTTAAACAGTCGTTTTGAACTATTTTACTGCAACGAAAGTCGAACCGGAGAAGCCAAAGCTTTATATTCCAAAACAAAATATTGAACCAGCCATTTTCCATCTTTGTGGAGAAGATAAAAAGAAGGTGATGGAAGCTTCATCTTGGCTAGAAGAGCTTTTATTGAAGGAACAACATGAGGACGTTATCTCTGATGACTGGATCCTAGAGTTTGAAGAGCAGGAGCTGAAGAAATTAACTGAGCTTCAAAACAAATCTCACGTGCACATTTCTATTGAACCTTCAGGTTCTGCTATCAAAGTATCAGGTCTCACAAGAGATGTTTTTGATATATCCAAAGAAATCCACAGTATTATAAAAAATGTTAATTACAGGAAAACAAGGGAGAGGGAAGCTGATCTCTATAGTAATCTGGTGGAATGGAGATACCATGATGGTACTAGATTTGTTCCATTTGCTAAAATGTTTAATCTGGATCTAGAAAAGGCCCAGATTGACGGCATACAAAGTCTCAGTGTTGATATCGGTGGAGTAAAATACACAGTTAACATGGAGCTGAAATCTGCATCAGATGTTAAAGGAAACAGTGTTGGGATAGAACGGGTGTCTAAAAGTGGTGAGTGTTTTGTTCTTCCTTATAAAAGAGATCAACATCATGTAATCCATACTTTAATATCTTATTGAGAAAGTCTTTAAAAACAATATTTCAATAGAAAGGTTTTTCATTAGTAGTTGAAAGCAAAGTAGTTGTATACAAAGTATTAGAAACAAGTCAAGTGAAAAAAATTGATTTTGCAAAATCAATTAATTTCGTAACATATCCTATGGCGATATCATATCAATTTCCTTAGAGACGATTGAAACACTTGAACAAAAGATAAGTTGATAGTGGAAAGCCAATAAAAAAGCATTAACATAAAGAGATATCAAAACCTGGGTTTTAATAAATGAAATAGGAGAAACATAGAGAATGTGACCAAATGTGACATTTTTAATGATCCTTTATAGGGACACCATCACATTTATTTTATTTGTCCACTGGTTATGTTATTTTGTGTTATTTAGAATTAATTTTATTTATGTATATATATTTCTTAATCCACCTTTAAAATATACATACAGGTATAGGATCCGTTATCCAAAAAGTTCCGTATTACGGAAAGGCCATCTCCCATAGACCATAATCATATAATCCAAATTTTTAAAAATGATTTCCTTTTTCTCTATAATAATAAAACAGTAGTACAGTGTACTTGATCCAAACTAAGATATAATTAATCCTTATTAGAAACAAAACCAATTTTTTTAATGTTTGCATGATTTTCTAGATTTTCTAGACTTAAGGTATGAAGATCCAAATTTACAAAAAGACCCGTTATCCGGAAAGCCCTAGGTCCCGAGCATTCTGGATAATAGGTCCTATACCTGTATTGATATTTAATTGATTCTGAAATTGCATATAAAACTACTAATATGCTTGGGAAATGGTGTTGTCGCAAAGAGATACCATAAAACTATGGCAGCATAGATATTCTCCTGTATTTTCAGAGACTTCCCATGCACCATTTTCTGCCTTAGGTTTGACAAGAAAGTGTTACCTTGGGAAGAAATGGGGACTAAACAGATTTACTTTTTAGGTCTGTCTACCAGTTTACCTGACAACTGGGATCCAATGGAAAAGGAACAGCTGAAAATTGTGCCTCTGAATCCTGGGAGCCCAGAATATAACAGTGTCGAGGGGATGTTTGCACAGACCTGTCAGATGAAGATCATGAAGGTAAAGCCTCCATCTTATGAGATTGCTTTGAGCAGCTGCTCCCTGAGCCAGTGGGTTATGGTGATCTGTTCAGAACTGTTTCTGGGAACCATTATATAACCTGCTGTGCTGCTGCTGAATTTGCAAATGAGCCATAGGGAATGCAAGTTCTTAAAGGAGAAGGAAAGCTACTGGAGCAGTTTATTTCCAATAGATTAGCCACAATAGTGCAAGCTATAACACTATATTTATTCTGTACAATGATTTACCATACCTGAGTAAACAGCTCTAGAAGCTTTTTTCTTTAGGATGGCAGCTGCCATATTAGCTTGGTGGGACATCACTTCCTGCCTGACTCTCTCTCCCTGATCACTCATAGCTCTGGGCTCAGATTACAGCAGGGAGGGGAGGAGGGAGGGCAAGAGAGAGGGATGCAATCTGAGCATGCTCACGCCTGGAGCAAGGATGTTTAAAATGAAAACAGGAAGTCTGATACAGAAGCCCATGTGTACACAATAGAAGGAAAGGAAAGCTGTGTTTCTTTTGACACTCAGGACTCAGAGCATCACTACTTTGAGGGTGGATTTATATACCTTTCTGATAAAGCGTACTTAATTATAGCCTTTCCTTCTCCTTTAATAAGCAGGCTCTTCTCAGAACAAATACTATTTACTTGTGACTAAAACAATGTGTAATAATATATAAATGAGTGTATTTTTGACTTCTGATAAATCTATTGTCTCTTTTCATGCTTCAATAAGGGAATCCATTTCCTGGTACCCACATCGCTGTTTTCCTTACTATTTCCTGTTAAATGCACAGCAGCCCTGACTTGTTTTATGACAGTGATCCCAGAGCAATTATTTTCACTCTTGCAGATCCAGAGGGTACAGAACCAGTACCTATGGCATAACTACCAGATTAAGAAGCAGAGTATTGACACCAAGAACAGTTCCACCAACAACGAGAAACAGCTGTTTCACGGGACTAATCCCGGCACAATAGATAATGTCAACAATAATGGCTTCAACCGCAGCTTTGCCGGCAAGAACGGTGAGAGGGATTGGTTGGCTAATGGGTTTGTTGTGGGAACTACTTTGGCACTAGAGACTGGGAATCTGGTACACAATGGGGGGAAATGGCTGATCTGTAACCCTATAAATAACCTGCCATTGTTTGTCCGTATATTAGCAATAGTTCTGTCCCATTAATGTGGTATCTGTCTCAGAGAGGGAAGGGGAGAACTTTGAGGGTGTGGGTATCTGTAAGGTGTGGTTGTGGAGAGATGTCAATGAAGAGACTGCAGGTAGAAGAAATTGTGAGTGTGTGAATATCGATTAGACAGGGGTAAGTTGGATGAACTGAAGGAAGAGGCTGTGAGTTATAGTTTTTATTAAATACTAAAACATTTCTAAAAATAAAGTTTCTTTATTAAACCAATTGGTAAAAAGTATTTTTAGCAAACACCCAATGTATTCACTTCTGTTGCATAAGGAGTATACTGTCCCTTGAATGATCAGCACAAACCCTATTCATTGCACTTATGTTGCCACTTTAAGAATATCCATGGTCCCACCACATGATTAAAACTGGGAATGCACCAAATCCAGGATTCGGTTTAAGATTTGGGCATCTGCCTTTTTCGGCAGGATTTGGAGTCAACAGATGCCTAGCTGAACCGAATCTGAATCAACAGTTTAGTGTTTAGTTAAGAGCATATAGACTCTGTGGGAGAATAAGGAGGAAGTAGAGTTCTGGCTATTATGTTAGACATCCAGTCACTCCAGCCTTTATACATTACATTTTTGCCTAACTAACTATATTGAAAACATTTTCATTTTGCAAAGCCTTTACAGTTTAATTTTTACACTGAACAGTTCCTTTACAATGACATGACTTTTCGTTACTTGAACAAGAAAATCCCAAATTTGACCCTCGATTGCCCTGATTTATTACGGTTTGGATTCAGTTTGGGATTCGGATGAATCTTTTGTAAGTTACCGTAGGGGAACTTAACCCTATGGATCTCTATACCTTCATGAAAGATTTATGATTCAGATGAATCCTAAAATGGATTTGTTGCAACCCTAATTAAAACCATACTGTGACTACTGCCAAATACATGAGAGTAGAGGAAACAGTATTGTATATTGAGTCGCACAGTTGTTGCTGTTATACAAGGTATCTTGTATAAGCTCGAGTGAAGGATTCGAATATAACAAACTTCAAATTTCGAAGTATTTTTTTTGGTACTTTGACCATTGAATAGACCTTAGACTTCGATTCGAACAATTCGAATAAAAAATCGTTCGACTATTCGACCATTCGATAGTCGAAGTACTGTCTCTTTAAAAAACTTTGACTACATACTTTGGTAGTTTAAACCTACCGAGGTACAATGTTAGCCTATGGGGACCTTCCCCATCAATTTTTTAAGGTTTTTTTGATCAAAGAAAAATCCTTCGATCGAACGATTTTTCCTTCGATCGATTGATCGTAGGATTTGCGGTAAATCCTTCAAATACGATATTCGAATTCGTAGGATTTTACTTTGAGGGTCTAATTTGAGGGTTTATTAACCCTCGATATTCGACCCTTAGTAAATGTGCCCCTAAGGGTCAGAACCTTGACTCAGACTGCAGCGACTCAGACTGCAGTCACCTTTTGTAACTTTAAAGAACCAAATTTCTGTTTTTTATAATGGAAATTGGTCTATTCAAGTGGAACAAGCGCACTAGGATCTCTGCACCATTGATGCGCCCCCCCTATGACTCCCTCCGATGCTAAAGAAACACTATTGTATCACTTTGCTTCTCTATACGAACTGATGTATATAATGTGCATCAAATATTAATAATTCAGAGCACTCAGCGCTTCCAATTCCCCTCACCCTTGGGAAAAAAGGGTCATTTACTTTAGACACATCACAATGCATGGTCTGTGTATGTGGCTCTAGTTGCTATTTGTTTTTCCAACTAAATTCACAGAAACCTCATTTAGGAACACAACATAGGTATAATAACTTACCTTGCAAAGCTGGGATTTACCATACCATACAGAGATGATGAGACAATTTCTCTATAAAGAACAGCAAACTCATATTTTATTTCTCCTTTCTCTATACAGCGTCTATAATTGGGAATGGGACTTACTTTGCTGTTGATGCCAATTACTCTGCTGATGACACCTACTCCAAGCCTGACACAAGTGGCCATAAACACATGTACCTGGCGCGGGTCCTCACTGGCACCTTCACTACTGGGCAGAAAGACTTGATCGCTCCTCCACCTAAAACCCAATCAAACCCAACGGATCTGTATGACAGTGTAACAGATAATATGAACCAACCTTCAATGTTTGTCATATTTAACGATATCCAGGCTTATCCTGAGTATCTCATCACA